>NC_054477.1:55442591-55750626 GCF_017639515.1 Carcharodon carcharias | reverse complement strand
ACCGAGTGGTAGCAGCTTTGCCCATTGGACTCATGCTGTTTTCTCAGCTCAGGCACAGGCACAGGCATTCTCCTAACCCACACTGCAAGGCTGCACTGTTAGCTTGAACCATGAAGGAGACTGGTCCTAACCTGAATGATAACATTGCAAAGGGGCTGTCATGCCTCCATCAGTGACTGCACCATGGCCAGTTGGCCAATTGTTCTGCAGTCCACTAAAACGCTCAGTAGTTTGCAGTCTGTGCCCGAGGGGTGAAAAGATCTGGAGCATTTGGTGGCACTTTCAGTCCTCTGGTTGCTTGAGTGGGCAGATAAGCTAGAGCCCTGACTCCAGGCATGTTAATGTGGCTGCGTCTGAACTGTCTCAGCTACAGAGAAACGGTCACTTTATACAAGTTTTTTCTAATGCATGGCCGCTTCCCTCCCCCCCCATCCCCATGCGTGATTGTGCACTGCCATCAACCACAGGGCTACCCTTCCTCCTCATAACTCACCCCAATCGCAGTGCAGCCCATGCCCCGGCACTGTACTGTCAGCCAGCTGGGTAAAAGCTACTTGCCTGTGCCCTCATCTGAATGCAGAGGATTTCAACCTTGCAGTCCAACAGGCGACCCTTGTGAGCACTGTGCAATGTTACTGTGCACTCACCTCCCAGTTCCCCTTGAAGTGCAGCTTGCCAGGTGTATGCCTTATAAATGCTGTTGTGAAACATAGCCAATGTGCCTGGATGATCCATTGTGGGGGGATGATTCCAACGGGAACGGAAATTTCCACCCATTGTGTTACGATCAGGTGAAGAGGAATCAAATAGCTCCCCTCTTTTCCCACTCCTCATTTGACTGCAACAGTTTAATTAATGTTTAGCTGTTTATGTGCCATGAGTATAAAAGACACATACAGATAGGTATTCTTGAATTTTAAAAGAGGATCATTTTTGTTGTACTTGACCCAGCTTAAGTAAAATAATACAAAAACTCTGACTTTCACACACACGCACACGCACACACACACACACAAACACACACATGTAAACATACATGCAAATGCAAACACACACACACAAACATACACGCAAATGCACACACACAAACACGCATATGTGCACACACACACACACACACACACACACACAGAATGGAAGGATAGATTAAGCAATTTAATGTCCCGTAAAATTAAAGGGTTATATGGATCTTGAAGGTTAGTGAATTGGCTTGCTTCAGGCTCAACTTGATTAAGGCAGTTTACAGAAATAGACAGATGATTTATCTGCTTTTCTGAAGATAGCAGCTGTGGGTTGAGTTTTCTTTTTAAAAGCTCTGACTGTGGCACATGGAGAGCAAAAATAAGACAGCAGGCCGGGTTCAAAACTTGCAAGTTGTCTGGAGGGAGGGAGAGTGAGAGCGAGAAAGAGGGAATCCCCTTAGAGTTTTGCTCCTTTGGTGTCTTAGTTGCTATTCTTCTTCTGCAGCAAAAACAGTTGCTTAAATACACAACAGGTAGCTGGCTTGACACACAGCCTTCTCTCCAACTGCCCAGTGACATAATTATGGTCATGGCTAGTGTATTCCAGTTGTAACCCAATTAGATCAAGATGGGAATTCTTCTGTCAAGCAGAGTCCCATTTTCCAATTATTAAGTTTAATGATTTACCTCTGTCCAGGTGAATACCCAGGTGATTGTCTGGATGCTTTGTTAATGGGATAGGAGATGGCCTCCATTCAAATTCCTTCAAGACAATTGTTTCTGCTGTGCCTTTGTGGATGGATTGGCTCAATTTCAATAATTTTGGAATGTAAAAAGTACAGTGCTGCAAATGTGCAGCCATCTTTGACTGTGATCCCAAGTAATTGGAATATGGCTTTAGTCTTCTTTAAAAAATCAGTTAGGAGTTTCCAGCTAGTGAATTCAAAGATCATTTTTTTGATGTAAAGCATAGTTCCACAACAATTAAAACTTGTTATTATATCCATGTGAGGCTACAAACCAAATGCTATGCAGTTTTGGGCACACCTCCTTCTCAAGAATATCTGCACTCTCCAAAACTCTTTAAAATTTAAATTTCCATTCTATCATAAAGCATTATGAATTCTAACTGATTGTAAGTATAAACTTTGCACCTACCTTGCAGCTGCAATGATTACATAATTTTAGGACTATTACCCATTTGTCACTTCCTGAGCTGTAACCAGCTCATGGGTCAGGTTTGAACCCTACAGCCTATACTGTCTTTAATGATAATTAACAGAGCATTTTAGCTTCACTAATGTTTACACTGACATCTTATCATTCCTGGCAGAAAACTTTGATTGCCAGGATTACATCTCAGATATTTGGGTACACCATGACTTTCTGTCCATTCTTTTTAATGGAGATAACATTCTGGGTGGCAGGTACAAGATTCCCAACACACAGCCAAGAGCACATACGATGAATACTTACCCCAGTCTCAGATGGAACATTTTCTTTGTTACTACCAATGGTACAGCTGAGCCGATGTGTTGCCCTTACTTTACTCTGTAATAACTCTAAACTTCAACAAAAATTAAATATGAATGTAAACACAGTAGGCAGATGGAGATACAGAACAATTTTCTCAACTATACCTAATGCAGTGAGAAAGTAATAGAAGTGATTTAATTATTTCTGTACCTTAAGGGGGATCCACAAAATTAATGGTTCTTAAAAGCAAACACTCAGACAGGAGGCATTGAAATGCCTATTTAAAATAATGATGCAATTTTTTTTGTTACCACTGCTGTGACAGGTCAGAGGAACATTTGTCTATATAGATCAGACGGACATTTGCAACAGCCAAAAGGCATGGAAGGTAGCATTGAAGAAGCCCTGCCATAATTAATGCAGCAATAATATCCTACATCGCGACAACCTGATTGTGAAATGCATCACTGCCTCAGCTCTCACACATTCCCTGTCTTCACAGTACTTTTGTTATTGATTTTTCAGGATTTGCTTCCAGCCTCCTCGTCATCGAAAATAACTTCCAGTCAATCACTCTAACCTCCCTATTCACCTCAATACACAAAACACCACCAAAATGTCACAGAAGTATTAAATGAACATCGTCCTCAGAGAAAAATAAATAGGTCCTGCAGGCACAAAATGGACATACAAGGGCTGGGAAATTGGGTAGGGATCTCTTTCTCTGACCCATTTTATGCTGTGTATGATCTTCCAGCCTGCCTTTTAGGCCAGCCTAAAGTGCTCTCACACATTCCATGTTAGCCTTAACTGATTTAAATGACTCCTCATGTTATTTGCCATCTGCTTCGCATAATAACATGTTATGCACTCTACTGGCCCACCTGCAGTGGGTGAAGTTGTTCTTAAAGTGGCAAGGGCTGTTCTGTGTCATGTATTTTTAAATTTTCATTATTTCATAGGCTTTTTAGTTTTTTTGTGTGTGATCAGAACATGTAGGAAATATGTAGAAACAAAAATAATAATCTTCTGCAGAAACTCAAAAATAGTAATCCTCTGCTGAAACTCAAAAATAATAATCTTCCGCAGAAACTCAAAAATAGTAATTCTCAGCTGAAACTCAAAAATAGTAATCCTCTGCTGAAACTCAAAAATAATAATCTGCAGAAACTCAAGAATAGTAATTCTCCGCAGAAACTCAAAAATAGTAATTCTCTGCTGAAACTCAAAAATAGTAATCTTCTGCAGAAACTCAAGAAAATTGCCTACGAGTTACGAGAGTTCAACAGAAGGGCATTTCTTATTTTTCAACCAACACCTAAAAAACACATAATTTAGTTACTTATGTCAATGCTGTTTGTGGGAACTCACTGTATGCAAATTGGCTGCTGTATTTCCTACATTGCAACAGTGCTATACCTCAAAAGAATTTCATTGGTTCTAAAGCACCTTTGGACATCATGAGACTGTAAAATACACTATATAAATGCAAGTTAGCTCTTGCTTTCATTTCTGCCAAAATGTGACCCTTTGAATCTGCAGTAAATAGAGTTAAGCATTAGATAATTTTTTAGGAAACCTCTGACATCGTACCTGTAATACTCAACTGCTCTTTCCCATAGGCCAGACAGTACACTAGTATATGTACGATTAGGAGAATTAAGCATAGCGATAAATCACATTTGAATACCCATTACAGGTTTGCTATTAGATAAGCAAAAACATATCACTGTCTTATCAAATACCTTACATCTACATGTACTTACAATGTACAAAGCCCTATTTGATCTGTCACTCTTTAGTCAAAATTTTTGTCAACATTTTCTAATGGAATGGAAATTGCCTATTTCTCATCTCTATGTTAACCCTTGAAAACACAACTTCAGATTCCATACATTATCACAGGATGGGACTGTCCCTGCCTGGCTCCAATCCTATCTATCCAGTGTAAGCAGAGGACCACCTGCAATTGCTTCTCTTCCTGCTGCCACTTCTTCATTTCTGGGGTCCCTTGAGGATCGGTCCTTTACCCCCTCCTATTTCTTAGACACACTCTGATCAGCAACATCATCTGGAAACACAGCTTCAGCTTCCACATGTTTACACCCAGCCCTACTTCACCCACTGCTTTGTCAGTTGAAGATTCTATTGTCCCATTTCTGCCAGATGAGAATCTTTCAACCTTCACATATTAAAAAAGTAATTTGAAAGCAGGTAATCCAGCACCAATTTAGCTCAAATGTGTCAAATGTACAGTAAGAAAGGATGAATTATGGTACATTAATTAAGTTGCTATTGTAATTACTTGCCATTACTTTTCTTCTACCTTTGGATTTGTTTTTGAGATGGGGCATTCACTGTCTGAGGCCACAGGCAGATCACCAGCTCTCAGCCCTATTGCAAAAGCAGTTCTCGTAACGATTTGTTTAAAGCTGCTGAAGAATGAGTTGGGTGACTCACTATTTCTCAGGAACTGTCCATTTCTTCACTCAATGCATCTCCCTTGGTAACAGAGCCAAGAATATTTGGGAAGTTATGGATGACAGCCTGCATGGTGCACCACATGAAGTCTTCTTTCATGGGAAAGAAAAGGGGAAAATCCCCCTTTTTCCAATAGTTTATACTTTTTTTAAAATATATTTTTCTTTTCCCACCTGTTTCTATTATTTTTAAATGTATTTCCATCCATTGTTTCATCTCCATCTTTTAGCCTATTTCGGTCGCTTCCCCCCACCCCAACCCCACTAGGGCTATCTGTCACTTGCTCATCCTGCTTTCTATCCTTACTGTCACCATTAGCACATTCCTTAGCTAATATCATCACTGTCAACACCCCTTTGTCCTTTTGTCTATGACATCTTTGGCAATCTCTTCTTTGCCTCCACCTATCACTGGCCCTCTCTCCAGCTCTACCTGTCCCACCCCCCCTCAACCAGCTTATGTTTCACCTCATTTCTATATTTCCTCAGTTCTGATGAAGAGTCATATGGACTCGAAACGTTAACTGTGTTCCTCTCCGCAGATGCTGTCAGACCTGCTGAGTTTTTCCAGCTATTTTTATTCTTGTTTCAGATTTCCAGCATCCGCAGTATTTTGCTTTTATATTATATGAAGTCTTCTTAAGTAACTTTGGATTTTCAATCAAAACAACCATAACAGCATTTATTATATTCTTAAAATCGAAATGTGCTTGCAATATTTCAGTAGTTGCTTAATTAAACAAGTTTGTTAAACTATATTATGATTATAATTTTTGTACCTTCCCTATCATGAGAACATTTTGCTCAATACATAATTATGAGAATGAACTGCATTTGTTTAATATTCAAAAATGACTTCTACAAGCTTAACAATTTTGAAACAGAAGTCCTTATCAAAAAGACAAAAATTCCATTAGGCAAAAGAAACAGATGATTTTATTTCAGCATACAGACTGTTACCAGGACCACTTCTTCACATAAAGTTTCATTCATAGCTGCAATAGCCTTCAGTGTAGAGGTCATGGAAGCAAATGTTTTGGAGTCATTCAAAAAGCAGCCAGACATATGTGATGATGGAACATTAGAATGAACTTGATAGTCTGATTGATCACCCTTCTCAACTGCATTTAACCCTTGTAATTATATTTATCCAGTCATGTTTGGAGCTGTAGATTCAGTTTTGAATCTGTTGCACATTGTAGAGTAAACAATGCAGCACTCATTCCCCTTATTTATTTGTGTTTCAGTGATCAACCTTACAGTTGAATATCTTTAATCGTATATCATCATAAAAATCTTATTTATTATTGACTATATTTTTCATCCAGAAGTGTAAATTTGCTATATATTATGTTCCTCACCTACATATAGCCTCACCATGATGGCACTTGTCACCATAAGACTGGCTTTCTCATGTATGCTGAAGATACTTTATTTTACTTCTTAGAGAAGCAATGGCCTGCACGGCGCAGCAAGGTCCCATTGAGTTAGATAGGGGAAATTCCCCATAAAACACCTGACATGTACCTAAAATAGAGCGCAGCTTCGAAGCTCACTGCAAAATGGAGTTCAGCTGTTGAACTGAAAACTAGGAACTGACTGGAAACAGGTTAATTCAAGCCATCATCTAGTCTTTCATCCATGGAAATTCCAAGCAATTAAGCCACAATAATATTCTAAACTAAAAGCCTTGAGCTAATAAAGCCATAAAAATGTCCTAGCATGACCCTAGAAAGAACTGTGTACAAACAAGACAATCTTACTGCAATATAAATCTTCTTCCAAATTTAAAATAATACGCAGAGGATGGAAATGTCTTATTTCACTAATTTTGTGGGAAAAAACCTGAAGATGTAACACATGTTACATCTCATCATATTTGTGTGAACCGCCTTGACAGATAAGCTGGGAATGGAGACATGTATCCTCCCTGGCTGACTATTCTCCAACAGATTAGTGATATTCACAGAAATTCCACATTTTTCAGGAATGGGTGATTTTCTTCAGATACATGTGTCACCCTGGTTGATTAAGTTGAGGGGGGTCTTTGGCACTAAGGCCAGGATTTTTCCCTCGTCAGGCAGGCTCAACGGGGGCCAGCAGGAACAGTCGGGAAGCAGCCGCCACCCACAATTGGGGCCGGACTGCGATTTCACGCTGGCGGCTTGCTCAGCACTGCCTGCGTGGGTGGAGAGAGGCTCGGGTGTGCAAGTTCACGCATGTGTTCAGGTGCACGCAGGAAAAGCTCCATGAGGCACAGAGCTGCCTCAGGGAGACGAAGAGATTTGAACGTTAAAAATAAAGGCTTTTAAAAGCTAAAAAAAAATGCCCCCTCATGTGACCCTGTCACATGAGCAGGGACATGTTATTAATGAAATGTTTAGATTTTTATTTTGGAAACCTCATCCCATGGGTGAGGTTTCCTGAAAAATGCAAAGGCCGCTTGGCCTCTTCAGCTGCCCGCCCACTCTGCCGACTCCCGCGCGTACCTGCCAACCGAAACATTTCGTGAGCACGCAACGACGTCGGGACACTCACCTGATGTCATTGCATGTCATCCTATGCTTGCTCAGGCCAGGCACGCACGCGCCTGACGAGGTAAAAGTTCTGGCCAAGATATAAAAATAGAGGGCTTTGCACCCCTCCAGGGGTAATCCAGTGATAGTGTAAATAGAAGTCAAAATATTAGCAGTAGCTGTCCAAAGACTAGTAGATGAACAAAGTTGCTTCACATTGTTAGAATCTATCTGTAGTAATTATAGTTTTGATAAATGTAGAACTGTAGCTTTAAGATTAATCCTGTTATAAGATCGCACAATCTTTGTAAACCAATCAGTCAACAGCATGGGGAACCTTGAGGAGGGAGTTCTTCTTTAGTTATAGGGCAGAATTTTACGCATCGGTGAGCAGGGGTGGGGCCCACTCGCCGACGCGTAAAATGATGCGGGATGACATCGGGCGGAACTCCCGACATCACCCTGCCCCATTTAAATTTTCAGGAAGGTGGGGGCGCAGCAAATCAGCTGTGTGCCCGCCGCCATGTCAATGGCCAACTGAGGCCATTGACAGATCAATGTACTCACTGTACCTGCACGTCCAACCTTAAGTTTGGCAGGTCGGCCAGGAGCCCCAGCGGCAAATAGAAAAAACATGAAACCTCATCCACTGACGGGATGAGGTTACATGTAGGGTTTTAAAAATTTTAATAAACTTGTTATGGAAATTATGAACATGTCCCAACTCATGTGACAATGTCACATGAGGGGACATGTAAGGGCATTTTTTATTTTTAATATTGCTGACAGTAGAGGCGATCTCCCTGAGGCAGCACTTAGCCTCAGGGAGATGAGTGCGCTCTTTCCTGCGCATGCACGAGAGAGCGCACTCTCGATTTAAGGGATTCCACCCCCACCCCCACCCGCACTGGGAACACATAGCGCTTCCCTGCGCACGTCACACTGGGCGGGCCCTAATTGGCCCGCCTATGTAAAATGGCGCCGCGCCTCCGATCGGGGGGCGCCATTTGGAAGCACGCCTGCATGCGCCCGCCCATCACCTACCCCCCCAACGGGGGGAAAATTCTGCCCATAGAGTTTGATGCACGCATGTAGTTGCTGCTGCTGTCTTGTAAATAAAGTTCAATGGGCAGAATTTTATGTCCCATGGGCTTGGCCCATCCAACCTTACGGTTAGCGGACAGGCGAATCAGCCAGGCTGTCTTTGCATTTTTCATCAAAACTCATCCAAGGGCCGGATGAAATCTCCATTGTGAAATAAAATAAAAATAAATATCTGTGGGCAGCATTTTTATGAGATATATTTTCAGGTGCTTGATTTCGATGCATGGATTTTTTTTGGCAGCTTTTTAAACCTTTATTTAATCATTTGAAGATCTGCAGCTCCCTGAGGCAGCCGTCTGCCTTCAGGGAGCTCTTTCGCAGTGTTCACCTGCGCCCACAGTGACGTTATTGCGCACCCTCTCCCCGCCCCCACCCCGGCAGCGCTGAGCATTTCAGCGCACCTTTCATGCTGGATAGCCATTAATCGACCAGCCGGCCTGAAATTGTGGTCAGAGGCCGATTATGGTCGGCGGTCCATTTCTCGACCAGTCCACTGATTGTGTGAGCCCACCAAAGATAAAATTCAGGCCAATATTTCCACCAAGAAAAGTTGACTGGAAAATCAACTCTGCAACATTCTTAGAATCATTATGTTAGATCTAGTTTCTTATTGGAGTTAGAAGAGGATTCTTTTTTTCTTCTCCTAATAAGAATTCTTACCTTGCAGATGCAGAAGGCACTTTCACAAGTAGAAGTATATTTAGGACAGGAAGTGAACCTAACATAGTCTATTAGCTGCCTACACCAGCCAAGTAGCTCTTTCGAGTACAAACCCGTTTCCATCTGTTTCAGATGAAGTTACATTGTTTCATAGTTTGCCATTGTGAGATTTGAACTCTTGATCATGGGGTTACAAACCCAGTACCATAACCACTTGGCTATTTAGGCCAAGCTTACACCAGCCAAGTACATGCAGACAGAAAAGTGTGTCACTTAATTATAGAAGTGGCTGAGATCAGCTGGCAAGGTGAGAGTGAAGCCAGCTCATATGTTATCACTCAGGAGTAAATTGGATTCAGTTCGAACAAAAATTCAAGTGGAACCGTTATTCTCCCTGCCAAAAGGGCTCATTGACTCAAAGGGGCTGCATTTTATGGGGGAGTGGACTGCCCGCACCACTCCCCCTGGAAATAAAGTTGGTTGGAAGTCGATATGTGCTGAGGGAGCTTACTCTGCAGCCATAACATGCTGTGGGCAGGCTGAATTGTTTAACCGTGGAACATCTGCCCCTCAGTGGAATGAAGACCCGCCCTTGGGAGCTGCCAGAACTGAGCAGTGGGCACTGCTGGAACTGCAGGAAGAAGTCGGAAGAGGATCTTGGCTGCCCAGGGTGGGGAAGTCCTGAGGGGGTGAGGGGTTGGGTTTGGTAGGGCAGGTAGTGTGGAAAGAAGGGAGGGGTGACATCTTTGGGGGTGTCCCCAATGCATGAAGGGCACCCAACGAATGAAGTGACCTCCTTACTTCCCACATTTTCTTACGTAGACCCTAAAAAAATGGCCTGTGCACTCCAGCCTGACTGCCCACATCAGCCGGACAGCATCGGCTTGGACAGCATATTATTCAGGTCAATAGAATTGCTAATATGCTGAATTGATCTTTAATTATCCATTTAAATATGGCAGGCAGGGTGCCAATTTTGGTGCCCCCACCTAGTGTTTTATGGGGGGGGGGTGCAGTGTGGGTTGGGTTTGGGCTGGAAGGTGGTGGGCAAGCCACCCAACCTGTTTGATGCGCCCTCGTCACTGAAAACCTGCCCGACAGGGGCATGTAAAATCTAGCCCAATGTTTTAGAAGCTACCATTTATTACCCAAGGAACCTTGCTTCCCATAAAGACAAGGCTGTATAAGCTCTGGATCGTTGTCAATTACATACATAGACCTTGAGCTATCCAATAGATTATCTAATTCTGTTAACTTGTCAGCTATATGAAAGTTTAACCCTAAATTAAACTCTTTGTAGCAACTTAGATACTGACCCCTGGTATAATTGGTACTTAACATCTATTAATGCTAAAGTCTATCACATAATATCACTCAAGCTCACAGTAATTACCACCACAAGATCCAGGCCTATATATATTTTCCTTACATCTTTGTGAAACACACTGGGACATTTTTTTCTGTGTTAAAGATGTTGTATAAATGCATTTCTTTCTGTTCTGTAAAATAAATTAAATGCCTCTTCGTCCTACTTGAATGAGTTAGGTCAAAACTTACCTGCAGTATTTAGGTAAATTCTTCTCCATAAACATATTTATGATTTTGATGCATGTAACAAATAGGAAATGTCCCAGCTATCTCTGAAGCAAATGAGAGAAATATACATATTTCATTCATGTGAGCTCTGGCTGAAGGCAGATCCTTGGCACATTGCCTGCTGATGTTCCATCTTGAGCTGTTTCCTTAGCACTTTTTGGCAGTGATGGTTTGCTATTGCCTTTCACTCTCAGGGCAGGTCCCAGATCAACCTCAACTGGAACACATGCTGTTAGTAGTTATTCTGAACCATAGACTAACCATCTAGCCAACTGAGCTAACTCCATATATGTTTACAATAAGTCCCCACTTTAAGTTGCCCCATTTTAAGTCATTGTACTTTAATGTTGGTCAGTTAATAGGGCCCATTTTTGCGTTTGGGTTCAGGAATTTTATTTTAAAGTTGTTTGGCGCCGGGTGTGACATAGCGTCGCATGACCCGATCAGTGCCATTTTGGAGCAGCTGCTCCCGCTCTCTGAGACTCCTATCCCTGACCCTTCAGGGCACTGCCAACTCTTTGGCTCGCAGCCTCTCCCGTTCCTTGACAATCCCTCTCCCAGGCCATCTGGTTTGTAACCTCTCCCGCTGCCTGATCCTCCAGCTCGCAGCTTCTCCCACTCCTGACCTCTGGCTCGTGTCTTCTCCCAGTCCCTGGCTCTCTGATTTGCAGCATCTCTTGCCCCCTGACCCTCTGACCCATGGCCTCTCCTGCTCCCTGACTCTCCAATTTGCAGCACTCTGTTTCCCTGACCCTTTCTTTTGCTGACCCTGTGTCTCACATCCTCTCCTGCTCTCTGAAGCTCCCGTTCATACAGAACCTCCCTCTCGCTACCATTTCACAGCTGGAGTACTGTGTGCAGTTCTGGTTGCCATATTATAGGAAGGATGTGATTGCCTGGAGGTGTTGCAGAGGAGATTCACCAGGATGTTGCCTGGGATGAAACGTTTAAGTTATGAAGAGAGGTTGGATAGACTTGGGTTGTTTTTGTTGGAGCAGGGAAGACTGAAGGATGACCTGATCGAGGTGAATAAGATTATGAGGGGCATGTACAGGGTGGATAGGGCGTAGTTGTTCCCCTTAGTTGAAAGGTCAGTCATGAGGGGACATAGGTTCAAGGTGAGGGGCAGGAGGTTTAAGGGGGATGTGAGGAAAACGTATTTTACCCAGAGGGTGGTGACGGTCTGGAATGCACTGCCAGGGAGGGTGGTGGAGTCGGGTTGCCTCACATCCTTTAAAAAGTACCTGAATGAGCACTTGGCACATCATAACATTCAAGGCTATGGGCCAAGTGCTGGTAAATGGGATTAGGTAGGTAGGTGAGGTGTTTCTCACGTGTTGGTGCAGACTCAATGGGCCGAAGGGCCTCTTCTGTGATTCTGTGATTCCAACTTGCACCTTACCTCTTGCATGACGAAACTGCTCATCCTGCCTCTCGTTGCCCAGCTCCAGAGGCCTTGCTCAGAGCGAGGGTTTGGGAGAGGGAAATGATAAGCAGGAGAGGTAGGGGGGGAGGTATGTTTAGAAGGAGAGTCAGGGAGAAGGAGAGGTGGGGAGAGGGAGAGTCAGGGAGCAGAATGTGTGGCAAGCGGCGAGCCAGAGGATCAGTGAACACAATCAGCAGTGACTGAGAGTATCTGGAAGCAGGAGCTGCAGCAAGCCTTCTCTTTTATAATTTTAAATTTATTTTATTTCACAAATTATTTCATTTACCAATATAGGAATTTAGCAAAAAGGAAAATACTATGGATGCTGGAAACCTGAAACAAACACAGAAAATGCTGGAAGAACTCAACAGGTCTAACAGCATCTGTGGAGAGAAAAAAAAGTTAACATTTCGAGTCCTGCATTCTGAAGAAGAGTCATAAGGACTCAAAACGTTAACTCTGTTTTTTTTCCTCCCCACAGATGCTGTTAGATCTGCTGAGTGTTTCCAGCATTTTCTGTTTTTGTTTGTGTTAGGAATTTAGCAAACTGATTTGCTTTAAGTTGACTCACTTAAAGTTGTGCTTTTCATGAACTACACTTTTCACAATGATTTATTGTATCTCGTTAAGAAACATTCTGTGTGCACAGCATCTCAGAGTTAGACAATGTATTATGATTAACTACTTATTTGTGTGCAAAATGGTTCCTGTTGTGCCTTTCACGAGATAGTGTATGCTGTGCCATAATTGAAGGACCATTATCAGTGAACATAAAAAGTAAATTTGATTTAAGTTCCACCTCAGAATGCACAAAAATATTTTATTTCTTTCTTAATACCAAGAAAGAAATCTGTAGACCTGAGACTCAAGCTAAAAACACTGCCTTCATAATACCATCACTTTTTAAATAGGAATTCCCTTTTTATGTGTATTCTGTCAATTGTCCAACCCATCAAAAAATGTAATTTAATACTTAAATATTATGGAGGAGGTGGCCTGTTAATTCACTGATCCATGAAACAATTCCTAATCAGCACAGTTCTACAAATGTGAAATTTTTCATCTGTTACTGCTGCAAACTACATTTTATCATCTGCATACAGCCCAAATACAGCTTTGTGCTAGTCCGTGCATAAACATGAAATTGGAATTTATAGCATAAGAACATCCTTGACACAGCCAGCCCGCATAATAAAGTTAAAAGTGGGTCCATTGCATGGTAAATAATTCATTTTATGAACTCATAAATATAACATCTTTAAAACTTCTTCCAATCGGAATTTGCAACATGATCTTTCCATGTTCCAGAGGGAAAAACATAGACATTTACTCCAACATACAAATATTTAGGATGCATCTGATACTGGACATACATAAACAGCAGAAGGCTAGTCAAAGGAAGAGTGGGGCTGAAACAAAAGCAAATCTTTTTGTGGAGGCAGAGGGCATGTCTAAGGTACCAAATAAGTACCTTATAGCTGTTCTCACCAAAGAAGAGGATGTTATCAATATCACAGCAAGGGAGGAGATGGTAGATTTGATAAATATAGGTAAAGATAGTGTATTTAAAAGGTCAACAGGGTTCAAATTTTAAAAATCGCCGTGGTTTGGATAGAATACATCCTAGGTTGATGCAGTGTAAGGATGGCTTTTGTGATACCTGTAGCTACAATCTTCCAATCCTCCTGAGATATTGGGAGTGGTTCCAGAGAACTGGAGGATTGCAAATGTTACAACCCTGATCAACAAAGGGTCAAGGGTTAAACCCAGCAATTACAAACCCGTCAGCCTAATGCCAAGAATTGGAGAAAATTCAAGAGATGTTTTTCTTAGACAAGATTAATTGGCTGAAAAATTATGGGTTTATAAATGAAAACAAACGTTGATTTGTTAAAGGCAAATCATGCTTGACTAACTTGATTGAGTTATTTGATGGAATAATGGAGTCAGTCGATTAGGGTAGTGCAGTTGATGTGTGTGTGTACAGGATGAAATCTTCCGCTCTGAAGCCTAAGTTCAGTAATGGGTGTGGAAGTGCGAGTGATTCCCGCTGCGGGTGGGGGGTGGGGGGGTGGGGTGGGGTTGGGGGGGCGGTGTGTTTGGGATAGCTGAACATGTGCAATCTTGTGCTATTCAGCTCATTACCTATTCATCCATGTGGAGCACAGCAAATCTGGTGGCCGAGGCGGGGGGTGTTGGGGGGGCAGGAAGCCACCCTCCCCACTGTTATCTCACGGGCTCGAAGGTCTGGGTGCCTTATTTAAAAGGCACGCAGGCTGCCTCCCTACCTTACCCCTTTATCCTGCCTCCCAGGCCCAGCCTCTGCTCCACCCTTTCACCCTACACCCCACTTCTTCCAGCCTTCACACAATTCGTGCACACCACTTATATACAGTTGTAAAACTGAACATTCTAATTTCCTGCTGCTAGGAACTTAATTTGGGGGGAACTTAATTCTGGGAAGGTGGCCTTTTAATGAATATGCATGACATGCTAACACATGCAAAAAGGCTTCCCGACATTGTTCCATGGGAAGCTCGACTCACCTTTAATATGCCTTTAAAATCCCGAGAACAGAATTCCAACAGTTCATCTTGACATTGGGAAACCGATTGTTGATCTCATGCCTAATTAAATTCCTTTGCCCACCAAGCTTCTGACTGCTGGTGGAACTGGAAGATCCTGCCCATGGATTTTCAAAAGGTACTTGATAAAGTGTCACATAATAAACTTGTTTAGCAAAATTGATGCCCAAGGAATTAAAAAGGCAGTGGCTGCATTGATGTAAAATGAGCTATGGATAGGAAAGGAAAGATTAGTAGTGAGTGATTGCTTTTCGGAGAGAGCACAGTCCTCACCAAACTCTGCTCAGCTCAGTACAGGCAGTATACACTTCTGGAAGGGAAAAGCAGTAAAAACTGGGAAATAAGAATACTGGTCCGAACTGGTCTTGAACACCTTAAAATGGAACACCAGTAAAATTGGGTAATAAGAGTACTGGTCTGAACTGGTGGCCATCAATGGCAAGGAAACGTTTGAGCAGCAGCGGAGAATGTGTGATGGACTGATGGGTCTTCCAAACACACTGATCATGATTTCATAAAGAATAGAGTAATCCACCTGAAGCATGAGTTGATGTTGCAGGGCATTGCAATAATATGTCCTTCCATTGGTAGGGTGGCTGACTCCATGGAATATTAAATGTGACAATCACATGCGTTCATGACCACCTTAAACATATACATGCAGACTCTGGATTTCAGTATGTCTGCCGCTTTAAAGAGGAGAACGGGACCCTTAGCCTTGGCAAACCGTGCTGCACTAGCCTGCACAAAAGTGCTCTCCAGCAGAGTGGTAGCAGCTGGACAGCTAGACTATGAGAGAGATGATGGCGAAAGGGGACACATTGTTGATATAAATATTGGCCACTCACAGAGTGAAACATAACTCCCTACTGGTAAGCTTTGCCCTAATTCCAGTACTATAAATCTCCAATACAGAGTCAAGAAAGAGCCAAACTCTCTAACCTTCCCTACTCTGACTGCTCAGCAAAGGTCTCAGCTTCATCTCTTCTACGCCCACAATGAATTTTAAGCTTGGCACAATAGCTCTACGCTGACTTATTTAGCCAGGATTTTCCCCTGTAAGGCAGACCCTTTTTCTTTTCTTCAGCATTTCATTCCACCTTGACGCCTCCCCTGTCTTGTGACCTCCATTGTGAACTGCCTACATGATATTGGTCATCCCAATTGATCTGTTCCCCTCACTCATTCTAACATACATCCCTCTAAACTTGCAGCACTCTGTCCTCTCAGGTCCAACCCTGATATTGCCAGTAAACCTGCTGACAAGGGCAGCACTGTTTGATGAACAGACCTCTATCTTGCAGAGGCTGAAAGCCAATTCCCTTCCTCCTCCTTCTACCAGTCCCCTAAACTATGACCTCACCATCAAATATCAAGCTGTAATTTCCCTCTCTCTTATACAGTCACTTTGGATTGAGGATGACTTACCCCATTGCAATTTAATGGGTTCTGAGTTGGCTGATAAGTCCACTGCATGATCTGCAGACACTGCCACATGCCCTTCAGGTGGTGCTTGGAAGATTGAGGAGATGTATTGTTTGGAGATTTGTGTGCTTTCTCCAATGCCTCTACTTAGCCTCCGCGCATTCCTGACAAGGTCTCGCCATGTGTTTGGTGCTATCTTGAATGAGCCTTCTCCACTTTGGTTGGTCACAAGCATTAGGAAATAGAGATAGTTTCAGTAAGTTATATTTATATTTGGGTGTGTTAAGAATAAGGTATATCTTTAATGTTTAAATTTGGTTTGTATTTCTGTATTTGTCAGTTAAGAAAAGGGGAAGTTGAGTTTTATTTTCACTTTACAAGGTGCCTGAATTCTAATGAGATTTTTACGACTCTTGAAGGGAGTAAAGCAAACAAGGTTAGGAAAGATTGCACTGTTGCCTAGCAACTGGAGGTCCCACAGAGACAGAAGGGCAGTTTGAGCTCAGTTGAAAGCAGTTTTAGTTCAGTTGGAAGCAGCTGCCAGAAAGACTGGACAGCAGAGGGACAGATAGCAAGTCCCAAACTGAAGTTGAAGCCAGGATTCCAGAGAGACTGGCTACTTAGAGAGAGAGTTGCAGAGAGAGTAGATTTTCCAAAAGAACCAATAGGTCTCAAAGCCAAGGAGTGAGGCAGAAAGGAGGGATCCCAAGAAGAACTTCTAGCCAAAGGAAGAACAGGAGCCATGAAAAGGTTCTGTTCTGACAGTAAGGAGCAGAGAGGAAGGCTCCAAGCTGCAAGCTTAAAGGGAAAAAGCTGCAGGAAGCAGATTTAAAGCAAAATAGGTGTACAAGAAGCCAGAAGATCCAAAGAGACAGCTGAAGGTCTGTAACTCTTTACTATGAGCATGTGAAACAGTGGTGTTCTATTGGCTGACACAGTGAGTCAGTGAGAGAGAGTATTGGAAGAAAGCTTGAATGCACATGGTGACCCAGGGAGAGGAAAATTGGAAAGAGAGTTCGAAACCCTGGAGGTACACACTTGTGGAAGGCATCTGAGAGAAAGGGTTGTTTGGGAGAAGATTCCAGAGCGAGTTCTTTGAGAGTGGAGATTGGAAACCCTCGTGTGAAAGATGGAGTTCAGTGAGACCGGTTGACTCACGGTATGACAAGCGGCTGGGGAGAGTTGAGGAGAGATCCATAGCATTTGTTTGGGGTAACATCTGTCACTTGGTTTCAGTGTGGTGTGTCTGACTGCAGGTCTCCTACGTATTTACTGTGAACATTAGAGTATAAGATAGCTTTTGTAACTTGTATTATTCTTACAAATCTGTATATATCTGCAAAGATATAGTTGTGGGTGAAGGAGAATTGTAATATAGTTCATCTTTTCTCATTTAATAAATGTTTTATTATTTTTTTAAAAGTTCATCAGGTGACTCAAGTGACTCTGTTCAGTAGCCCCTCCCCACGTAGCTAAACAACAAATAAAAATTAGGATCTATCAAGCTGGGTTCCGCGCTGGGATCAGTCTTGTCCAATAGTAACATCAGCTGGGATCATAGCACAAGCCCAGATCTCTCATGAGTCAGCGGGAATGTTTAACCTCTTCAGGGATGCTTTGAGGACATCCCTAAAGTGTTTCCACTGACCTCCTGGGAGTCTCCTGCCGTGACCGAGTCCCAAGAAGAGCAATTGCTTCTGGAGTCCGGTGTCAGGTGTACAAACAGCATGTCCTATCCAGCAGGGCTGGTTTTGAGGGATTAGCCCCACGATGCTGGGAAATTTTAGCTTGGGAGAAGACGCTGCTATTGGTCTGCCTCTCTTGCCACCGGATTTGGAGAATCTTGTGAAAGCACCACTGGTGATACTTCTCCAGTGTTTTGAGGTGCCTGCTGTAGGATGTTCAAGTCTCTGAAGTAGATCTGGTAAGCCATGACCGTAGGCTCACATTTGATGTCCTGGTCCTCAAATACTCTTTCCTTAGTTGGCCCCAAACTGAGCTGGCACAGTGGCAACGATAATGAATTTTGTTGTCTACATCAGCCCTCATTGAGAGGAGGCTCCCAAGATATGGAAAATGGTACTCTTTTTCCAGGATGTTGCCATTGGCAATAGCACCAAGTAGCCTTTGTTGACCTCACAAAAGCTTTTGATTTTGTTAACCATGAAAGCTTATGGAGTATCCTCCACAAATTAGGCTGCCCTCAGAAATTTGTCACCAGTCTCCGCCTATTCCACAATGACATGCAAGCTGTGACCCTCACCAACAGAATCACCACAAACCCTATCTCAGTGAAAACTGGGGTCAAACAAGGCTGCGTCATTGTACCAGGTCTCTTCTCCATTTTCCTCACTGCAATGCTGTGCTTCACTTCCAGCAAATTACCGTGGGGTGTAGAGACAATCCACAGTGCAGTTGGGAAACTGTTCAACCTACACTGCCTCCAATCCAAAACGAAAACTACTCCAAACTCAATCATAGAGCTTCAGTATGCAGATTACGCTTGTGTGTGTGCTCACTTAGAACTGCGCTTGAGGTAATTGTTGACCCCTTCTCTGAAACATGAGAAAATGGGTTTTTCACTAAACACCCAGAAAGCAAAGGCCCTCTTCCAACCAGCTCCCACAACAAAACAGCTCTCCTGTCCATAACCTCCCAGACTATCACTGACCTCATCCTCTCTAGAGATCTTCCTCCCAATCTTATCATTCCCAATCCCGAACAACCAAAATCCACAAAAAGCACTGACCTGGTTTCAGCCTGTTCCTGCCCCACTGAACTGATTTCTTCCTATCTCAGCTCTATTCTTTTCTCTCCTTGTCCAGTCTCTTCCCGCCTACATCTGTGAATCTTCTGATGCCCACTGTCACCTTAACAGTTTCCAGCTTCTCAGCCCCAACCCTTATGGTGGCACAGTAGTAAGGTTACTGGACTAACAATCCAGAGACCTGGACGAATACTCCAGGGTCATCCCAAAACTGGACAAAAATGCCAATTTCATGAATAATGATCATGAAACTACCAGATTGTTGGAAAGCCAATCTGGTTTACTAATGTTCTCGGGAGAGGAAATCTGTTGTCCTTACCCAGTCTGGCTTACATGTGACAATATGGTTGATTCTTAATCGTCCTCGGAAATGGCCTAGCAAGCCATTCCGTTGTATCAGATTGCTACAGAAAGCGCTGTGGGTGCATGAGTATCATACTGGACTGCAGCAGTTCAAGACGGCAGCTCACCACTGCCTTCTCAAGGGCAATAGGTGCTGGCCTTGCCACCAATGTTCATACCCAAGAAAGAATAGTGAAAAACATCTTCCTTTCACCATGGACTGTTAGTCTCTCTGCATCTCTAACCCCAGAAAGATGGTTGCTGGGGCCCTCTACTTCTTGCCTGAACAGAGGATCAGCCAGCCCTGTCCTTCACCACCCGCCTCCTCATTTGGCAGAAGAAAAATATCACAGATGCTGGTGAGAATAAAAATATAAAATGTTGAAATACTCAGCATGGCTGGCAGCTTCTGTGGAGAGAGAATCAGAGTTAATGGGTGGAATCATCCCAGATATGCACTAAGTGTGGTAGTGGTCATGAGAAAGGTCATTTTCCCTGTGGGCTGCCATGGCAGGGTTTTGTGCCTTATTGCCCTCTTCCTGGTGCCCTTACTCCCTCCTCCACTCTTACCCCCTCCTCCTCAGGAAACATTCTTCCCTTCAATCTCCTTCTCCCCTCTGAACTCCTTCGCCCTCCGAACTGCCTCCCCCCTTACACCTACCTCCCCTCTTGCTGCATTCTCCTTCTTACATCCTCCTCCCGCCGTACTCTCTCCTCCCCCTCCCCACCTTTGCCCTAACCCCCACCCTCCGCCTAACGACCTCGCCACCCTCAGGTACTCTTTCCTCTCCCGTCAAACTTAGACCTAGCTCTCCCACCCCGCCATGGAACTCTTTTCTCTCCCAGTCAAACCTAGACCTTCATATCCCACCCCCCCAACCCCACACCGCTCCCCCCCCACCGCCGATCATCCATAGCAGCCCATGGCCAAGCCTGTGATGTTCCAAAGCAGACCCGAAGCATCAACGGAGACCTCCCACTTTCCATGAGCAGCTTCGTGGCAAATCCATATCCGTGAGAACCCACCCAGCATGCGATGCATGTGTTGCCCTAAGTTCCGATAGCTGTAGGGCTCCAGCATCACCTTCTTCTTGGATGTCTGTGACTTGAGTAAGGCCTTAACAGTAGGTCCCAACTTCTGCACATCACACTTGCCCAGGCGTGTTCTGGACTGGTATGTTTTCCCGCCGGTGTAATGGCAAATCGGAGTTGACGCTGCCTCCAGTGGGATTCATGTTCTGCCATGGTGGACACCATCAGATGATCCCGCTGTGTTTTCACACCTGTGTGAAGCCCTTTTTCTACCTCTCACACTGAAATGCACCACCCCCACCCCCCACGCCCCCTCACCCCCCCCCCACCGCTCACCATGACGTCTGATGCCAACAGGACCAGACGATTCCACCCAATGTTCCTTACATCAAAACTGGGGGGAAAAAACTAGAGATGGTGACAGGTTGTAAGCATGTAAGGAGGCTAGGAATGGGGGAGGGGAGAAAAGAATAACAGGAAAGGTCTATAATAGGTTGGAAGATAGGAGAATCTAAAGGCGAAAAGAGTGCAAGGCGAAATGGGGATGGTAACAAGAGAAGTGAAGAAAGTGTCTGGAGGAGCGGTGGATGGGAAAATGCACAACCAATATCAACAAAACCACAATAAAATAAAACAAAATGGGGCAGAGATTATGATCTAAAATTGTTGAACTCACAGTTAAGACCAGAAGACTGTAAAATGCCTAATTACAAGAAGAGATGCTGCTCCTCCAGCTTATGTTGAGCTTAAGTGGAACACTATAGGAGGCCAAAAGTGAGATGTCAGAATGGGAATGCAGCAGAGAATTAATATAGCAGGCAACCAGAAACTCAGGGTCACACTTACAGGCTGGGCAAACATGTTTTGCAAAGTGGTCACCCAATCTGCATTTAGCCTCCCCAGTATGGGGTAGGCCACATAGTGAGTAGCAAATACAGTTTTACTAAACTGAAAGAATTATTCATATGTCACCTGGATGGAGCATTTGGGGCCTTGGACAGAGAGATAGGAGGAGGTAAAACTGTAGGAATTGTGTCTCCTGCACTTTCTTGGAGTGGTGCTGTGGTAGGCGAGAGGGTGTTGGGGTGATAGAAGACTGGACGGGGGTGTCAGGGAGAGTGTGGTTCTTTCGAAATGCTGAAAGGTGTGGAGAAGAGAAGATGTGTTTTATGGTGGCACCACACAGAGGTAGCAGAAATTGCTCCCCTTTCTAGAATCACAAAAGGGTTTCTCTTGTGTCCACTTTCTACCCCATTTGTCTTCAGATTCAACAGAACATCTTCTACCATTTCTCTGCTCCAGTGTGAAGCCACTGCCAAACACATCTTCTTTTCCCTCTCCTCTTTCAGCACATTGAAGGGACTGTTCCTCTGTGTAGCCCAGGGCGGAATCGTCCCAGCTTTGCGCTAAGTGTGGTAGCGGGCAGGTAAAACAGCCCCAAACCCGTCACATTACTTATGCATTCCTCAGAAACACACCAGTTCCATGGCGGGTGGGCTCTCATTTACCTGCCATGCCCTCACCCCACCGCTTCATCATGCTGGGCGCCATATTTAAAGACCAACCATGCACACACATCACAGTGCTTCCTGCCCACGATTACCGCAGGGAAGGCCAAAAACTGCAGTCCCCAGGTTAATGACATGTTACTGGAATGCCATTTGGATGCCATGGAAGCCTGACATGATGTCCTTTACCCCTGCTCTGGCCGCAGGACGGGCAGCTGCATCACCAATCCAGCATGGCAGGCGGTGGCAGCAGGGGCCAATGTCAATGCTGCACAGAAGAGGTTGGACATCCAATGCAAATAGAGGATGAATGATAATCCGTGCAGCCAGGGTACGGCAACAATCTCATCATTGTAAACTCACACACTCAAGCCCATCACACATTCACTGGCACCTCACTCACTGCCAGCTCAAGGGACATCATCATCCACTCTCACACACACACCCTCACATGTCCATCTGTTCCCATCTCCTCTGGAGACTGCCTCCTCAGCCCTCACCATCTTGAGGCCACTTGCACAGTTCAACATGTGCCCCACACACACCCTGGGATACCCTCCTTGCCCAGTACAGCCCTCATCCTGCAACCTCTTCCCTTGCCTGAGGCCACTTCTCCCCCTTCCCCAAGCAAGCCCTAATCCTGCAGCCATTGAAAAGCTACCCACATATGGCTGATCTGGAAGGTAAAGACCTATCCATGAAACCCCCTAAAAGTGATGTGGTGCTGCCTGTGAAGCCTGGTGCTGATGACTACAAGTGCTGACTGAAACAAGGTAGGCAAAAACCTTGAAGTGTCGAGTGAAGTGCAGCTCGCCAGGTGCACACCTTATATATGATGTTCTGAAATATGGCATCTTTTCCCAGCAGTGGGGTGAGGAGGATGATTCCGGCAGGCTGGCCTTATACTGATATGCTGATGTATTACAGTGAGGTTCCTAGTGTCCGATGGCAGGGAATGTGGCCTGCCATCGGTGGGCTGAGCAACTAATCGCAAACTGGTTTCATGCTGTTGTGAAACCAATCACCCCACGTTGTCCGTTCATGCCACTGAACAAGCCCGACATCGACGGGCATGGAAAACCCTGGCCCCAGTCTACTCTTCAATGCATTCTCACTATCATGGGGAGACCAAATGCAAATTGAGTTGTTGCTTTGCTTAACACTTCAGTTCAGTCCACAATTGTGATCCTAAGCTTTCAGTTGCTTGTCATTGTCATTTTCTGCCCACTCTGACTTCTCTGTCCTTGGCTTCCTACACTGTTGCAGTGAAGCTCAATGCAAGCTCAAGGAGCAGTACCTCATCTTTTAATTAGGCACTTTACAGGCATCTGGACTCAATGTTGAGTTCAGCAATTTCAGATCATAAAAACTGCTTCCAGTTTTTCTTTGGACAGCAGGTCCTGGTAATGATTCTGCTGTTGCTATTTACATCTCCTCGAGTCCCAGCTTTTGCTTCTTTACTTGTCTTGTTACTACCCCTAATGACTTGAACCATCATTTATTTTGTCAGTTAAATCATTCCTGCCTTCCACCCTATCACAGGCCCTGGCTTTATTCTTTCCTCTCACTCCCCACTCTTTCACTATGCTTGCTTAAAACCTGTTATGTTATAATATTTTACAGTTCTGATGAAAGGCCATCGACTAGAAGCCGGCTCTCTTTCTCTCTCCACAGATGCTGCCTGACCTGCTGAGTATTTCCAGCATTTCCTATCCATATTTCATATTTCCAGTGTCTGCAGTATTTTGCCTTTTGTTGTAGAACATGGTGTGCTTATCACACACACAAAAGAAACCTGATTTGATCCAAGTCTTCTAGGAATCAATCAATAAACAATTGCTTCACTAAGATAAAAGAAAAAACTGTGGATGCTGGAAATCCAAAACAAAAACACAAATACCTAGAAAAACTCAACAGGTTTGGCAGCATCTGCAGAGAGGGACACAGTTCACGTTTCGAGTCCGAATGACCCTTCAACAGAACTAAGTAAAAATAGAAGAGAGGTGAAATATAAGCTGGTTTAAGGGGTGGTGGGACAAATAGAGCTGGATAGAGGGCCAGTGATAGGTGGAGATAACCAAAAGATGTCACAGACAAAAGGACAAAGAGGTGTTGAAGGTGGTGGTATTATCTAAGGAATGTGCTAATTAAGGGTAGAAAGCAGAACAATCTAGGTACAGATAGCCTTAGTAGGGGTGGGGTGGGGTGGGGTGAAGGAATCGAAAAAAGCTAAAAGGTAGAGATAAAACAATGGATGGAAATACATTTAAAAATAATGGAAATAGGTGGGAAAAGAAAAATCTATATAAGTCATTGGAAAAAAAAAGGGGGGGTCTAAGCACATCACTCACAGACTTCTTTTCAACTCCACTTAGTCATCATCTCTCACTCCGAACACTCTGTTCTCCCCTCTGCAACTCCTTATGAGCAATTTTGTGGGAAACCTGGTAGTTTGTATGATTATCGCTTCAGATCTTAAAAGAAGCTTTGCGAATGGTAGTAACAGGCATCATGTGTATCACATAATGTTACTTTGGTTGCTTTACAGTCACTTCTGTATGTTAATATATTATCCATATTTCTATAGGAATTTCAGTTCAGGTTATTCAAAGCTGACTGGAAACCATTCAGGGAGAACCAACTTGAACCCCACATTGTGACAAAATGACTTATCAAGCAATAGTCACTGCTTTATTATTTGGGCACACTCAAATTTCTAGGCCAGCGGGTTTATGGAAACTCCGGCTCTGAGTAGAAATGAACCTAAAACGGAAAGACAATCCTGAAATTGATACTAGCTGGCACTAACGTGTTCACCTCACTTAGTGCAGCTATAAAGAAGCTAGAAATAAAGATATCACATTTATACAGTGGACATGTTTCCCTTACATTGGGAGTGCATGAGGAGATTTACTCTGTGCATAAACCTGTGCTCAGAGACGGGATGTGTTCTTATGAACATTGGATGCAGAACTGAAAAGTGTTCTCTAAGATTGACATCCAATAATTTGGGAATACAAAATCTATAAAAAATTAGAGAAAGTAAAATTATTTTATAAAAATAAATAGATATGCATGAAGGAATCTGAGATAATCTGAATGAGGTTCAGATTACATTATAACTTATGATGGTAAAGAAGTGTTTTCTGTTATCATTTGAACATCAAGTTTACTTCACAACCTTGAAATCGCCCATGGGATCTGTCATGTTTACATTTTATGCATAGATTTTATTCCACTTCAGTGAATATAGCAGCTGTCAGTGCAGAAGGTAACTGTCAATGCACCCCATGGCCTTAATGGTTGATGGCAATCACATATTGTGATACAATATGTGAACTCATTACTGCAGAACTAATCTTGAAATTGATTACTGTGAAAGACCAGTTGGATAATAATTTACAAACAAATTCAACAATCTTTAACCGATCATAAAAAGCAAAGGTAAGGACATTGGGGCGTCAGTGCACTGTGGAATCAAATTAAAGAAGATTGCATTCATTGTTTTAGATTATCCGTCTCTAATATGTGGATGCACTGAACCTCATAGAAAGGGAAGAATTAAAAGGGGAGATATCATTCATTATTGACTGTAAATTGTTATTCCTCTGTTTTCTAGCAGCTATTTCTGCAGTGCTATTTTAGAAGCCTGATTGCTTATGTTGGACTAGAGAATGGCATGAGATCCAAGATGAGAAGAACTTTAATATCACTGAAAAAAGAGACATGCTGTCAAGGCTTTTGATCTTGCACTCATCAGGACAGATATGCAAGAATACCAATTCTAATGGAACAACAATTTATACTGCGTGGGAAGTGACTGTTGTTTGGTTGGCACATGGACTCTGATTGGTAGAGGTGTTGCAATGGAGAATGCATCCAGGGAATAGTTAACTGCCAATCTGTTGTTTAAATTCAAACCAGGCGGGTGGACTCTGATTGATAAAGGAATTGTCCTGAGGAATGAATCAGAAAATGGCTGTTCCCCAAGCTTTTGTTTAGTTGAAAAAATTGTAAAGTATGGACATGCTCTTTCTGTTTACAAAGGACACGCATAAGTGAGCCATGCTGTGAACCCGACTGGTACTCCTAAATTGGTTGTCAGTGTAATTCTTAGCACAATCAGGATTGTTTAGCAAGTGCTGTTGAATTGCGGAATTACATATAATGTTGGACACTATGTTTTGAGTTTTGCAGGCATTGACTGGTTGGGTACAGTAAGTATTTCGCCTGTAACAAACTCATTCAATGAAAAAACTAAAATATCTGCACAACTTTCTCTTTGTACTGCGTGCTACATGTAACAAAATTGAAAAAATTGTTTACAATCTTGTTATGCATAGCACTGAAAAGGAATCTTCCCCTTGTATTTTCACAATGAAACAGAATGCCTTTTCAATAAAGTGCATGCATTTCAATTGTATTAACACTAAAGGTTAATCATCAATGCTGCTACATTCTGTATTAATGAATCCCCCTGTTCAATTATATCAGGAGCTTCGCTGATGTCTAATATCCAATAAGTAACTTAATGGGAAAAGCAGGTGTGTGTCAATAGGAGCTGCCCAGGAGTGAGCTCTTTGGCTGTCTTCCTGTAGAGGTGAAAATTAAAGTGCTCAGATTTTGCTCAGAGTGTCAGTTACAACACGATTGATCTGCACATTGCGCAGAACTCTTTCCAGTACTGAAAAAAAGACAGTACAACTTTCTCTACTTTCCTGTGAATGTGCAAGAATTTAAACATTATTTTGCTTACAATTTTCTGCTTTCCTCAGTATTAGATGATGATAACTTAAAATGCTTCATGGTTGTCTTGTTCTATGTGACTGGAATCAGGCCAGTGACTCCACTGCAGTATCAAAAGAATGTGCCATAGTTAGAGGGAGGTGGGACAGAATTCAGGAGCAGGGAGCACATGGGTTGGAATCCTGCTGGTGCCCTCTAGCCCTCATCTCAATGGAATTTGCAAGCTCAGCAAGACTGGTGCTTTATTATCATAGGACTGATGTATGCCACTTTGGGGCAGCTAGAGTACTTGACTGCCCATAGCAGCCAGAAACTTTGGCACCTATCTGTGGAGGGTGAGGATTTGTTAGGCCTGACCTTCCCCAAACCAGACATAAACCCCTCAGCATCAGAGGATGTGATTTCAGTGTAAATCAAAGGATTGCCTTTCAAGGCTTTGAACCCTTATTGCTGTAAGATTTTGCCCCTTAACTCTATTTAACATCAGGAATTGAGGCCATTATGTCAAGACTGAAGTTATCATTTGCTTGTTATATAAAAACAATTTATTCATTCCTCAACCACCATTCAAGCATTTATATGAGCTCGTCAGAACATAAGCCATGAGATAGTTTTATGCATTATCGTGATCTATATTACTGTCATTTGATTGTAAATACTATTTTTGTGGAAATGACTAGCTTTACTCTTATAAACTCAAAATTAATTGGACAAAAATCTAGTGCATGACATTCTAGAGCTGTAACTTTAACCTTTATGATCAACAACCCACTATAAACAGTTTGTCACCAAATGCTACAATTAGTGTTACACACTTATAGTTCAAATTTTAACACTGATGTGTGGACATTGCATCCAAATAACTTGATATATTTGCTTGAAAAGCTTCTGGTTCACCTCTTGTCATAATTATTGTCATAGGACCTTCCAAATCTGTGACCTCTACCACCTAGAAGGACAAGGGCAGCAGATGCATGGGACAACACCACAAGCAAGTCCTCCTCCAAGCAACACACCACCCTGATTGGAGCTATTTTATCGCTGTTCCTTGATTGTCGCGAGGAACTCGGTTCTTAACAGCACAATGAGAGTACGCACACCAGATGGACTGCAGCAGTTTGACAAGACGGCACACCACCGCCTTCTCAAGGGCAACTGGGGATGGACAACAAGTGCTGGTCTAGACAGCAAAGCCTTCATTCCATGTAAGAATAAAAAATAACAATCTCTCCTGTAATGTATAGAAAGTTTTAGTTTAATAAAATGTTTCTTCCTGGAAGGAACCTTTCAACTATTATTAATGCATACGGTTCTGCTGTACTTGAGGCAATTGCCTTTAAAAGTTTAATCTGATACTTTGGGGCAGGGGGCTGGGGGTGCATGGGGCGCCGACTCATTGTTGTAATGTAAGAAATGCAGCAGCCAATATGTGCACAGCAAACTCCCACAAACGGCAATGCGAAAATGACCAAATAATCATTTTTTTGTGTGATTTTGATTGAAGGATAAATATCGGCAAGAACATTAGTTATAACTCTCCTGCTCTTCAAAATAATGCCATGGAATCTTTTACATCAACCCGAGCGGGCAGATGGGGGCCTCAATTGAATGTCTCATCTGAAAGACGGCATCTCTGACAGCGCAGTTCTCCCTTAGTATTGCAATGGAGTGTCGGCCTTGATTTTTGTGCTTAAGTTCTGGGCCTGAATTTTACCCTTGGCTGGTCTGGGAAATGGACCGCCAACGGCAATTGGCCCCCGACTGCGATTTCACTCTGACTGGCCAATTAACGGCCAGCCAGCGTAAATCACACGCTGGGTGCCTCAGCTTTGCCTGTGGAGGGGGGGGGGGGGGGGGGGGGGGGGGGGGGTGGGGGGGGGGGGGGAGGGGAGGATGGTGAGCACGGACATTTGCACATGTGTTAACAACAACAAATGGTTTCTTATCTCAGTGTTAACACAAAATGGTGTTTTAACCTTGTTAGCTTATTGCAATGAATATTACCTACATTAATCTAAAAATACTTAAATCTAGTACCCAAGCTTACTTACAATACATATTAAAAGAAAGGAAGATAACTTTATTGTAGCACAAATGGTAGCCCCAAATTTGTCTGCTCAAGGCAGTTCCCCAAAATGGTACAATTCACCTTGGTTCATACATCATCAAGTCTCCAATCTTGCACAAGGGTGGACTCTCTGGTCAGTCGCTTTGTTGATATGCATTCCTCCATAATCTTCCATGTTGACTATTCCACTCTGGCTGTAGCCCCAATTTCTGGCTCCATTCCAGCCTTCCAAGACCTCCATCCAGACTTTCTCAAAACAAGAGTCTGACAGCCGTGAGTCCTTATCAAATTCTTCTCACAGGCACTGTGAGGCTTGCAGACTACACTGTATTCAGGCTGTTTACATATTGCTTTTATGGTGTCTCCCAGCTGCCATCAATCAGGTTAAACTGTCCATCAATAAAACTCCATGGCCAGAATTTTTTCCTCCTTTGGCGGGCAGGCCCCACCGGCTCGGCAACGGGCGGGCAGCCGAACTTCGCCGCTGAAACGGGCCCCGTCACCATTTTGAGTGGGCAGGCCAATTGAGGCCTGAACAGCAGCCTGCCCGACAGAAAACATTATGCACTTCCTGTGCGGGGGTGGGGGAGGGATTTCCCATCTGTCAAAGTGCACTCTTTTGCGCATTCGCACAGAAGAGCGCACATCTCCCTGAGACTAAGTGCTGCCTCAGAGACACACTGTCACATGAGATGGGACATGTTAATAAATATGAGTGAAACTTTAATAAACTTTTTAAAAACTGAGATGAAACCTCATCCCGCCAGTGGATGAGGTTTCATGTTTTTTCAGAAGCCCACTGGGGCTCCCGGCCTGCCCACCAACCTTAAGGTTGAACAGGCAGGTCTTTCAATGAGCTTAATGATCTTGTCAATGGCCTCAATTTGCCATTGACAGGTTGGCAGGCCCACAGCTGATTTCGCTGCCCACCCACCTTCCTAAGAATTTAAATGGACTGGGATGATGTCGGGGTTCCTCCCGATGTCATCCCGCGTCATTTTCCCGTCGGCAAGTGGGCGCTGCACCCAAATCGCCAACAGGAAAATTCTGGCCCATCTCTTGATTCCACACCATAGTCGACAATCCCATGTGCAAGGTTATCCATTGTCCCACTTGTAGTTCAAGGATCATTGAATGCAGTAAGAATTGATTCCTGTTAAACAATAGAAAACAACTTTATTTTAGCCAATCTAGCACAAAAAGGAAAAACAATAGTTTGGACAAAACAACAGCTGTGAACATGGCCTGACCCCTATTGTTATGATGTGGCAAGTGATGTGTGCCGGGTGGACTTAATCCACAAGGAAAACTTAGCCATGCTATCATAATGGTTTTGCAATTTATATTTATTATGAGAAGATTTGGGCACTGAATTCAGAGATAATGAGTCTACCAACACCTATAGAGATTTTAAAAACTAAATTAAAAGATTTAATAACTACAGAAAAAAGCTTAAGCACATATATAAGATTACAGTTACTTAATATTATAACAAGTCCCAAAATTCCTAATTAAACTGACTCCCAACTATCCACCCCCTTTAAGGCAAGTCAAAAATAGGTTTTAAATTTAAATAGCAAGTCAACAAATTTACCACAGCACCCACTCGACAGTGGAATTTCAGAGGCTTTTCTCCAACTTTAGTTACTGGACACAACAGACTTTTACAAATATGGCTGGAGGCTTCCCTGCGGCTGTTTTACACACTTCTTTTAGTTCTTAATAGGCCCTCCAACATCAACATCCTTCCTCTTTATATATGTTTCTCTCTCTTTAATCTATAAATTCCATTGATCTATATGTCTTTGGAAATGTACTTTTCCCATAATATAAAAATCTTTCATGTTGCCAATATGGTCAATACCTTTTAGGAAAAATAAACATAATAACCTTGCCCTATTTATCTTGTTAGTTGTAAACATCCTACCATCCCTTTGAAACCCAAGCAACTCCTTAACTTATCTAAAAATGCAAATTTCCTTCACACCCTTACATGCTAAGACCTCATCCACGTTTACTCATCTGCATTTTACCCCTAACTTCTTTTGATAATTTGAAGTTGCAGCCTATCTAACTCTAATTTAATTAAATCACACAGATGGAACCATCTACACACACCTATAAACCTTCTTCATAATAAACCACAATAATATTATGAAAATTATTACGGTTTCATGACCGTTAAGAAAACAAAGCCTTGAGAAAAAAACAAGTCCAAAGTTAATAAAATATTTACTGATTACTATTGATTAATTATTTGATGTAAAGCACAATCACACTTAGTTTTAAATCAAGGTCAACGAAGTAACTTTAAAAAAAATCAATACAGGCTTAATACAGGTTCTCTTAAAATCAAGGGCAAAGTAGAAATAAAATACAAACTTGCAAAAAATAGAGACTGCAGGACTCAGGCCTACACTTTGCATGGCTGCCAGCTTATTGGCAAAGGTGGCTTTCCAGGCTTCCATAGCCCTAGTCAAAAACAGGTGTTAGTTCCTTTGCAATTGCAAATCACTGGCTTAACATCAACATCCTTCCTCTTTATATATGTTTCTCTCTCTTTAATCTAGCCAGCCAGAAATTGGTCAATAATTAGATGAAGATTGCACCATGCATGCTCCAAAAAGTTTTTCCAGTTCCATCGCTGTTCAATTAGTGGTCTTTAAAGGGAGCTCTGGAGGCTGTCAGGGAATAGGCAAAGTTATTAGCTATTACAGTTCCGAAGAAGAGTCATATTGGGCTCAAAACATTAACTGCATTCCTCTTTCTGCAGATGCTGCCAGACCTGCTGTGTATTTCCAGCACATTCTGTTTTTATTTCAGGTTTCCAGCATCCAAAGTAGTTTGCTTTTAATTATTATATTAATGTTATTATTTATTTTAGTGTAGCTTCACACTGGTGGCAGATCTTCCTTTCCTCCTGGCTGCATGTCTTGGGTCCAGTGTTGTTTATCACTTAAGGGATCATTCTTTCCTCTACTTCACATCCTCTAAAAGAATTTTCATAACCCACTGGAAAATCAGGCCACTTATTACTTCCAGATGTATTTTTTACATGGATGCCTACTGACTTCCAAATGGGAAAATCAACAGGGGTTGCTGCAAGACTCTAAGGATGGAATCATCCCAGATTTGCACTAGTTCGGTAGCAGGCAACAAAAAGAACATTTTATCCACCGGCCGCAATGGCAGCTTTTCACACCGTATCATCCCAATCCCGCCACATTAATCATGCATTCCAGGGAAACACACTGTTTTGATGGCAGGCAGCCTCCAATGCTGTCACCTCGCTGTTTCCTCATGCTGGTTGCCATATTTAAAGTGCAGCCACGCGCACACCTCTCAGTGTTTCCAACTCAGGACTGCTGCACAGAAGACATGGACCTGAAATGCAAGAAGGCAACAGCCCCCCAATTCAGTGACGTGTCCTTGCAATGCCTCTGGACACCGTGTAGGCTCACCACGTTATCCTCCATTCTCACTCTGGGTGAAGGCCAGCAAGGTCACCAATCCAGCATGCGAGGCGGTGGTCAGCGTCAATGCCTTGCAAAAGAGGACAGCCACCCATTGCCGCAAGAGGACAAATGGTCTCATCCGTTCCACCAGGGTAAGTCACTCTTCTCATCACTCAACTCACACACTCACAAGCCCATCACACATCCACAGGGATCTCACACCTCAAGGAACAACACCACTAACTCTCACACACACCATCACATCTCCCACAGGCTCATAACCTCTGCTTCCTCATCCCGTCCATGGCTCCACTCACCACATAAACATTCTATGCAGCGCCATGCGTCCTGCTCAAATACTCCCCATCTATTTCCATGCAGGAGAAGCTGGCTCACAATGGCAGGGAGAGGTCCCAGATCAGGGATGGAGTGACCCACATTAGGCCCCTCACTCACTTTGAGGAGTGTGCCATCGCACTGACTGGTGAGGACATGGACCATGCCTGCAGCGATTTGAGGTCGGTGGCGAGCACCCATGTGAGGATCCTGCACCCCATCATCCCTCTCTCAATGCAACTGTGAGTGCTCTCTCTCCTGCTTTTGACTCTGCTGCCATGCACTAATTCTCTCTACTTTGGTTCACAGGGAGCTCTGCCAAGTGACCAACAACCTCAGCCAGCCAGGCCCTCAGCTCCATCCAGGTCCTCATCTCCAGCCTAGAAGACACCTCCTCCATTGAAGAGCTGGAAATAAGCAGCCTGGAAGACCAGTTACAGTGCTTACCCACACCCTCCACCAGCACAGAGACAAACACTTCAGTGGGACCCGGATCCAGAGCAGGCTTGAGTTCACAATCTGGTAGTCACTGCACCAACATGTGTCTGCAGCAGGATGAAGGAGGTTCAGCCAAGCTCCCCGGCACTCGGGGGATTGCTGGGGAAGATGCATCTGTGAGGTCCGAATCAGATGATGAGCCTCTGGATTCAGCCTTCCAACTCATCATGGAGAGTCAGCAGAAGGCATGGGGACATCATGCAGACTGTTGGAAGCCATCAAGAGAGTGGCATGCGTGTTGGAGAAGTGCATCCACCTGCTCTCTGATGAAGTAGTGCACACATAGACATCTCCATGGGAAGGATAGCAGATGCCATGGAGACATGTTCAGCAAAATATGGAGATGCACACAGGCTTGTACTCAATCACAGGAGCCATGGTTGAATTCCTGCAGTGGCAACACGACAGGAAAATAGGGCGCCTCAACATCCTTCCAGGTGCTCCTCCTCCTCCTCAAGGTATGCTCGGGCATGCAAAGGGAGGAGGAGCAGCAGCTAGACACCCCTGGGTCATCCACTCAGGAATCTCAGAGACTGTCATCTCCCTCCGAGTCCCCTTTGCCTGTGAGCCCCTCAACCTCAGCCTCTGTCACCACAGAGGGAGAAGCTGGCCCACAGGAGGATAGCCAAGCAAGCCAGGGCCCCAAGGCCTCGGATCTCCAGAACACCCGTGCCAAAGCTGTCAGAGGCAACACGGCCAACCATTGCACAGGCTGTCTCCACCCCTGCTGCAGATGTCAGGGCAGCACCTAGAACTGTAAGGCCTAGAAAAGTTAAGAAATTCTGATCATAGTTGGTTGCATGGGGGAACACATTTTGTCAATTTATAATCTGAAAATATATTCACTTTCACCAGATAATTTGTAATTATGTCTTTCAGCTTCATTTACAGGCTTCATGAGTCCTCCCGCTGCTTCTCCATCTCCCTACCCACTAACAGTTCAGCTGCACCCAGCCAGTCAATGAGTGATTCTGAAGGGACAAGTGAACGTGTGCCAGGGCCTTTTGGAGCCTTAGGTAAGCATTTTCCCATGCATGGGGATCCTTCCTCCATCACACCCATCTCAATGTTCTGAACATTTTCATTGCTGCCTGCTGGAGTTCTCTTTCAGTTGTTCATCTGAGCTGACCTGCATCTCCGCCCACCCACTGATCACATTCCAATGCAGCACCTGGTCCTGCCTACCACGAGTCTCCTTTCACTTTCGGCTTTGCCAGCATAGTGCATTTAACAGTCTTCTTCAGGTCCCCTGTCCTTTCCCCTGCCCCAGTCCCCCATGTCCTTTCCCCCATCATTGTTGACTCCACCCAGCATCACCTTCCACATCCCCACCAGCTACAACCCTTTTCTTTTGAGATATCCAAGTGAATGTGTGCATTCCCCATCCACAGTAACTTCCTGACCTTTTCCTTCCCACTCAAGGGTCTGTGTCTGGCTCCAAGTCCCCTCCCACCACCCTTGCCATCCCTTCTAGCAATATCGCCACACACTCACCCTAACGCCTCACTCTCCCCTCTGTCATTCTCATCATTCCCTCCTACCACACCCAACCTCACTTCACAGTCATCAACTCCACATACCCCGCTCTTGCACGTTCACCTGGATATACCCCCCTCCAGACTCCTTCCCCTTGGAACTCCTCCCCCCCTTGGAACTACTTCAGGAACCAACTCATATGCACTCAAAATAGCTTTTCACCACATCATAATTCATTGACATTTCTTATGAAAGCGAAGCATATACCCCATGTGCCCTACCCAACAACTTAGACTATAATAATATTGTCCAGTTTTCCTGTGGCCATTTCATCTGTTTCACTTACTTCTCAAATGAAATAAAGAATGCTTCAATATCTTTTTCCTCAAATGTCGGAAGAGCTTGTACAAATTTAAACATATCTCCACTGGGTTCTGCTCTGGGGACAAATCCTTCCTCACCTACTGATGTTTCTTTTCTAACTGCCAACATTTTCAGTTGGGATTCTCTCTCTCTCTCTCTCTCTCTCTCTCTCTTTCCTCCTTCTCCATCTTCGCAATTTCTAATTCCCTTTTAAAAGCCATTTCTCTATCCTTTGCTTCTAAGTCAAGCTTTTTCATTTGCAACTGAAGTCTCACCAACTCCAGCTGTGACTCACTAGCATCAGGTTTCACTTCCAACTGTAGATGCTCTGCAATAACTATATCTGATTTCCTAGCCCCCTCAGGTAACCCCAATTTTAACTTATCTGTCAACTCTGTTAACTTACTTTTGGTTATTTTCTCCAGCACAATCAGAGTGATCTCTTCTACTCCCAGACAAGTCTTAGCAAATGCCAAAGCCATCTTGCAGTCTCACCACTTCTAAAATACCTCACAACTCCTCAATTCAAAGTGCCTCTCATACCTGTAGGCTTAAGATTCACCAATTCCTAACCAATCAAGGAATTAGAAATATAATTTATCCCGGCACAGCCCCCAGTTGTTATGACCGATGCAGTTAGTAAAGAGGAATTATTTAAAAATCCCAAAGGGAAACTTTAAAAACTGTCCTAACCTATCATTTAAGTGTTATGTTTGAGATGCGACTCTAAATTCAGGAATCACCCACCAGTTCTCGAGACTTTACATTAAACTAAATGAAACACATTATTGATTTACACAAGTTAAAATATATATATACATGGCTACAAATTACTACTATCATAACTTTTAACAAATTCCAAAACTAATCTCCATTAAGGCAACAGCAACCCATAGATTTAACCAAACACCATGCAAAGCATTTTCACCTTACAAATTCAAAATGAGGTCCTTTTCACTTTGGCTCCAGTGGATCCTGTTGGAGGCTTGAAGCTGTCTTTTGACCTCATATTGCCTCTGCTCTGCAAATCTGAAAACTGATAAAGTTACATCTACCACTGCCCGTTGAATGTTAATCCTTGTTGTATCAAGAACCTCTGAACTAAACCTCTCTAACAATAAAACCCCTTTCATAGTACCAATTTTATGAGTAATATAAACTTATGACTTGGTATCTGCCACCCCAATTCTTGAATGATCTATTCAAAAAATGCAAATGCTCACTATCTCTCTTACATATCAAAACTAGCACACATCAAAGCACCCAGACTAGCTGGCTTTAATCCAATTAAGACACACCCACAGACTAAACCTCTATTTTAAAAGAAAAATATTTTCCAAAATATTATATACATTAATAGCTTCATTACACTCCCAGGTCAGGAACACAGAGACAGGACGTTTCCTGGCTCCACATAACTGACTCAGGGGAAAATATGCCTTGGAAGTTGTGATTTTCATTCTGGGGTGGTGAGATTCTCTGGGATTCCAGCTCTCCACCCCCAAAACAAGTGAGGAGGCTACGAGATGCAGAGTTGTGGTGGGTAGAAAGCCTACCGCTGTGGTCCGGCACCGTGTCCAAGATTTCTTAAAAAAAACAATAAAACATAAATCAGCCCTCCAACATTCACCCCTCATACCACCACACACTCCCCATGCCCATATATGCCACAGCATGCCCTCTATCCACCCTTTGGTACCTCATACCCTCTATGCCAACCTATGCCTCTCTACCCATCTTCATAGCCCCTATGCTAACTTAGTACAAACTCAAGTCAACCTATGACTCCCACTCCCATCACTCTTTGCCCTTATACCTACTATGGCAAGATGCCCATTATCCACCATGTTTGGACTTCAGGACCCATGCTGAGATTAAGTAAAGTTCTAAGTGTCAATTGCAGGCTTCATTTTTTAAAAAATCACTCTCACTTATAAAAATCCATTTACATTCCTTCAATTACATTCTTATAACAACAAATAATTTATTCAAGTGCTTAATCCCTTATAAAAACAAACATTGGAATTCATAGGGCAGGACTTTCCCCTCGGTGATTTGGGGGCAGAGCCCGTTCACCAAGGGGAAAATGACATGGGATGATGTCAGGAGGAATCCCCGACATCATCCCGGTCCCTTTAAATTTTTAGGAAGGCGGGCAGACAGCGAAATCAGCTGTCCGCTCGCTGACCTGTCAATGGCCAATTGAGGCCATTGACAGGCTAGTTAAGATAATTAAAGACCTGCCCGTCCAAGCTTAAGACTGGCGGGCAGGCCAGGAGCCCCAGCGGGCACCAGATTATTCATGAAACTTCATCCAATGGCAGGATGAAGTTTCATGTCCGTTTTTTACACATTTCATAAATTTTATGTGTTTATTATTAACATGACCCATCTCATGTGGCATTGTCGCATGAGGGGGACAAGTTAATAATTTTAATATTTATCTATTTTTAGACTTTACTTACCAGTCACAAATTTCCCTGAGATAGGACTTTGCGAAAGAGCGCACTTTGACAGGTGGGGAATCCTTCCCCCCCGCCCCCCACATAGCGCTTCCTGTTGGGAAGGTCACTGGGTGGGCCTTAATTGGCCTGCCCACTCAAAATGGCGGCAGTCCCTGTTTTGGTGGCAGGGGTCAGCTGTCTGCCCACTGCCGAGCCGATAGGGTCCGCATGCCATCCAAGGGCAAAATTCTGCCCTTAGTCCCACTTCAGAGAGTCTATAACCACTTGGAGCTGTCAATCAAATTGTGAAATGCAAGGCACCCTACTGCAATAATGGCAGGTTGTGCAATCGGTCATGCAATACTAATCCAGTAGTGATAATCCTTAAGCTTATGTCAGCAGACAGAGTGAAATAGCTAGTAATGATTCTTTTTAAACACTCCAGGATTTTTTTTCAAAGATTTAAAAGGAAGGGAGCATTAAGTGCTTTCACCACTTTACAGTTGCCTTTGACGGTCTATTTCAACACTTTTGGCAGTTGATTTTGACACTTTTGATGGTTGCCCTTGACAGTTCATTTTGGCACTTTCGGCAGTTGCTTCTGACAGATCATTTTAACGCAGTCGACAGTTCCAATGAGCTTGACAGTTAATGAGTTTATGCACTTTTTGCACACATTCATGCATACTTTTAACATCCCAATGGGCACCTTACTCTCACATGGGACACCTGAGCTCCCCCAAAGGTGCCCTGGAATGATATCCAAAGAGGTACCCTACCTCTCCAAAAGGGTACTACACCTCTCAAAAGGACTCCACAAAGTTTAGACCCATTCCTACCAGGTCTAAAGGGTGAACTCCTTGTTTTACACACCCTGGGGCATCAAAATTAGACATGCTGATATACATGTACAGATGCTTCCACAAAACACACATATATAAATCCAGTCCACTGCTCTTTCCTGCCCCCTCGTAAATTGTAGGTTCCATGTTAAGGAAGCAACTCTCAGATTTTGGCCTCTTCTATCATTTTTGCAATGATAGAGAGACTCTCTGTCATTACAAAATCCCAAACCATACTGTTCACCAAATTTCTTAAATTCTCTTGAAGTAAATTGGGTTTCATCGTTCTATATGATTCCCTCAGAAATCCCTTGCTCAGCGAACAGAACTCGTCCTGCTTGATTGTTGTAGCTCTCAAATCTTTCACTTTTTGGATAAAAGGGAACTGTTGAGTACTACTAGTCTGAAAACTATGTGATATCATTCTTAAATGTTTGTGAAGAAATTGGTTCCCATGATATGCCATGGTCCAGATGGTACTTCATCTCCTCTCTCTGCTGTGTGCATCCATGGTTCTGGCATACATTGTATGTAGACACTGTTCTTTCAATGTCTTTGCAGATGCCTATTCTGTACACAGCTGATCTGGCTGAGCTTACGCTTCTCCATTCTCATGAGGCCTTCATGTTTCTTTTGGAGAAATTCTTCCTGTATTGTTTTGGGAATGACTATTCTGGATTCAGCTAGCAGGACACCATCTTCTGGTGAGATGTCATCTCTGATAGACTAGTACTGCTGTATTGTTGGCTGTGTTTGCTGTATCTTATCAGCCACCCCTGGATCACTAGCTGAGACAGCATCTGTAACTCTTTGTCTTTGCTGGCTCATCTCTAATTTGACTCAGTTTCGGTGGTGTTATGTTCACTAGGTGATGGATAATTATAACTAGATCTTTTATTTCATGGTTTACTGAGATAAGCTGCTATTTGCAACTATTAAACCCCATCTCTTTCAGTGACAGGATATACAGTTAACTTATTTTTCCTTGTGAGTCCCCTGGTTTAGATTGTTCCAAACTGCTGAAACTCAGTTCCCCCATGTGCCATTAGCATGATTTTGCTCAGTTTCAGAGCAACTTTCCCTGGGTAACTGTATTCTTTTAATTTTTCAGGGAAGATCTTCTGGTATAGTTTGGGTTGAATGATGTTACTCTGTGCTCTGGTATCAAGCTTCAGCTTCTGATTTTTGGTTGGGGGCTTAGTTCTCACCATCTTCCCGATTTGAATGATGGTGTGAATTTCTTTTCTCTGGGAACTGTCACACCCTGCCACTTCATCCAGTTGTATCATTCCTATACAAAAACAGAATTACCTGGAAAAACTCAGCAGGTCTGGCAGCATCGGCGGAGAAGAAAAGAGTTGACGTTTCGAGTCCTCATGACCCTTCGACAGAACTTGAGTGAGTCCAGGAAAGGGGTGAAATATAAGCTGGTTTAAGGTGTGTGTGGGGTGGGGAAGCGGGGTGGGGGGCGGGGGGGCGGTTTTGGGTGGGGGGAGAGAGAGAGAACTGGAGGGTGGAGGGGGTTGGTGTGGTTGCAGGGACATTCCTATGTCTATTGCATCCTCAAATCCATCATCATCCTCCAGGAAGTGGGTGCTTTGGTTTCTTTTCCTTCTCATTCCCCCTTTTGCTCAGACTCTGAGACCCCACCATTTCTTTCCTGTGGACTGCACATCTTTTCCCAGTGATTGGGCTTTCCACAGGCTCTGCAATTTGCTCCATATGCAGGACATTTGCTTCTGTCTGTGAACTCATGTGGTCACCCCCAGCTCTGGCACATGTTTTTATCCGTCTGGTGTACATGTGTCTGTTGCTGTTTCACTGTGTCGACCCTGCTGCCTTTCCCTTTACTTAACTGAGAGCTAGCCATTTAGCTAGTCAGTGCCATTCTGTCTATTCATGGATTTGTGTGCTTGAGCAGTGCCTGTAGCCTGTGGTATTGTGAAATTGCCCTTTCTAATCAATTATGTTTGTACTTCAGGATGCGCAGAGCCCCAGATGAGCTGATAAGGTGTTGTGAATCATGGGGAACCATGGTTTTGAGCCAGGAACCATTTGAAAGACAAGTTCAAAAGACTTTGTCACTTTCACAAGGCATATTGAAGTGCTGCATCACAAGTTATATATATTTTTAATACAGAGAGATATTTGAATGTTGTTTTGATAGGGTAAGTGACAGTTAAATATTGTAGTTACCAGGTTCTCACTTCTGGCAAGTGTCAAGGCAATGAACAGCATCGTGGAAGTGGAAAAGTCTTCAGATACATTAGAGTACAATACCTATTAGCTAAAGTGCTGTTCTGTATAGAAAAATGGTGAAATCCAAGTGTGAATTGTGTCTTGAAGTTCCGCTCAGCCATCTGTTTGGATGTTTTGAAGCTTTGACAGATGGCTGAGCTTACACAATCTTTGAAGCTCAACCTAGCTACCTGTTTGGCTGTTTCAAAGCCCTAACAGATGGCAGGTATTCTGGCTGTCTTCAAAAGCTTTAATATATTCAGCTCAAGAGGGTTTGTTGGCACAGTTGTTCAACATGAATTTCATTATGAATATTTGTCTGAGTTTCAAACCTACTAATGGATTCTACTCAATACAGATCATTGACATAACTGTCAAGGGAAATGTGAGTTTGTTTTATTTGACAGATTTATGAGGTATTAAGAGAATTATGGTTTTCAAGTCAATATTCAAATGTTTATTTTGAGAGGTTTATAAGCTGAAACTTCCCAATATTATTATAGGGGTCATGAGTTATGTTTATAGTAGTTATGGGGTGTTGTGGGATTGGAGTGAGGGAAATATGAGGGCTGATGGGCAGTGTGGCAGGTAAGGGGGTGAGGGTTAGGGTGCTCATACCCATGTCCAGAACCCAGGCCGATGACATAGTGAACAGAGGTGTGCCTTTTAACCTGTCTGCTTTGGCATCGGCCCTCCTCGATCTCTGCTTTAGGCAGACTCCAAGCCGTCCCTTACTCCTTGCCATGAAAATAGCATCAGTGGGCTTTGCTGGTCAAGAGACAGCATTACATGTCAGGAAATCTCTTGATTCCTAATTCCCACACTGAAGATGAAAATCCATCCCAATGAGATAAGATTGACTTGCACAACAAATGGAATATCAACTAAAGCAAAATATTATCGATGCTGGAAATTTGAATGAAAAACAGAAAATGCTGGTCTGGCAGCATCTGTGTTCAGGGGGACAGAGTTAATGCTTCAGCTTGGTGATTGTACAGGTTGAACAGTTCTTAAGAAATGTAGAGCCAGGAAGAAAAAGTTGGGAGAGGAAAGAACAAATTGGAAGGGCAGGAGTGATTAAATGAGAAAAGAGATGATGGCGCAAGGCAAAATAGGGTGGTAATGTGACATGTACCATAATCTAAAGGATCAACATTAATATAAACTTTGTAACTAAGTTTAAGCATTAACATGATTTGATTTCATTTTATTTAATTGAGCTAACAGTACAGAGATATGCAGAAAAGAAAATTCTATTTTCACAGTGAAGAAAAACATTTTAGGCAGCAAAATTCTCAAAATATCATGACTGATTAATCTTTATATGCTAAGGACCAGATTGGATGACATAGCAAAGGCAAAATGTTTTAGATCTATGGGCAGAATCATCCAGTCCTGGTGGCAGCAGGCATCATAGTGGATGGGGGGGGGGACACAATATGGCGAGAAGGCCAAAAATCGGTTTCATACTGTCGTGAAACCAGTTTGCGATTGTTTGCTCCACCTGTCAATGGAGGACGGCCTCATGTCAGGAACCTAATTTCAATACATTAGCATCTCATTATAAGCCCTGCTCACCGGAATCATCCCCGCATCAAATTTACCGCCCACATCGGTGTGACTTCAAAACAGTGTGCTCCACGGCTTTAAAAGGCACGCACCTGGCGAGCTGAAATTTGGGGGGATCTCAGAGGTGAGTGCACACAACCTTGCACAGCACTCACAAGCATCACTGCTAGGACATCAAGGAAGAGGCACCGCACATTCGAGGTGGGAGAATGCATAGGCAAGTCACGTTTTCCCGGCTGCCTTTCAGTGCAATGTCAGGCCAAGGCCTCCAGACTGGGCCAGGCCTGATGGGGGGTGGTGGAGGAGGGGGGGTGTGGGGGGTTGGGGGTGGTGGTTGGGGGCAAGGCAAGGCAGTGTAGACTGAAGGAAAAACACAAGCACATGCTGGGGCTGGGGGGCGATGCAGAAGGGGGAGAGGGGAGCAGTCACACACTTGGGGCTCGGTGTGCGGGTGCAAGCCCGACCCGATCAGATGAAAAATCGTGCATGATGATGTCAGGCTAGCATCCCAACGTCATCAAGCGCTTGCGCAATATTTCGGTTGGTGGGCACATGCAAAAGTCGGAAGTGCATCTGCTGACAATTAAGAAGGCACTTAACGTAATTAAGGTGCAATTGTCTCTGATTTTTCATGGTCCATCCAACCTTACAGTTGGAAGATGAGCAAATCGGCCAGGTGGACTTTGCATTTTTCATGAAATCTCATCCAAGGGTGGGATGAGGTTTCCGTTATTAAATAAAAATTTATGGACAGCATTTTTATAATGTATATGTTCAGGTGACTGACTGTGATGGTTGCACATTTTTTTTCCTGATTTTATAGACTTTATTTAATGCTTCTGAGGTCTTCAGCTCCCTGAGGCAGCTCCCTGCCTTCAGGGAGCTTTTACTCAGTGCTGGCCTGCGCCTGCGCTGACGTCAGTGCCTGCCCTCTTCCCATCTCCACCCCAGCAGCACTGAGCTTCTCAGCGCGTGTTTCACGATGACTAGACATTAATTAGCCAGCCAGTGTGAAATCGCGTTCGGGGCCGCTCACAGTTGGCGGTCCATTCCCTGGCTGATCCCGGGCCTGCACTTCACACCCGCCTGCTGACCTAAAAATCCTGCCCTTGGAAAAGCTTGTGAAAAGTGAACATTATTCCGCAGCTGGGACCATTCAGCAGCAGCTCCATTGACATGCTGGGAGTCAGGCCTCTGAAGCTTTTCTGCCCACTCAAGCAACGCAAAAGCATGAAAGTGCCACCAAATGCTCCAGAACTTTTCACCCCTCAGGTGCAGACTGCTAATTAATACACATTTTAGGGGCAGCCACTTGCAATTGGACGACTGGGAAAGTTGTAGAATCCCTTGACGAAAGATGGCCAAGGCACAGCCACTGGTGGAGGTGCTCAGAGTTGCTTGTAATGTCTTTATTAAGGTTTGGACAAGATCTATTATGGTTCAAGCTAACAGCGCAGCCTTGCAGTGCGGGTTAGGAGAATGTCTGCGCCTGAGCTGAGAGTACAGCATGCAGTCAAGTGACCGAAGCTGCTGCCAATCGGTCAGGTGGAGTGAGGTTGAGGTGTGTAAGGTTTCAGACAGCCAATGAACACACTACACAATGGCCATCCAATTGGTGGCCAGCGCTCTCCTGCATGCATGAAGGGGCCTTCAGACTTAACCAAGAGAGGTTCTTAGGACACATATGCTAACTCACGCGTCTCTCTTTTTGATTCTGCAGGAGTCCATCTGGATCATGGAGCCTGGTGATTTAGTGGTATGTCTCATGGCTTACAGGGAGAGAAGAAGAAGAGTGCAGCAGAGGCATCTGGCTTAACAAAGGGAGGAGCAGCTCCCTCAAGATGAAGGTGCAGTAGGGCCTGCTGCTCATGCAACTGAAGATCCACAGAGACCTGTCACTCATAGTCACTTCAGTGGACCCTGGGTCTATAGAAGCTCTTGTCATTCCTGCAGCTGACTGAGAACCAGTGCCACTGAAGGCTGTGCTTATCTAGGTCACATACGCCACCTGCTGCAGGACTTAGTGCCAAGGGGACATGGAGGACATCCACTGCCAATAGCTGTGAAATTGACTGAGGCGCTCAATTTTTATGCAAGTGGCTACTTCCAGGGTTCCACAGGTGACCTGTGCAGGATCGCACAAGCTTCCACATACAAGTGTATTCAGGAGGTTAAGGACGTTTAGATCTCCATGGTAACAAGCAGTCAACTACGCCAAACGCAAGTGCTTCCACTTGCTGAATGTTGTACAATCACCACAAACACATCCTACAGGTCTGCATGATTCCCAGGGAGTGTCCATGACTCAGATATCTGACATCTCTCAGGGTCCAGAGAGGCTGCAGGGTTGGCTCCTCAGGGACAAGGGCTACCCACAGAGGAACTGGCTGATGACGCCTCAGGCTGCAGCAGTGACAGTATAACAAGGCTCATGTCATGACCCAGACTTTGTTGGAGTAAATGATAGGCATCGGTGCCTTGACAGGTCCGGTGGAGCACTGCAATGCAGTCCACTGAGGGTTTCGCTCATTATTGTAGCTTGTGTGTAGAACACACAACCTGGTGCTGCAATGGGGGAGGACCTGGCTGATGAGGAGATGGAAGAGCTGCAGGTGTCCTCCGATGAGGAGGACGTCAAAGGGGATGAGGGTGATGAAGCCCTTGAAGACGAAGATGCTGGTAATGAGGCCATCGCACTGGCCAAATGAGGCAGTCACGCTCAGGAGGCCCTCATAGCTGCTAGATTCATGGAGAATGCTGATGAGCTGTAGTGAGGACAGTCCTGACATCCTCACCTTGCAGCTGTGGACGTTTGACTCCTGTGTGGCTGATGGCAATGCACATACCCTCAGTGCTCAGGCTCATGTCATCGAGATGCTGCAGAGGCCCTAATAGTCATTAGATCCCAGGGGGATGATGACGACATGCAGTGAGGACACTCCATAGATCTTCACATAGTCTCCGTGAATGTCTGACCCCTGTCTAGCTGAGGGCAGCTCGCTTGTGCACTGTGATCAGGGTCATATCATGGAGACGCAGCCATGAAACTTTAAGTGCACCTGATCCTTTGTCAGTCTTCAGCACCTGACCCCTTCAGGAGCACAGCATCACTGGACACAGATGCTGAAGAGATGGGGGCCAGTCCCACCATAAATGTGCTGAGAGCACACAGAGAGAATGATGGAACTCTGTGACGCCTGCCCACAACACTCTGGCAGCAATGACAAGCACCATCAAGGTGCAGACATCACTAATGTGTCCAGTGAGTGTGAAGCCAGACCATCACTTTGGTCTGAAGGTTACACAACGCACAGGGAAGAGGCCCTGGACTGAGACATCTGCCTTTATCTTGTGCAGGAACTAAGGTTTCACATCTGAGTGACACGAACACTGCTCATCATAGCAAGGAGCCAAAGGCAAGGAGACATTCTTGGGAGTTTATTTACAATCGTGAACATTATGTATAAGTGATTAAAAACCATGCCCAGGCTATGCAACTACATCTTCTTAAACTTTCTAACCCTGCCACTATGTCTTGGTGCTCCCCCGACATCCACAGTGGAGGTGGAGGCAGCCTGATGACTCTACACCCTGTCTGTGATGACCTTGGTGGGCGTCCTCTGGAGGACCGAGATCTGGAGGACACCAGCCTACTTTGGGTGTCCTGCTGTGGGCCAGCTGGACCCTACTTTGCCTTTTGAGTTGGAGCTGCGGGTGTCGTAGGAAGAGGGGATTCGGCTGGGCCAGACACTCCTGGAGTCACCTGGGTGGATGGCCCCGGGGTGCGGAGCTGCTAGTCCTCCTTCCTATGGGTGCCCGATGGCCCATGGCTGACACCTTGAGGATAAGGGGGAGTTGGAATGAGATTGAGCTGCCCCACACCCCTCTCATGTTGACACTGTTGGAGGCCAGCTATGGCATCGGCAATGGAGTTCAGTCTGTGCAGCAGGGCAGCACCGATGTCCTGGACTAAGGCTTGCATGGCGGTCGCCATCCTGCCAGTGTTGATCTCAATCCATTGGCATGCTGGAGCTATCACCTCAGTCTGAAGGTGGACAGACTCCTCCACCGTCCCTTGCAATCTGAGGAGTGCAGCAGACATCCCTTCCTGATGTTCCTGTGATTGTCTTTGCAGCTCTAGCAACTGATTGAGGACCGAGTCCAGAGGCTCATCATCTGACTCGGACTCAGCAGGTGCCTTGCCTCCAGCAGTCCTCTGAGTGCTGGCGACCTCAGATATCCCTGCCTCTGCCTGATGTTTAACAGATTGTGTGCTGTGCTCACCAGATTTTGATCCTGAGGCTACTTTACACCTAGGTCTCACTGAGGTGTGTGTGTCTCTGCGCTGGTGCAGGGTGTGGGTGAGGCGCTTTGATGGGTCTTCACCGGTGCTGCCCTCAGGATCCTCATCCGAGGTGCTCTTGGTGCTGGAGTTGGTGTCATGGCTGCCTGAGGGTGACGTGCAGCTGTGTCTAGGAGAGAAAGTGGAGATTATTTGTGCTTGGCAGCCATGTTGAACACAGAGCAGTAGGACTCAGAGAAGGTTTGAGAGAGGGATGAAGTGGTACAGGATCCTCACGTGGGTGTTTGCTGTCGACCTCACCATCACTGCAGGAACAGTTCACGTCCTCCCCAGCCAGCTGCAATGCTTGACTCTCAACTGGAGAGAGGACCTTGATACCTGACACTCCACCCCTGGTCTGGGATCTTTCTCGGTGATCGTGTGTGATCTTGGAGATACTTTGAGAAAGATGAATGCCAGGCCAAGTGAGAAGGATGCCAGGCATGCATGTGTGCTGAGTGGAGTCATGGATGGGATGAGGAGGCAGTCTCCAGAGGAGATGAGGCCAGAGGGAGTTGTGAGGGTGCATATGAGAGAGTGAGTGGTGATGTCCCTTGAGCTGGCAGTGAGTGAGATGCCAGTGAATTTGTGATGGGCTTGTGAGTGGGTGAGTTGAGATTGATGAGACGGTTGACTTAACCTGGCAGCACGAATGAGATCATTCATCCTTTTTCTGCACTGGATGGCCAACCTCTTCTATGCAGCGTTGGCACTGACTACATCTGCCACTGCCTCCCAAGCTGGAGTGGTGAGACTGATGGGCCTCCTACGGCCAGATTGGAGGTAGATGACTTCACTCAGGGTCCCCATGGCATCCAGAAGGTGTCCCAGGGATGCATCACTAAATTGGGGTGCTACAATCTTCCTGGCTTTTGGGGCCAAATTTTCTGCAGAGCAGCCCTGGACTGCAAGCACTGAGAACTATGTGCGTGGCTACATTTTAAATATGGTGCCCAGCATGAGGAAGCAGTGAGGTAACGGTGTTGTGGGCCAATCAGAGGCCTGCCACCAGCCATCCAGTGTGTTTCTCGTGACTATGTAATTTATGAGGTGGGAAGGGGATGACAGGATGTGGAAACCCGCATTGCTGCTGGTGGGTAAAATGGCTTTTTTGACGCCCACTACCACACTTAGTGCGAAACTGGTTCAATTCCACCCTGGGTCTAAAATGTCAAAACGATCCAGTATCAATGCCGTTTCTCCTTTGACTCATCCAAGGATTTAAAAAAAATCTTCATCTTAGCCAAGCAATGATACAACCAAATGGATTGTTGATGATTGCAAGTTCTTCGATAAATTTGTCAACATGGTTCATAACTTGGAATAGATCATACTGTTACTACTTTGATGAAAACCATCTCCCATTGACCTTGTACTTGTTGCCATTATTTTCACCGCTTTCATTAAAAATCAGTGGTGTTAAAAATAATTGCAACATCCTCATTATTTACACAGTTTAAACCATTATATTGTTATCCTCCTCCAGAGATGGGTTGCTTATTGGATTTTTCTACATCTTATGTGAAATCATTGATTGGGTTTCCCAACCATAATTTTAGAGCAGATTTTTGTTCATGTTTTATAAAGACATAAATTGAGTTATGTCTATATTCATGCTGTACCCCCTGTATTTATTTGTCATTAAAAGAATTTGAACAAAGTGCCTTTGGTGCCATGAGAGAATGAATGGCTGGAAGGTTGGAATCACTGCCTAATGGGCACGCTGCCTTCCATGCCTGGTTCTCCAGTTTGCTGTTCCGGGATGCAAGTCTTTGTTATGTAAAAATATCCTTTAATTTGGAGATTATGTTTACTTATATAAGGGTCTGGCTGTGAGTAATGTCATATATTACAAATGACACAAATCTAATGCGAGTCTCCAACATTCCAGATATTACAGCTGCAAAACAAGCTTAAAAAGTAAGCCAGGCAATTAGTTCTGAGTTCTTCTGATCAGGATTCTGAAACTTTCAGACAATTTTCCTGATCTCATAGCAACTTTCAAGCAGATACAATTATTTGGATTTTCATAGAGAGTGCTACAAAGGCTTTGAAGGGATAGAGCAGGTTAGAAACTAAGGAGGTGATTTTATGGGGTCTGATGCCCACATGAATAAAGTGAATCCAATGTAATGTGAAATATTTACAAGTGTAATTTAAATTTGAAAAACACTGTTCCACCTTTGTGCTCTCAGTAAGTTTTATATTAATGGCAATGGAGTTGGGCAGGAAAGTTATGGCTATGATGAAGAATTTCCTTACTTGTACAGAAGTCTCGTGTTTTTTTTTAATTTATTCTTTCATGGGATGTGGCCATCGCCGGCTAGGCCAGCATCTATCATCCATTCCTAATTGAACCATTGAGAAGGAGGTGATGAGCCACCTTCTTGAAATGCTGCAGTCCATGGGCAGAACATTACGCTCGTTGGGTGGGTGCGCGCCCAACCTGAGCGAATGTAAAATGATGCGCGATGGCATCCAGTGATCATTGGGCGAGCGTACTCGTGCACTATTTTGGTCAGTGGGCACACGCAGGACCCGGTAGCACGCCCGCCGACAATTAAGCGGCCTATTAAGGCCCTTAATCAACTAATTGTTTGCCATTTTTTTTCACTGCCCATCCAGCCATTCGCCATTTTTGGCTAAATCCCATCCATCAGTGGGTTGAAGTTTTGTCCAGTGATGAAAAAAACCTTTTGCGTTCATATTTTACATGTCCCTGTTTGCCACATGTTTCCATTATTTTAAAATTCTTTAATTATATTGATAAAAGTCTTCAGCTCTGTGAGGCAGCTGTGTGCCTCAGGGAGCTTTTACTGCGTACACCCGGGCACATGCGCGAGCCTCAGCGCTCACGCTCCTGTTGCATCCACCCTGGCAGCACTGAGCGCTGCCACGCACGTTTCACACTGCCTGGCCTTTAATTGGCCAGCCAGCACGAAATCCATGCCAGGGCCTGATCACAGGCGCCAGTCGGCTTCGCGATTGGTCCTGGGTCCGCCCACCTCGCCCACCCGATGAGGGCAAAATTCTGCCCCATTGTGTTGTAGAAACACCCACAGTGCCGTTAGGAAGGGAGTTCCAGGGTTTTGACCCAGAAACTGTGAAGGAACCTGGATATAATTCCAATCTGGGATGGCGAGTGGCTTGGGGGGAACTTGCAGGTCCTGATGTCCCCATGCATCTGCAGTCCTCGTCCTTTTAGGTGGTAGAGATCGTGGATTTGGAAGGTGCTGTTATAGGACCCTTGGTGAGTTGCTTCAGTGCATCTTGTGGATGGTACACACTGTTGCCACTGTGCATTGGTGGTGGAAAGGGTGAATGTTGAAGATGGTGGATGACATGCCATTCAAGTGGGCTGTTTTGTCCTGGATGACGTCGAACATCTTGAATGTTGTTGGAGCTGCACTCATCCAGGCAAGTGGAGAATATTCCATCACACTCCTGACTTTTAACTTGTTGATAGTGGACAGGCTTTGGGGAGTCAGGAGGTGAGTTATTCACCTCAGGATTCCTAGCCTCTGACCTGCTCTTGCAGCCATACTATTTATATGGCTGGTCCAGTTCAGTTTCTGGTCAATGGTAACCCCCAGGATGTTGATAGTGGGGGATTCAGCAATGGTAATGCCTTTGAACGTGAAGGGGTGATGGCTAGATTCTCTCTTGTTGGGAATGGTCATTGCCTGGCACGTGTGTGGCACAAATGTTACTTTCCACTTGTCAGCCAAAGCCTGGATGTTGTCCAGGTCTTGCTGCATATGAACTCAAACTGTTTCAGTATCTGAGGAGCTGTAAATGGTGCTGAACATTGTACAATCATTAGTGAACATCCCCACTTCTGACCTTATAATGGAGGGAAGGTCATTGATGAAGCAGCTGAAGGTGTTGTATAGCCCATCTGTATCTGCTGCATTGTCAGCTGACGGTGGGTTTCACCAGTGACAATCTTCCCTGTTGTGTGATCGCATGTGTCTCCGATGGCCATCACCAGAACTTTAAATTTTAATTGTAGTCATTTGGGAACCAGCAAGAGTGATCGTGGTGCCCACTTCCTGATCAGCCATCGGGAATGGCATGTCAAGGTTAATATTCCACTCTATATATCCCACCAGACATGCTTCATGTACCAAACAGCTTCTGGGTTTGCATCAGGGATAGACTGCTAGTTTGATTAAAAATAAGCTGGCTACTTCAATGCTCCGTCTTTGAATGTATGGTAATTGAAACTATTATCAAAGCGGACATGTAGTTTACAAAATTAGATATGTTCCAGCTTGTAGAAATTAGGAAATAGTGATGTATGTACATAGCTGTGCAGTAATAGCAAACCATTACAGTTACTAAAATGCATTTCATTGGTGTATTTACTAAGTGTGTAAGTAGTAATTTAATAGAAATAGGTTGCCAAAAATCCACCTGGAAACAAATGATTCACTTTCAGTGGAAGTGGAAATCTGGAAGAACAATCTCCAACAATGTCTTTATTTTCAGCAGTTTCCACTTGACAGTTCCTATCATGCAAACTTAAAGTAGGTTTCTGCAGGTTGTGTTAATATTCAACCGGAGAATTCAATATGTTTCTTCAAGCAAAAACAATGGAGAAGCTTTTCATTGGCAGATGTAATTAACTGAAAAAAAAACTGTTGGTCCAGGGAACGAGTGCACGTAATGAAATTCTTTGTGATCCTAAACTCTGTATTCATGTAAGCCTCTGGTCTCCCCTTTGCAAATTACATGCTCTCTCTCTCTCCAACCAGCCCCCCACCACCCCCCTCCCCCACCCCCCTCCCACCATGATTGTCGACCCCTCTTCCTCCCAGTGGCTTCATTCGCCAAGCCCTGATCACGGTGTCACCCTACCAAGCCCCAATGGCCAAACTGTGTCCTTTGTTCCGATTGCAGCTGGTCTTCCCTGTACCCTGTAACACATCCCTCCAAAAGACCAAACTGTAGACCTTCCCCAATTGCTCAAACCCATACTCAGGCTGCAAATTTAGCTAGTTGTCGGATGGGTAATGAAAGAAAAAGATGTTAACAAGGTCCTGCTGTTGAATTCGACAGGGCCTCTGCACCCCCCGGTTGCTGGGTTCTTCAGCTGTTTACAGCCTCACCCACCCTCACACCACCCCATAATTATTGGGGCCATTGATTCCATTGAAAAACTAGGGGGAAGCTATTGGATTCCTATTAAATTAGCAGACATTTCTCAGCCCATATATTCACTTCTGTCAAAAATGTCTTCCTAATGAAATTCCTCTGTTACAAATCTTATTGTTGACAACCTTGGTGCAGATAAATAGTATTTTACACTTATAATTCCGCCTAGCTTAGTATTAACTGTACAATAGAAGAGTGACCCAAGGTTATGTTCAGATTATGATCTGTCTTTGCAAAGATGAATGTCAGTTATAGGAATGTAATTTTTTGTTAAGCCACATGAACACCGAAGTGTAATGCTATATATCATGATTGGTGGTGTAGTCATCACTCTAAATATGAAAATACACCTACAAGTATATCCCTAAAGTAGCCTAGCCTGACCTTTTAAGAAAAGAGTTGCATCCACTGGTGCCCCGCAGGGGGAGGTACGTGAAAATTTCCTGAGTAAGCTCATTTGCATACTCATTGGTGAAAGCATTGCTTAACCCATGTAAAATGGGTGTAAGCGCCTAGACCGCCCTCAAACTTTGATGCAGTCTTTTAAAACCACTGCTCAATGGCACTCTGGTGACAAGCAGGTAAGACAGCCACAGTCCTTTGCTTAACTTCTCACTCAAAATTGCTTCACTGCACAAATTGCTGAGATTTTCAGAGAATCTTTCCACACAGAAGGAGGCCATTAGGTACATCTTTGAAAGAGCTGATCAGTATAGCCTGTTATGGACGGGAGAGAGATGGCGAGATAACATTTCCTCGTGCTCCTCAACTCTCAGTTGTCCACAACACGATATATGTTCAGAGAGAATTTATTTTAATGTTGTGGCATTTAGGAATAGGCACAAAGCAGGCTTTTGGTTAAGTTTAAATCAGAAGAAAAGATAATAGGCTGAATATCCCAAGGAGTGACAGTCACCATTGGATTCTCACTCCATTCCAATTATTTTACACAGCGCTGGAGCTCTGCATTCGTGGCCTGGACTTCCAAAACTGGGCCTCTTCAGAACTGCGGAGGGTGCCTGTTTTCAGAGTCCTTCCTCGTAGTGCAGGATCGTCAGAGGAAGCCAAGCCATAACCCCTTTTATCGCACCATTTGTTGCATTTTGGTAAGTCTTCATTCACTAACACGGTGAAAAGCTATGGGACATTTAACCGGCTTTTCACTGTGCTAGTGAATGAGCAGAAGTGAGGTAAGTGGGTCGGGTAGGTATAGTGGATATGGAGATAGGGTGCAATGCTGGGTGGGGCAGTAGGGTGGTAGGTGGCAGTGTGGGTAGGTTGGTAGATGGAAAGGTGGGTAGGGTGGCAGGGTGGTAGGGTGGCAGGGTGAGTAGGATGCCAGCTGATAGGGTTGTAGGTGGAAGGGTATGTAGGGTAGCAGGGTGGTAGATTGGGTAGGATGGGTAGTATGCATCATGGGTAGCGGCAAGGTGGTAGCTGACAGGGTGGGTAGGCTGCAGAGTGGGTATGGTGCAGGGTGTTGCATGGCAAGGTTGTAGATGGTAGGGTGATAAGGTTTGAGTGTCAGGTGGGTAGAGTGGGTGATGGGTGGTAGGGTTTGTAGGATGGCAGCTAGGTGGGGCAGCAGGTGGAGAGGGTGTCAGATAGGTAGGGTGGCAGGATGGTAAGTAAGGTGGTGAAGTCAGGTCAGAATGGGAAGGGTGTTGGAGGGGCATGGGGTGTTGGGGAGGGGGGGGAGAGTATTGGAGAGACAGGAGTGGGGGAGGGTGGGAAGTTGAAGCGCTGGTGGGGGGAGAGGTTGGGGGGTGGGGTTGGAGGGCTGGGGGATTCAGAGTTTCAGAGGAGAGTCCGGGGAGTCAGAGAATTGGGGGAGTTGGAGAGTCAGGGGTAGTCAGAGGGCTGGGAGGTAATCAGGGGGGTCATGGGATTCGGTGGCTAGGGGTAATCAGGGGTCAGAGGGAGTTGGAGCGTCAGCAGGTGGTTGGAGGGGTTGGAGGGTCAGGGAATAGTTGGATCATCAGTGGGGTAGTCGAAGGTCAAGGTGTAGTCAGAGGGTCGGTGGGTATTCAGAAGGATTGGGGGGAATTGGAGGGTCCACAGAATGACGGTTGGAGGGACTGAGACGGTCAGGGACTTGGAGGGTGGGGGAGCTGGAGGGCGGGGAGGTAGTTAGAGTCAGGATGGATTCAGAGGGTCATGATGCAGTCAGAGGGTCAGGTGAGTCGGAGGGTCAGGGGAGTCGGAGGGTCAGGTGAGGAAATCGGAGGATTGGGGAAGTCAGGGTCAAGGGCTGTCAGAGGATGGGTGGGTTGAAGGTTCAGGAGGGAGTTGGGGGTGTCAGTGGGGAATTGTGGGTGTCAGTGGGGAGTTGGGGTCAGTGGGGAGTTGTGGGGGGTTAATGGGTTGTTGGGGGGGTTCAGTGGGGAGTTGTGTGGTCAGTGGGGAGGCAGGGTGTCAGTGGAGATTTGGGGGTGTCAATGGGGAATTGGGGGATCAGTGGGGAGCTGGGGGGGATAAGTGGGGAGTTGGGTCAGTGGAGAGCGGGGTGTTGGTGGGGAATTGGGGTCAGTGGGATGTTGGGGGAGTCAGTGGGAAGTTGGTGGGGGTTAGTGAGTTGTTAGGGGGGTTCAGTGGGGAGTTGAGGGGTCAGTGGGGAGGTGGGAGTGTCAGTGAGGAGTCAGTGGGGTCAGTGGGGGTTTAGGGGTGTCAGTGGGGAGCTGGGGTGTATCAGTGAGGAGTTGGTGGGGCCAGTGGGAGGTTGTGGGAGTATGTGGGGAGTTGAGGGGTCAGTGGAGAGTTGCGGGGGTCAGTTGTATAGTTGCTCAGGAATTAGATATGTTTTATTCCTGTCTGACATTTCCTCAGTAACCATTCAGTTAAGTGAGTCAGAATCCTCTGAAGTCTCTGACTCTAACTCAGAGTTGGAGAATTTTTTGGAGGGTTCCGATTGCAGGGGAATTTCCCATCAGAAGTTAAAACTCCCTGGGTAATTCCTGCTACGTCCTTCATCGGGACATCTGAGGGATCCCCAAGCACATCTTCCTTGGTACCTCCAGGCTATGATCATCTGGAGCCCAAATGATCTGGGCCAACATTTATTCACACAACGGCCCGAAATGTAAATGCAACAAAAATACGCTCACTCCCTCACGCACACAGGAACACAAACACTTACAAGTAAAGATGGATTCTAGAGACAAAGCATACACTTAGATTATTAGCAGAAAAGCAAGAAGTAAATCATGTATTTAAATTTCATCCTTGTAGGCTTGGATGAGCTCTCTCTCATTGCTCTTTGGATGAATATATGTTAGAAACCTCTGGGTTCCAAACAAAGTTTCTGTAGAGATGAATCTCCGCAAGTGAAGACAAGTTAGATCCTCTTTCTCTCTCTCTCTCTCTCTATCTTTCATTTGCCTGGGCTGACTGATTGTTCTGGCAGAGTTCTACTTGCTGGAGGAATGGTCCCTCTTCTCTTGTTTTCCAGACTGATTTATCTGGTTCTTTGAGTAATAATATTTGTTATCTGAAGTTATCTTTTAATCATGTGATCACATGATCAACATTGCAATTGTCCACTCAAATAATTCAAAGCTAGAAGCCATTGCTACACAATGGGGAGGTGATTGGTAGCTGTTCACACTTGCTTGTGATAAACTGGCTTCCCTATAACTCTCTTTAAGTGTCGATCTTTGAGACAATGAGTCTGGTGGCTATTGACTTTGAGTTTTGGTAAATACCCAGTCAATAGGAGGTGTAAATTCATAAGTGGTTTGCATTTTGAATGTCTTGAAAGTCATTCCACCCACAGTTAATTACTTTTCAAGATCCTTCCAGAAACCTGAATTAATACTTTGTGCAGAAATCACAAAAGGTCACCTGACCCTCGATGGCCATCTTTGCAGTACATTGTCCACTTTTAAAAGTAAATTTCAAATATTTCACATTGATTAAGGTCCTTATCTTGAAAGTTAGAAATATGGTATATTTACTGGGTATGACAAGTCCCACACCTCAGGCTTCTACCCAGAACACTGCAAAAGTGCATGTCCAATTGCCTTTTGAAATTTCCTATGGAATCTGCTTCCACCTCCTTTCAGGTAGTGTGTTCCAGATCTTAACAATCCCCTGTGTGAAAAATTTCTTCTCATTTCCTCTCTAGATCTTTTGTCAATTATTTTAAACCCATGACCTAGTTGCCAGACTTGTTAGTGACTCAGCTGTCCCTGCTTGCCTTATCAAAACAGCTCATTATTTTGAAAACCTTTAAGATCTTCCCGTAAAATTCACTGATCCAAAGAGAAGAATTTCAGTTTCTCCAATCTCTCCACATAGCTAAACTCCCTCATCCCTCATTTCTGCTGCCATCCTGGTAAACCACCTCTTTACCATCTCCAATGCCTTGAATTCTTTCTAAAATGTGTGTCTAAAATTGTACACAATATTCCAGCTGAGGCCTTAATAGTGATTTGTAAAGATTTAGCATGACTTCTTTATTCCCGTGTTCAGTACTTCTATTTACAAAGCAATGGAGCATGCTACAGACAGAGCTAAGTGATGCCACAGCCAATGGATCAGATCATAGCTCTGGAATCCTGCCACATCCTGTCACAAATAGTGCTGGACAATTAAACAACTAACAGGAGGAGGAGGCTTGATCAATATCCTTTTCTCACTGTTGGGGGAATCCAGCACATCAATGTGAAAGACAAGGCTGAAGCGATTGCAGCCATCCTCAACCTGAAGTGTCAAGTGGACCACTCATCATGGCCTCCTCCTGGGTCCCCAGCATCACTTCATGTGATATAGTGAAAAGACTGAAGATACAGGATTTAGCAAAGGCTGTGGGCCTGACAACATCCCAGTCAGAGTGCTGAAGAACTTGTGCCCCAGAACTAGCAGCGCCCCTAGCCAAGCTGTCACAGGACAGCATCAGCACTGGCATCTACCCAACAATGTGAAAGATTGCTCAGGCATATCCTGTCCACAAATAACAGGACAAATCCAATGTAGCCAAAATTATTGCTCCATCAGTCTACTCTTGATCATCAACAAAGTAACTAAAGTTGTCATCAACAGTGCAGTTAAGTGACACTTACATAGCAATAACCTGCTCAGCAATGCTCAGTTTAGGTTCCGCCAGCACCACACAGCTCCTGAGCTCATTACAGCTCTGGTCCAAATATGGACAAAAGAGTTTAACTCCAGAGGTGAGGTAAGGATGTCTGCCCTTGGTATCATGGCAATATTTGATTGAATATGACATCAAGGAGCCCTAGTAAAATTGAAGTCAATGGGATTCGGGGGAAGACTCCAATGGTTGGAGTCATACCTAGCACAAAAGAAACAGCTGTGATTGTTGGAATCCAATCATCTCATCCCCAGGACCTCGCTGCAGGAATTCCTCAAAGTAGTATCCTAGGCCCAACCATCTCCAGCTGCTTCATCAATGACCTTCCCTTCATCATAAGGTCAGAAGTGGGGCCTTTGGTGATGATTGCACAATGTTCAGCATGATTCATGACTCCTCAGATAATGTCCGTGCCAAGATGCAGCAAGACCTGGACAACTCTCAGGCTTGGACTGATAAGCAGCAAGTCATATAGGCAATGATCGCCTCCAACAAGAGAGGATCTAACTATCTCCTAACATTCAATGGCATTGCCATTACTGGATGCCCCACCATCAATATTCTGGAGGTTACCAGAAGGTCTCAAAGAACATAAAAACATAAGAAAAAGGAGCAGGAGTAGACCATTCAACCTCTGGAGCCTGCTCTGCCATTCAATATGATCATGGTTGATCTTCTACTTCAACTTAATATTCCTCATTGCTCCCTATGACCATATCAAAATCTGCCTGGAGTGCTGGCCCCCTGGTCTGCTGCCTGCAGGCTCCATGATGCATCAGGGGCCTAAAGGCCAATGCGAAGATCCCAATCAGCCTCAGACAATAGACCTTAATAGGCCTTTAATTACCCTTAATTAGCTACTCATCCCTTCCTGCCTATGGGAATCTGGCTCACCTCTGCACTCACCCTGATGGGAGGATGAAAATCCTGACCTATATTCCGGTTTTTCACTTACAGTAATTTTCTAAAAAGGTTACATAACCAACATTTTTCAGTAAAGATATTACAACGTACTCAAAAAAAGAGGATGTGAGAAAGGCTTTATACTGTGCAAGACCCATGCTTGTGACACAGGCACTAGCATTGCGCTATTTAGTATCTATATCGAACAGTACATATCACCCAAGTAAAAAACACATAATGAGAACAAACCACTTTTGCAACAAATAATTCATGTAATCCCTGACTGTGCTTTAAAATGCATTTCCTATTATCTTGCCACAAACAGCAGTTGAGAAGCTTGGTGTATTATTCTGTAGTGAGGGACCAATAGGTGAGATATTTGATCCTATTGTTCTGTGAAAATCCAATTGTTTTGATCAATTTGTAAGCAGAATGGGAGCTGTTTTCACACCATTAACATAATCCCTATATCTAATCATGGTTAAATAAACTATTGAAAGTTACAAAGCTTAGATGTATGACAGAAAATGCTGGAAATAGTCAATCAAGCAGCATCTGTGGAGTAAGGAACGTTTCAGGTCTATGACCAGCCATCAGAACTGCATGACAGTGGTGAAACATACTGCATACTGTAATACTAATGGAACAAATCAGTGGAAATGTCCAAACTTTTGTTGGAAGGGGCAATTTGAAGATAGAGGCCATATTTAACTCCAAGGGTAGAATGTATTTGTGTGATCAAGGTTCAAGCAAAGATAAGCCTCAAATACTAAAAATTAAATCATTTGCTTCAAGACCTTGCACCAATGAAGATGCATGTGCCCAAATCTGACTGAACTTGGGAATGCTGCAATGGGAAGCTGCACTGCGGACATCCCTGAAGTTATCACATGATCCATGGCAGTGTTTTGATTCCATACACGGTGCAGATAAGGCTAATGGATTCCTCCACAATTTGTCATTTTTTGTTGAAGTGTGTTTGGCACTGTGTCCAATCACTGCACCTTATAAATCATCCTTCTTCTATCTGTAGGTCTCCCGAGGTCTGGATCTGTAACTTTGTCTGCTGAGGACAGATGCAAACTGCTTTTCCAGAAAAGGGGCCTAGAGATTTGATCGAAATTGGCTGCACCCAGCTGATCACCTGGCCCTTGTATCTTAACTCCATCTACCTGCTCTGGTTCTGTAAATGTTAATAACCTTGTCTAACAAAAATCTATTAGTCTCAGTTTTCAAATTTTCAATTGCATTTTGGGGAGAGAGTTCCAGATTTCCACTGCCTTTCGTATGAAGAAGTGTTTATAATATTACATTTGAATGGCTGAGCTCTAAGTTTAAGACTCGACCCATTGTGCTGATTCCCTCATAAGAGGAAATAGTTTCTATCCATATACCTTTAAATTCCTTTACTCATCTTAAACATCTCAATTGGATCACTCCTTAATCATTTATATTCAAGTTAATATGAGCATTGTGTATGTAATCTGTCCTCATGTCTTAACCCTTTAGTCCTGGTGTCATTCTGGTGAATCTCCTTGGCACCCCCTCTAAGGCCATATCCTTCTTGAGATATGGTGCCCAGCACTGAAAGTAGTGCACTAAATGGGGTGTTCAGAGCTTCTTCAAACCCTAATCGTCTTTCTCCATTTTTACTGCGATCTAAATCTGCACACTCTGCATGACAAACTATGGCTGCTTTTATCAGCCACTTCTTTCTCAGCTCTCTTTTCACATTGAATGCTAGCACTTGTCCTTCTGTTTAATTTCAAATAGTAAAAATGTGAATGCCCTTTTGCCACTTCAAGAAGAGGAGGCCCACTACCCTGAAGATGCAATGTCACTCTGATCCGAGCAAAGCCCAGCTCAGGGATTGGCATCACATGCACTATAGAGGGTAGGCCAGAGGGGGAAATCTTCATGTGCTGAATTATTGGCCACAAATGTGCAAGAACTAGGACAGGAGATAGGGCATCAAAGCTTGCCAGAGGCTGAGGTCATGTACCAGCTCTGAAGTAGAGGACTCAGATACAGATTTTGAGGGGCCTGGCTACCTAAGAAGGCTGATGGGCACGCACCAGGAAGTACCAGGTTCAACCTGTTTGTGAGCTTCCACATAATGGTTCAGAGCATGGCAGACCCCAGCTACTTGTGCTGCAGTTTTCTGCAGAGCATGAAGATGACAACAATTGTATTAAAACAACATCCCCAGATGCTTCACAAACATTCTCACCAAGTCACATAAGGAGATATTAGGCCAGAAGACCATAAGCTTGGTTAAAGGGATAAGTTTTAAGGAATGTCTTAGAGAGGTGAAAACAGTTAGGGAGGAAATTCTAGATTATAGGGCCTAGGCAACTGAAGGCATGCCCGGCAGGGGTGGAGCAATTAAAATCATGCTTGCTCAAGAGGCCAGAATTAACAGAGTGCAGAGATCTCGAGGGATGGTAAAGCTGGAGGAAGTCACAGAGGTAAGGAGGGGTGAGACCATGGAAGGATTGAAAACAAGGATGAAAATTTTAAAGTCGTGCATTTCTTAAGCAGGTGCTGATGTAGGTCAGTGAGCCCAGGGACGATGGGTAAATAGGATTTGGTGCGACTAAGGGCACAGGTAGCAGAGTTTTGAATGAGCTCATGTTAACAGTGGTTAGAACAATGGAGGCCAGCCTGGAATGCACTGGAATAGTCAAGTCCAAAGGTAGCAAAAGAATGGATAAGGGTTATAGCAGCAAATGAGCTGAGCCTGGTGTGGAGTCAGGTGATTTGGAGCTAGAAATAGGCAGTCTTGTGATGGTGCAGATGTGCAGTAGGAAAATCATCTCAGAGTCAAATCTAACACCAAGGTTGTAAATAGTCTGATTAAGCCTCAGACTGTTGCCAGGGAGAAGGATAGAGTTGGTGACAAGGGAATGGAGTTTGTGATGGGACTGAAGGTAATGGTTCTGTCTTCCCAATGTTTATATGTAGACAATAACTGTCCAACATGGAGAGAGTGGTTAGCTCCATGAACATGGCAGTGGCACTCATCATGCTGACAGCTCTCAAAAATTGCTATGGAAGCTCAAGTAGTTGCCATCTGGGGCCAATGTTGATGGGGGCTTCCAGAGTGTCACATCACAACTGCAGTCTGTTCCCAGACAGTGCCATAAAAGTGCTGAGGTGCAGTTTCGGGGAAGTGGCCTGGCTGCTTGGGATTTCCTCACTCAGGATGACAACATGCCTGCCCGTAAGTGCCCTTGTTTGTGTTACCTGACCTGCTGGGCCTAACTTGCCCAGCTCTAATGCAATTTTCAGTTAGACCTTTAGGGCCCACAATTGTTCAAATCACTTTGCAGGCCATCTGAAGTGTCCTCAGTAGAGGTAAGCAGCCTTCCACCCCCCAAGCTGTAATTATTGTGGATCCATTTCACAGGAGACCTGGGGTAGGTCAATAAGAACCAAGGGGTTGCACAAGGGTGAAATTAATTACTCCTGTTAAATATTAGACACAAATGGAATTGAATTGTTGGATCAGTTAATTTTGTTTTGAATTTGTTGTTTATTTGTAGAAAAATAAAACCAAGGCCTAGAACACTGGACTGAAGAAAGGCACTTGATGGTGATAATGTTTGAGGAACTGTTGCTGTATTAGGGATTGGAGGGGTGGTTCACATGAAACCTTCTTTGGTGAGCTTCCCTAGAAGAGCTCTGACAGCTAGGGACACTAGTGATAGATGCTGCCCAGGCTCTAGCATCTCTTCATGCTGCATTTTATCCTCCTCCTGCTCTTCCTTCCCCTATTGCACTTGTTGCTAACCAGATGGTGGTTAGGCCTGGTCCCGTATGATGACAAAGAGTTGGTGTGTGCAGCAGGCAACTACAAAGCCAAGACTTTACAGCAAAGCTCCTCCCAAATGGCCCAGCCATGGAAGCATTGCTTGAGCATGTCAATTGTACTCTTTTTCTCATTTGTTCATGGGATGTGGGCATCCCTGCCTCAGCCAGCACTTATTGTCCATCCCTTGTTCAGAGGGCATTTTAAGAGTCAATCACATTGCTGTGGGTCTGGAGTTATGTAGGCCAGACCAGGTAAGGACAGCAGATTTCCTTCTCTGAAGGATATTGATGAACCAGGCTGGTTTTTGCAACAATCAGCAATGGCCAAAAATCGGTTTTACGCTGTCATGAAACCAATTTGCGATCGTCAGTTCCACCTCTCAATGGTGGGGCGTGTTTCCCGCCACTACATGTCAGGAACTTTATTTCAATACTTCAGCATCCCATTATAAGCCCTGCTCACCAGAATAATGCCCCATGTCAAATTTACTGCACATGTTGGTGTGAATTCAGAACAGCATGCTTCACATGGCAACCAGAACTTCGAGGGAAACTCGGAGGTGAGTGCACAGAACCTTGCACAGAGCTCGCCAGCATTGCCTGTAGAATACCAAGGAAGAGGCACCACATCTTTGCATGGGGCAAAGGAAAGTCGTTTTTTCCCAGCTGGCTTTCAGTGCCGTGCTGGGGCAAGGGCTCCAGCGTGGGTCAGGATCTGGTTGTGGGGGGTGCAATGGGGGGCAAAGCAGCACAGATTGAAGTACAAAAGCACATACTGGGGGCTGTGGAGGGATGGGGTGTGAGGGAAGTGGTCAAGCACTTGGTAAAGCTTGTCAAAAGTGAGCATCCTTCTGCATCTGAGACTGTTCAGCAACAGCTCCATTGACATGCTGGAAGTTGGGCCTCTGAAGATTTTCTGCCCACTCAAGCTACACAAAAGCATGAAAGTGCCACCAAATGCTCCAGAACTTTTCAGCCCTCAGGCACAGACTGCAAATTAGTGTGCATTTTAGGGGGCTGCAGAACAATTGGACGGCTGGATAAGATGTAGAGGAGAATACCTGCACCTGAGCTGAGAGCACAGCATGCAGTCTAGTGGTTGAAGCTGCCATCAGTTGGTCAAGCGGCAGGGGCGGAGTTGGATGGGGTTTCGGAGAGCCAGTGAGCGCACTACACATTGGCCATCTAAGTGGTGGCCAGCCCTCTCCTGCATGCATGAAGAGGCCTTCAGACTTAACCAAGAGAGGCTCTGAGGGCACACATAAGACCATAAGACATAGCAGCAGAAGGAGGCTATTCAGTCCATCAAGTCACCGTCATTCAAAGAGATCATGGCTGATCTGATAATCCTCAACTCCACTTTCCTGCCTTTTCCCCATAACCTTTGATTCCTTACTGATTAAAAATCTGTCTATCTCAGCCTTGAATATACTTAACATTTCAGCCTCTACAGCCCTCTGCGGTAAATAATTTCACAGAATCAGTAACCTCTGAGAGAAGGAATTCCTCCTCATTTCTGTCTTAAACGGGTGACCCCTTACTCTGAGATTATGCCTCCTGTCCTAGACTCTCCCACAAGGGGAAACAACCTCTCAGCATCTACCCTGTCAAGCCCCCTAAGAATCTTATATGTTTCAATAAGGTTGCCTCTCATTCTTCTAAACTCCAATGAGTACAGGCCCAACCTACTCAATCTCTCCTCGTAAGAACATCCCTCCATACCCTGGATCAATCTAGTGAACCTTCTCTGGACTGCCTCCAATGCCAGTATATTTTTCCTTAGATAAGGGGACCAAAATTGTTCACAGTATTCTAGGTGTGATCTAACTAGTGCCTTATATGGCTTTAGCAAGACTTCCCTATTTTTATACTATATTCCCTTTGAAATAAAGGCCAACATTACACTTGCCTTCTCTATTACCTGTTGAACTTGTATGCTAGCTTTTTGGGATTCATGCATGAGGACCCCCAAATCCCTCTGTGCTGCAGCCTTCTGCAGTCATTCTCTATTTAAATAATATTCAGCTCCTCTATTCTTCCTGCCAAAGTGCATAACCTCACATTTTCCCACATTATATTCCATCCGCCAAGTTTTTGCCCACTCACTTAACCTGTCTCTACCCCTCTGCAGACTCTTTGAGTCATCCTCACCGCGTACCTTCCCAACTATTTTTGTGTCATCTGTAAACTTGACAATAATACATTCACTTCCCTCATTCAAACCATTAATATATATTGTAAATAATTGTGGCCCCAGCACTGACCCCTGTGGCACTTCACTGGTTACAGATTGCCATCCTGAAAATACCCCCTTATCCCAACCCTCTGTCTTCTATTAGTTAGCCAATCCTCTATATATGCTATTATACTACCCCCAAAACTTATCTTATTAAGTAGCTTTATTTGTGGTACCTTATCGAATGCTTTTTGGAAATCCAAATATATTACATCTAATGGTTCCACTTTATCTATCCTGTTTGTTACCTCCTGAAAGAATTCTAATAAATTTGTTAGGCATGATTTCCCCTTCATGAAGCCATGCTGACTGTGCTTGGCCAATATTATGCATTTCTAAATGCTCTGCTATACATACTTTATAATAGATTCTAACATTTTCCCGATGATGGATGTTAAGCTAACTGGCCCATTTTTTTTTCTCCCTCCTTTTTTGAATAAAGGTGTTACATTGGCAGTTTTCCAATCCTCTGGGTCTTTTCCAGAACCTAGTGATTCTTGGAAGATTACTACCAGTGCATCCTCTGTAGCTACTGTAGCTACTTCCTTTAATATCCTAGGATGCAAACCATCAGGTCCAGGGACTTATCGGCCTTTAGCCGCATTAGTTTCCCTAGTACTTTTTCTCTAGTGATAGATATTGTATTTACTTCTCCCCCCCTCCCCCACCCCTCATTTTGCTCCTTGATTATTTAATATTTTTGGAATGCTATTAGTGTCTTCTACCGTGAAGACTCATGCAAAGTATTTATTCATCTCCTCTGCCAGTTCCTGGTTCCCCATTTTTATTTTCTCACTCTCATTCCCTAAGGGGCCTATGTTCACTTTGGCCTTTCTCTTTTTATATATTTAAAGAAACTCTTACTGTCCGTTTTTATATTACTTGCTAGTTTGCCCTCAAAGTTTATTTTCTCCCTCTTTAATTTTTTTTTGGTCACCTTTTGTTGGTTTTTAAAACTTTTCCCGATCCTCTGGCTAATCTTTGCCACATTGTAAGTTTTTTCTTTCAACTTGATAATACCCTTACCTTCCTTGGTTAACCATGGCTGGTTTATCCTCTTTCTAGAATCCTTCTTCCTCACAGGGATATATCTTTGTTGTGAGTCATGAATTATTTTCTTAAACTTTTGCCACTGTTCATCAAATGTCTTTTCTGCTAAACTCCTTTCCCAGTCCACTCCAGCCAACTCTGCCCTCATTCCTTTGCAATTACCCTTATTTAAGTTTAGTACAGTTGTTTCTAACCCAAGTTTCTCACTCTCAAACTGAATGCTAAATTCTACCATGTTATGGTCACTGTTTCCTAGGGGATTTTTACTCTGAGATCATTTATTAAATCTGCCTCATTACACATCATCAGATCCAAAATAGCTTGATCCCTGCTAACTCAGGCTGCTCTCTATTTTATCCTGCAGGAGGAGAACATCAGGATCATGGAGCCTGGTGATGTAGCAGTATGCCTCATGGCTTACAGGGAGCAGAGAAGAAGAGAGGGCGGAGGTGCCTGGCTCGGTTAAAGGGACGAGCAGCTCCCTCAAGATGGTGCGTCAGGGCCTGTGCAGCTGAAGAGAGCCGCCACTCATAGGTGCCTCGCGAGACCCATGGCACTTGTCATTCCTGCAGATGACTAAGAACCACTATCGCCGAAGACTATGCATGTCTAGGGAACTGATTGGTCACATATGCCTCCTGCTGCAGGATTTGCTGCCACAGGGACATGGAGAGTGTCCACTGCCAGTGGCTGTGAAAGTGACCATGGCTCCACAGATGACCTGTGTGTGTTCTCACAAGCCTCCACGCACAATTATATCCCAGAGGTCACGGAGACTATCCTTGTGAAGGCTCAGAACTTTGGGAATTTCGTCTGGGATCAAGAAAGCCAGGAAGCAAGAATGCTGGGATTTGCATAGATGTCAGGTTTTTCATAGGTGCTGGGTGCCATCGAATGCATTCTTGTGGCATCTAGATCTCCATGACAACAAGCAGTCAGCTATGTCAACCATAAAGGCTTCCACTCGCTGAATGTTCAGCTAGCACGTGATGACCACGGATACACCCTACAGGTCTGCGCACGATTCCCAGGGATCATCCAGGCCTCAGATCCCTGACATCTTCCAGGGTCCACAGAGGCTGCAGGGTTGGCTTCTTGGGGACAAGGAGGACATGGCTGATGACACCTGTGCAGCAGCCTCAGACTGCAGCAGAGTGACGGTATAACAAGGCTCATGACACGATCCAGACTTTGGTGGAGCAAACAATAGGCATTTTGAAAATTAGAATCCAGTGCCTTGACAGATATGGTGGAGCACTGCAATACAGTCTGCAGAGAGTGTCGTGCATCATAGCAGCTTGCTGCGTGCTACTGCTGCCACTGCAACAAGGGGAGGATATTGCTGAGGAAGATGAAGGAATTGCACTTCTCCTCCACTGAGGAATACGTCAAAGAGGATGACAGTGATGAGATCCTCGAAGGCGAAGATGCCGGCAATGAGGCCATCGCATTGGCCAGACATAATTGGGAGGCCCTCATAGCCACAAGATTCTTGGGAGATGGTGATGATGTGATGCAGTGAGGACAGTCCCGACATCCTCACCTTGCAACTGTGAACATTTGACTCCTGTGTGGCCGATGGCAGCGCACATACCTTCAGTGCTCAGGCTTATGTCATGGAGATGCATAGGAGGCCTTAATTGTCACTAAATTCCAGAAGGATGATGATGACATACTGTGAGGACACTCCATAGATCTTCACATTGCCTCTGTGAATGTCTGACTCCTGTCTAGTTGAGGGCAGATTGCTTGCACTCTGTGATCAAGGTCACATCACAGAGATGTAGCCAAGAAACTTTAAATGCACCTGACCCTTTGTCAGCCTTCAGCACCTGAGCCCTTCAGGAGCACAGCATCACTGGACACAGATGCTGAAGAGATGGGGGCCAGTCCCAGCTCAAAGATGCTGAGAGCACACAGAGAGAATGACGGAAATCTGTGATGCCTGCCCACTATATTCTGGCAGCAATGACCAGCGCCATCGACTATATCCAGTGAGTGTGAAGCTGGATCATCAGTTTGATCTGAAGGTTACATACTGCACAGGGAAGAAGCCCTGGACTGAGACACGTGCCTTTATCTTGTGCAGGAACCAAGCGACTCAAATACTGCTCATCATAACAAGGAGCCACAGTGAAGGAGAAATTCTTGGGAGTTTATTGACAACAGTGAACATTATGTACAAGTGATTAACACCCATTTCCAGGCTGTGCAAATACATCTTTGTAACTTTGTCCTAGGTTTTACAGCTGACCTGGCTTATGTTTATTTTATCCCTGATTTTGTTCATTTAGTTTAATTGTTTAACTCCAAAAGAGTTACATTTTTGCAACCTTCCTAACCCTGCTGCTACATCTTGGTGCTCCCCTGACATCCAGAGCAGAGGTGGAGTCAGCCTGCTGACTGCTACACCCCGTCTGTGATGACCTTGGCAGATGTCCTCTGGAGGGCCAAGACCTGGAAGGCCCAGGCCTGCTTTTGGGATCCTGCTGTGAGGCAATGGCTTCCTCCTTGGCCTGTGAAGCTGGAGTTGTTGGGGTCACAGAATGAGAGGACCCTGATGAGCTGGACACTCCCGGAGTCACCTGGGTGGATGGCCCCAGGTTACTCACCTGCTGATCCTCCTCCCTATGGGTGCCTGAGGACACCTGGCTGACCGTTTGAAGAGTAGGGGAAGCTGAAGTGAGATTGAGCTGCCCTGCAGCCCTCTCTCATTGATACTGTTGGATGCCAACAATGGCATCAGCAATGGAGTTCAGCTTGTGCATCAGTGCAGGACCGATATCCTGGACCAAGGTCTCCATGGCAGCCGCCATCCTACGACTGTTGACCTCAGTGCATCGGCATGCTGGTGCTATCACCTCAGACCGAAGGTGAACAAACGCCTCCATCGTGCCTTGCAATTTGAGCAATGCAGAGGACATCCCTTCCTGATGTACCTGGGTTTGCCTTTGCAACTCCAGCAACTGAGGAGCAAATGATTGAGTCCAGAGGTTCCTCATCTGACTCAAACTCATCAGATATCTGGCCTCCAGCAGTCCTCCGATTGTCGGAAACCTGGGAAGTCCCTGCCTCCGCCTGCTGTCAATCAGACAGTGCAATGTGCTCACCAGATTGTGACCCCGAAGCTACTCTAGAGCTAGGTCCCATTGAAGTGAATGTCTCTGCACTGGTGCAGGGTGTGGATGAGTGCTGTGGCAGGTCTTCAATTACGGTGTCATCGTATTCTTCTTCTGAGGTGTCTTCAGGGTTTGAGTCAAGGACGTGGGTTGTGGACCTCCTTGGCTGCTTCCCAGATGTGTCTGTGAAAGCAAGGAAAGATAATTATTGCATGGCAGGGGACCACAGAGCAGGGGAACTGACTCACAGCATGGTTGTCTGATGGATGTTGCACTGCTGGATCCTCAATTGGTTGAGCACCGCCGACCTCACTGTCAGCACAGGACCGGTCCGATCCTCACCGGCCAGCTGGATAACTCTATTTTCAAAGTCTGTGAGGACCTTGATGTTGGGTATTCCTCCACCAGTCTGTGACATCATTGTTTTGTTGTGTGCCAGCTTGTCCTGTATGAATGCAGATGGAGAAAGTGTAAGCAGGATGCCTGCCAGGCCAGATGAGAAGGATAAAAATAATAAAACTGCGGATGCTGGAAATCCAAAACAAAAACAGAATTACCTGGAAAACTTTTTCCAGGTAATTCTGTTTTTGTTTCAGATGAGAAGGATGCCTGGCATGTGTGTGTGTGGTGAGTGGTGCCATGGATGAGATGAGGTCATGATCCACTGGGCAGATGAAGGTGTGTGTGAGAGAATGAATGGTGAACTGGAAGTGAGTGAGATCCCTGTGGATGTGTGATAGGTTTGTGAGTGTGTGAATTGAGAGTGGTGTGAAGAGCGAATTACCCTGTGGAATGAAGGAGATCATTCATCCTCTTGCAGCACTGGGTGGCTGTCCTCTTTTGCAGGGTGTTTGCACTGACCATCACTGCTACTGCCTCCCATGTTGGATTAATCACCTTGCTTGCTGGTCTTTGCCCAGATTGGGGGTAAATGACTTCACAGCGGGCCTCCACTGCCTCAAGTAAGCGCCCGAGGGAGGCTTCACTGAATATGGGGGCAGCATGTTTCCTTCCTTTGGCAGCCATGACTTGCAGCAGACTTTGATCCCTTGAAGAGTGTGAGCTCTATGCAGGGGCGATCTTTAAATATGGTGCCATGTTTACTGAAGGCCTAATGTGACAGTGAAGTGGGCAAATGAGAGGCTGCCCCGCCAGCAATCTGGCATGTTTCTCATTAATGCATTGTTAAAGAGGCAGGATGCGTCAGGAATGGAACAATACGGTGCATAAACCCACCATTGTGGCCGGATGGTAAAACGTATTTTTTCACGCCCGCTACCGCATTTGGTGCAAATCATGGATGATTCCGTACAATATGTATTGTCATCCTCGGATGTCCCTTGATTCAGTGATGATGTCTACTCAGGGTTGCGAGTCTCTGCCATGGGTCTTCATGTAACTGAACAGGCTGATCCTCAACTTTATATTTTTGTGCACATGGTGCAGGATGTCCCGTGAGGCACTGGGACCTGGAGTGAGGGATTTTATATCTTTTCCGTCCTTTTTTGCCACTGCTCTGCCTCACATTAAGGTGTCGAGCTTCTAAGTGTGATGCAGCTTGATGGACAAGTTGTCACCATTTTGAACAAACGAATGAAAGCTTCTCCCAGTCAGTAAGGGAAATGCCATGGCATTTCAAGGAAAGTTTCAGAGTGTCTTTGAAGCATTTTCTTTCTCCTCCCCTGGAATGTTAGTCATTTGAGAGTTGAGAGAAAAGGACCTGGCAGAAGAGATGTTGTCGGCCATCCACACAGTGTCAAGTCCATCGCAGTTGATTTTGCAGGCGTTTTGCCTGAATGTCTGTGGAGACGTTTACAGCATCTTGCAGCTTGAATAAATCTACAATGTGGGTGAAGCCTAGTGTGTTCTTGTCCCGCTATACCCTGGCAATTAGGAAAAAGATGTAAGTATCATCTTGATGTAGTGACCTGTAGTGACCTCCTGGATGGCCAACTGGGTGTCACTGATGTCACATGCTGCAGGCCAGAAGATATTTGCTGCTTAAATATTAAGGGCCACCATGACCTAGATAGCCACTGTGCCCTCCACGCCCTGGTTCAAGGTTCAAGTTGCGGGTACAGCCGATGACGTAGCTCAATGACAGCCCATTTGGTGGAGTGAAGACACTGAGACATGCAATCTCTGTGAGGTTAAGATAAAAGCAATCCCTGCCTGTTTCCATGCTTCCTCTTCTCCATATTGCTCTTATTCTATCCTGTCTTGTTGGCCACTGCCATCTTCCTCCAGTCCTAAGGCAGTTCTACCAGACCACTCATGACTGCAATAACATTGTTTTGACTTCAACCAAAGACAGTCCAGCATGAGCAGTAGCTTCTTATCGTAAATCAGAATTAAATTGTAGAACTAAGGAAAGGACCCAAAAATGGTCAGAAGCTAACAAGCAGTCAAAAAGCACTAATAAACAATTAGGCTGGATGGTCCCTTCAAAAGGCACTGCTGAAGGGTCCTGCTGCCTCACGCCACAATGAGTTGTTGGGTGGTGAAAAAAGGGACATGCTGTAGAAGTTTTTTGTCTTGCATTCATCAGGACAGAATCACAAGAGTACCAAATCTGAAAGGGAACAACAATTTGCACTGCTACAAGAAGAGGGTGCTGATTGGTTGGCAAGTAGTCTCTGCCATGGAGAATACAACAGGGGACAGATAACTGCCAGGCTTTTGTTTAAATTCAAACCTGGAAAGTTGACTCTGATTGGTCAAGGCATTGACATGGGGAATGAAACCAGGAAATGGCTGTTCCCAAAGCCTTGTTTAACCAAAAAAAGGCTGTGTGGGCATGTTTTTTTTCTTTTTGCAAAGGACAGGGCCCTGTGTGTTAATATATGTAGCTTCTAGCACCCTTAAGTGAGCAAATCTGCAAGCCAGACTGATAATCTTAAATTGGTTGTTGGTGTAATTAGCACAATTGGGATTGTCCAGTAAGTGTAATCAGTATAATGATTTAGCATAACTTCCTTACTTTAGGACCCTACATTTTTATTAATAAAGCCAAGGATGCAAATGCTTTATTAACAGCATTCTCAACCTAAGTGAAAATTCACCACTCCACTTCCGCCCTGAGCTAATTTTGCATCTGTGCTCACTGAATCACAGAATCGCACATAATCTTGGACACTGTGTTCTGAGTTTTGCAAGCATGGGTTGGTTGAGAGGTTGAAGGGTGAGGAAATGAGTAATGTGGCATATGAATCTCAGTGTCGATTGATGCCAGGTATTTAGGCCACACTTCCCAATAACTGGCGGTTTGTATCAAACAGCATATTCCTTTGGCTGTTCGCAACATGCAGAGTACGACTTCACGATTGGAAAACAATGGCTAAACAATCCCAAAGTGAGGCATGTCTTCATTTCCTTTCTGGGCCAATATTTTAAAAAGCTGCCCCTGCTCCTTCTCAATGTTTGAGCACAGCAGCATTTACCAAATAAAATGCGTCTTGTTGGTAGCACTGTGCTTCTGAGTCTGAAGTGTATGAGTTCAAATCCCCCTTCAGAGACTTGAGCACAAAATTTACATTGACATTTGAGTGCAGGATTGCACAGCTGGAGGTACTTTTGGATGAGCTGTTTAGCTAAATCACTGTCAGCCCTTTCAGATGGATGTAAAAGATCCCATGACACTGTTTTGAAGAACAGCAGGGGCGCTCTCCCAATAGCCTAGCCGGTATTTATCCCTCAATGAACATTGCTATAAGAGCAGATTACCTAGCCATTATCACATTTCTGCTTGTGTGTCTTTGCCGTGAGCGCATTGGCTGCCACGTTTCCACATTATAATGGTGACCTCACTTCAAAAGTGCTTTGTTGGCTGTAAAGCACTTTAGGACATCATACAGCCATGAAAGATGCTATATGAATGCAAATGTTTCCTTTCTTTCAACACTAGAAAAATATTATTACATTGATTTCTTTCCTGCTCAGGTTACTTCAGATTAACAGGAGTTCCAGCTTGCCATTTTAATTGACAGCTAAGTTCTCCTAAAGGGACAGTGAGCATTGATGCAAAATTGACTCTGGGCAGAAGTGGAGTGGTGAATTTTCACTTGGGTTGAGAATGCTGTAAATAAAGCATATTACATCCTTGGCTTTATTAATAAAGATGTAGGGTCCTAAAGTAAGGAAGTTATGCTAAATCGTTATACTGATTAAGGCTTAGTAAGAGTATTGTGTTCAATTCTAGCACACTTTGGGAAGGATGTCAAGACCTGAGAGCAAGTCCAGAAGAGATTTACAAGAATGGCTGAGAGACAATATTTATGTGGAGAGACTGGAGAAATTGGGATTGTTCTCCTTAGGACAGTGATAGTTAAGAAGAGGTTCGATAGAAGTGTTCAAAATCATGATTTTGAAAAAGTGATTAAGGGGAAATAGTTTCCAGTGGCAGCAATGTTGGTAACCAGAGGACACAGAATTAAGGTAAAAGGCAATTAAGGCAAAAGAACTGGAGTCAACATAAGGAAGCATTTGCTTACGCAGAGAGTGGTTATTATCTGGAATTCACTGCCTGAAAAGGTGGTGGAAGCAGATTCAGTAGTAACTTGCAAAAGAGAGTTGGGTAAATACTTGAAGTGGAAAAAAAAACAGGGCTGTGGGTAAAGATTAGGAGAATGTGACTAATTGAATGGCTCTACAATGAGCTGGCACAGGCATGATGAGCCAAATGGCCTTATTCTGTCCTGTATGATATAATTCTGTGACATTGTAGAGGGCAAGATTCAAATTATTAATTTCCAAAGCATAACATTTTCACTTTAAATCATAACTAGGGACTTGTAGTTCCCTAGTAAATGCAAAACTGTATGTGCCAGATTTCCAAGCCAGTCATTATGTTTGATGTTTTCTATAATTTAAATGTGCTTGCATATTATACATCATACTGACATATTCACTCTGGTAGACAACTCATCAATCAAACTGAAGGCCATGAACCTACATTTAAGTGAATTGACTGACACTAAAAAGCCCAGTAGACTTGGTGCAAAGCATTATGAGAGTGATCTTTTGTAAAGAAGATGTAACACAATTTTGTTTTAAATTAAATTCATGATTTTAGATTTTTTATAGAACTATCCTCTGTCTATACACTTTAATAACATTTAATAACATTTGTGAACTTTGTCCATTTTGAACATTTCCAAATTCAATTCTCACATAAATACATACCTGAGAAATTAACAACTACTTCACAGCCTATTACCTAAAAGCGGTTTTTACTACACAGTTTACAAGTTTACACAGCAAAGTAACTAATACATTTATTTACAAACAAATAAAAAATGTGAAGCATAAAAAGTGGCAAACTATAAATGTCATAATATGTGGAATAATTCCATGTACCCACTCTGCTGACAAGTCTTGCCTCCTGGCAATGCAAATTAGAAATCTGAGCACACATTGTCCTATTTCAGGCTCAAGCCTTTAAACCTTTAGGTATCAAAAAGAGCACTTCCTTAGCTTCCTTTGAAGTAGAATTTTCCATATACATGCCACAAAACTTCACATATATCAAAGGTACACCACATTTAGTTAAACCCAGCTGTAAAGCTGCTTTAACTTTTTGATCAATTGATGCAGTCTGATCTTTGCAAACATAACAAACCATTCAAACTTCATGACAATCAGCAAAATGCAATTGTGTGATTTGGTTTGAGAGTCACAGATTATCCAAAAGTGGATCAAAGTCATAGGTGGTTTTAAAGCAATTTATTAAGAAGCAACAGTTTAGATTTGACATATAAGATAAATAGGCAGAAAAGACACATGACCTTTAAGAGGTGAGAATGGTTTACCATTCCCAGACCGGATGAATCAGAACAAAGCTAATCTCCGTAGCTGGTGGTAGCAGAGCTGCTCTCGGCTTTCCAGGGTGTTAGGCTGGAGCCAGCATAAATTCACCCCAAGGAGCTCTCCTTTGTCCAATGTCTTCTTGAGGTAACCAAGGTGTAAGGCTGGAGCCAGCATCGATGCACCTTGGAAAGTCCTTTCCCATCTGAGGTGTTTGTTTCCTCCTGACTGTCTGTTTATATATCTTAGTTCCGGGGGACTGGCGGGTGTCTCATGCCAATCAGTTATTCAAAACTCCAATTAACAAGGTACAGATACCCAAGGTAGATTCCTCCAAATTCTGTCTGCTAGTGCATGAAGTCATCCTGTGGCTTATCTCTTGCTGATCATCCTGTTAATCATGCTCAGACATTTGGTTTAGATATGGGACATGAGATCCCTCACCTTATCAGGCTTAGAAATGTCTTCCATCAGGATCTGTGTGAGAGTTAACTCCTTGGCAGGGATAACAGACCAATGTTGCTCTGTGTCTGTCAGCTCAGCATGCTGCTATAAAAACCTAATAAGAGAGAAAGAGCTATCTTTCCAATATTTAATTAATTTCTTAACATTTTATAGAGCAATTGGACAGCCATTTCTAACAAATATCAAAAATCAGCCGTCAATTTGGGTTTCAAATTGTGTTAAGTGTGGAAGTGAGCAAGGTCAGGCATTTTTAAAATCTTTCATCCCTAACGGCACCATTGTGAGGACCTTGATGTCGGGCATTCCTCCATCAGGACATTCTTTCCTAATAAAAATCTGTCACTGTCAGTATAGAAAACTTTGATTGACCCAGCATCTACAGCCTCCAGATTTCCACTGACCTCTGTGTGAAAGAGTGCTGCCAGGTTTTACTCCTAAATGGCCTGGCTCAAATTTTAAGGTTCTGCTCCCTTATTCTGAGTTCTAGCATCGACAATGGAAATCCTCTGTATCCACCCCATTGAATTCCCTAATCATTTAAAAAACTTGAGTATTGAGAGGCATGTTGAAGCTTTTCGTCCTGTACTCATCAGGACACTTCGCAAGAATACCAATATAAGGAGAAAACAGCAATTTATACTGTACATAAAGAGGGTGCTGATTGGCTGGCAAGTGGACTCTGATTGGTAGAGGCGTTGCCATGGGGAATGCACCAGTGATGGTGACTGAAAGTTAATTGCCAAGCATTGTTTGCATTTTATACCAGGCAGCTTGACCCTGCTTGGCCAAGGCATTGCTCTGAGAAACGAGTCAGCGAATGGCTGTCTCTTATTCTGTTTAGCTGAAACAAGCGTAATGTATGTACATGTTCTTTGTGTTTGCAAAGATCAGGGCCCTGTGCATTAATATACGTAGCTTCCAGTACACACAAATGGACCACACTGCGAGACTGACTGACAATCTTAAATTGGTTATTAGCATAATTCTTAGCACACTGAGGATTACTTAGCTAATGTTGCCGAATTGCAGAATCACATCTAACGTTGGACACTGTGTTTTGAATTTTGTGAGCATGGGCTGCTTGGGTACAGCCTGTACCTTGCCCATTGCGAACAGAAGCTGGGACATGCTGTTTGATACGATCCGCCCCCAGTTTTTGGGATGTACGGCCTACATGCCTAGCATCACCTTGGCACTGAAATTCATATACCACATTACTCATTTGTGTGATAGGCAGAACGCCTTTCTGGCTTGATGGCAGCATCCTGTTAGTGGTGAATATCACTGATGTTACTACTGCATTATGGCAGCGTGAAACAGTTAGCTTCATATTGGTATTCTTGCCAAGTGTCCTGATGAATGCAAGATGAAAAGATACGACATGTCTCTTTTTTCAGCAATACTCAAGTTCTGTACTACCAAACAACCAATTTAAATGCCTCAACTCAATGCTCTTTCATACTTCTAAATTCAGGAAAACGCAAGCCAAATTTATGCAACCTATCCCCATGCTTTAATTTTCACCTGTGCTGCACCCTTTCCAGAACCAATATATCTTTCCTGAGCTTTGATGTATAAAAGTTGAGTGAAGTGCTCCAGAGAGAGTCTGACCAACTGAAGCATAACACCCCCCTCCGCTTGGTATTCCTGCCCTTTAAGTCCAATATTCTATTGGCTTTTTAAATTTCTTATTGTACCCGTGTACTAGCTTTTAGCGATTTGCAACCGATGTCCTCCTTCTTCCTTAACCGAGGTTTTCCACACACGGTTGTTGACAGGGCCTTCAACCGTGTCCGTCCCATCTCCCGCGCATCCGCCCTCATACCTTCTCCTCCCTTCCAGAAACATGATAGGGTCCCCCTTGTCCTCACTCATCACCTCACCAGCCTCTGCATTCAAAGGATCATCCTTGCCATTTCCGCCAACTCCAGCATGATGCCACCACCAAACACATCTTCCCTTCACCCCCCTGTTCCCTCCGGGACACCCTGATCCACTCCTCCATCACCCCCTACTCCTCAACCCCCACCTATGGCACCTCCCCATGCCCACACAAAAGATTCAACACCTGTCCCTTCACTTCCTCTCTCCTCACCGTCCAAGGGCCCAAGCATTCAAGTGAAGCAACATTTCACTTGCATTTCCCCTAACTTAGTCTACTGCATTTGTTGCTCCCAATGCGGTCTCCTCTACATTGGAGAGACCAAACATAAACTGGGCGACCACTTTGCAGAACACCTGCGGTCTGTCCGCAAGAAGGACCCAAACCTCCCTGTCGCTTGCCATTTTAACACTCCACCCTGCTCTCTTGCCCACATGTCTGTACTTGGCTTGCTGCATTGTTCCAGTGAAGCCCAACACAAACTGGAGGAACAGCACCTCATCTTCCGACTAGGCACTTTACAGCCTTCCGGACTGAAAATTGAATTCAACAAATTTAGATCTTGAACTCCCTCCTCCATCCCCACCCCCTTTCCATTTCTTCCCCTTTCCTTTGGTTTTTTCCAATAATTTATACAGATTTTTCTTTTCCCACCTATTTCCATTATTTTTAAATCTATACCTTTTATGCTGTGTTAGTCTTTCCACCCCACCCCCACTAGAGCTGTACCTTGTGTGTCCTGCCATCCATTCTTAATTAGCACATTTGTTTAGATAATATCATTACCTTCAACACCTTTTTGTTCTTTTGTCGGTGACATCTTTTGATTATCTGCTCCTATCACTGCTTGCTTGTCCCTACAACCACACCCCTCTCCACTTCTCTCCCCCAACCCCCCCACCCCCCCCCCCCCCCCCCCCCCACCTCCAACCTTAAACCAGCTTATATTTCACCCCTCTCCTAATATTAATCAGTTCTGTTGAAGGGTCAAAAGGACTCGAAACATCAACTCTTTTCTTCTCCGCCGATGCTGCCAGACCTGCTGAGTTTTTCCAGGTAATTCTGTTTTTGTTTTGGATTTCCAGCATCTGCAGTTTTTTGCTTTTATGGCAAATCCTTTGTTCCTCCACATTGACTAGTTTCTTACCATTAAGAAAATGTTCAGAAGTTCCTTTCTTCAATCCAGATTGGATGAGTTCATATTTCCCCACACTGAACTCCATTTGCCATGGTTTTGCTCACTCACTTAGTCTGTCCATATATCCTTGTATCTTCCTTCTCCCATCCACATAGTTAACTGTGCCTCCTAACTGAGTGTCATTATGAAGATAATTGAACATTATAACTCATCACTTTCCACTTTTGTTTTCCTGATCCTTACATCTGTCACCCCTGCAACAATAACAAGAAAAACTTGGATTTAACATAATAAAATGTCCCAAGGTGCTTCATAGAAGAATTATTAAACAAAATTTGACACCAAGCCATATAGGATATCAGGGCAGATGATCAAAAGGTTTGTCCAAGAGGTAAGCTTTAAGGAATACCTTAAAGGATGAAAGAGAGGTGAAGAGATTTAGAAGGGAATTCCTGATGCTGTAATATATGTCTGTTTACCTGGCCCTTTTTAAAAAGAGGTTAGGGTTTAAATTTGAACTTAAAAAATTTCAGATCACAGCGGGTTAAATCACATGAGAATATTTGGATCGCGCAAGTCATTGTAGCCTGACTTGTGGAGTGGCATGTGGCTGAGGAGAAGGCAGTTGCTGTTGCTGTTGGTGGTGCTGCTCCTCCTATTCTTCATCAGAGAACCAAGAGAGAGCTTCAGGAGCTGCTTTTATGCTGTAGAGAAGGCAGCCAGCAGAAAAGTGCTGATCAAGGCAGGTAAAGTAGCAGAAAGTTCCTCCAAAGTGACAGGGACTTTACAGCCTTCCGGACTGAATATTGAATTCAACAACTTTAGGTCGTGAGCTCCCTCCCCCATCCCCACCCCCTTTCTGTTTCCCCCTTCTTTTTTTTTCCAATAAATTATAAAGATTTTCCTTTTCCCACCTATTTCCATTATTAAAAAAAAACCCACTAGAGCTATACCTTGAGTGCCCTACCATCCATTCTTAATTAGCACATTCGTTTAGATAATATCACCAACTTTAACTTTAACACCTATGTGTTCTATTGTACTATTGTCATTGACATCTTTTGATGATCTGCTTCTATCACTGCTTGTTTGTCCCTACAACCACACCAACCCCCTCCACCTCTCTGTCTCTCTATCTCTCCACCCCCCACACACACACCTTAAACCAGCTTATATTTCAGCTCTTTCCTGGACTCGAACTCAAGTTCTGTCGAAGGGTCATGAGGACTCGAAAAGTCAACTCTTTTCTTCTCCGCCGATGCTGCCAGACCTGCTGAGTTTTTCCAGGTGGTTCTGTTTTTGTTTTAGAAATTACCTCTAATTCAGTGAAAGCACACATTCAGAGCTGGTCCTGTGACAGCCTGACATTAGCTTTCAATAAATTGACAGTCAGACACTGACAATACTAACTATATGTTCAGAGCAGATATGTTTTAACTCGAGGCTCACCTCTCCAGTCATCCAATGCATATTGTTGCAGTGCAACCAAACAGGAATAGATGCATGGGGGGATAATTTTAACCACCCCCACCTCCACGATGGGAAGGGAAGTGGATACATTGATAAAAATATGAAACCTGATCCCAACTCACCATGAATGCATCTACTTCTGGTGCAGCAGGTTTGGGGGCATCCGGGTAGCCCGCTCTGTTGAGGCGGGTCCATGATTATAATATCTAAATGAGGCTCAGTCCCTCAGATTTTGGTTTACATTTAAATTTGCCATTGTACAGCTTGGTTCCCCAGGTCTCAGGAAACACGGCAGCTAAAGGGAGGCAGAAACTGTCAGTGAGAGCATTAAGTGCCTTTTAGGCACTGGTTGTGGGCCAGGAGGAGCAGGAGTGCTTCATCCATCCCCACAAGCTAACCTGTCACCATGATCTGCCTCCAAACTGGTGATCTTCAGACCCCCCAATGCCACCATCACCCACCAACCCGCCCCTCCCCACCACCCCCATTTCCATTGTGGCCTGGTATCATCTTCCCTCATCCGTTCTTGCTACGCCTTTGCTTTGCCCCAGTTGCCAGGGGCCATTCCAAGCGATCGTTAGATTCTGCCTTCTAGCTTTCCCACCCGGCCTCTCAGTCTGGCTGGCTGCCAGGCAGGAAATGGGGGCGGAAATGTTAACAAGATTGTGCTCTTTCTGGCATTTCTGGGTTCCCATCACCATTCCCCCCTCCTCCCCTGGCAAACTGGGCAACATGTGACCTCACTCGTTCTCCACCTCCCTGTAAATATTGGGGCCATGCTGTCTGCATCAAAATTTTGAAAAAGGAGCTACCTTATATTCCAGTCACTAATATTCCTAAGAATGTAGCCATGAATATTCAAGTCAGCTTTACTTGCAACTAATTTTTTGCTGTAATTGCTGAAGAGGAAAATATACACTTACAATTTATCAAATGAGGCAAATAACATTGATCTCTCAAAAGGGAGTTCTGAACCAATTCTTCATGAGGAGCAGCCTTAGAAGTTCAGTTATTTAGAGCAAAAAGTGACTGAATTTCTCTGCAAAGTCAACATAAATTTATTTGCTGGGTGTGCAGGACAGTCAGAAAGAAAAAGAGGTGATGCTATGGTGCTGATGATTACTGCTTAGTTGCTTCATTGAATGTGTAATGATACTGAACTACATTCACCATGTTCACATTAATTTGCATCACGTCCAGGATTTTAATAAAATAATTTTAAATTTAAGCATCAATTTTGGAAACTGTGCCAGAAATGGAGAGCTGTGAGTACAAAGAGCAAGGCAAAAGTGCACCCAGCTGACAGCCTGTTATTTGCTGGGGACAGTTCATTTGAATAATTTGCATACATTCCCAGTGGAAATTTGACTTTGTATTGGGAGCTATCCTAATGGTGGATGCTGGAAATTTAGCCAGCAACTCAAATTTCAGCATACATGCTTGTTTAATTGACATCATATGGGAGAAAATTTCTTATAATGGCTCAAAATGGATTTTAAATATTTTGTCAGGAATGAAATACTGGGCAAAAATGAACTGCAAGGAAACCCAATGAAGAAGCATGAAATAGAAATCACAGTCCAAAAACATTAACTCTATTTCTCTCTTCACGGGTGCTGTCAGACCTGCTGAGTATTTCAGTTTTTATTTCAGATTTCCACCTTCCACAGTATTTTGCTTTTGTATCAGTGTTTAATTCACTGCCACTTCTCTTTCGGGGATGTCCGCTTGAAGAAGTTCTGCTCTTCTCTCTGACGAGATTTTCATTCATCTCTTCTACCTTGTTTACCTTCATTGCTTTCTGTTTCCCTTCTGTTTGAGTTTATTTCCATGAAAATTCATTTTTACAGCCACATCAGCACACTTAGCAACTGCCTCTGGCTGATTCTACATGGATTCTGATCACAATTCCATCCTTTGTGTTTCGGATCTACTCAGAATTACAAATTATCTCCTACACATTCAGCATTCTTCAAACCACTATTCTCGTGGTATCCCAAGATCCACACTCAATGCCATGAACCACCACATGCACTCCCTTGACCTCTCTCTTCAACTTAGACTATCCCAAAGCTCTCTTGGTCCACAGTTTCATTTCATCCTTCACATCATCCAATGCTTTCACAAGAGACTGACTTTCTTCCTTCCAGGTGTGAAGGATCACAAATTTCAAAAACTCATGACACAGATTTAAGGTCAGGGGAGAAAATTATAGAGGAGATGTGCGGGGCAAGTTTTTTACACAGAGGGTAGTGAGTGCCTGGAATTCGCTGCCAGAGGAGGTGGTGGAAGCAGATACGATAGTGGTATTTAAGAGGCAACTTGACAAATACATGAATAGGATGGGAATGCCTATAGGATATGGACCCCGGAAGTGCAAAATGTTTTAGTTGATGGGCGATATGATCGGCGCAGGCTTGGAGGGCCGAAGGACCTGTTCCTATGCTGTACTTTTCTTTGTTCTTGTTCTTTGTTCAAACACCTTTCCAGATTTTTCTTCCCCTTCAGTTTCCTCTGACCCCCATCCCCTCTTCCAATCTTATCCATTGCCACGTATGCACACTACCCTCTGACCTTGCCTTCTCTAACCCTGAACAGTATGTCTTTAGCAAAGGCCTCAACTTCATCCCTTTACACTCCCACCTGAATAAATGATGAACTCAGCATGCTGCTGACCTCTTCTATCACTGCGTTCGGCTCCATGCCCACTTCCTTTGCTGGGAGTTCTCCTACTGCGTAGCCAATCTTTTTACTCATTACCAATATCCACTTGGAACCCACCCTCTGGCCTCTAAAGATCTCTAGTTCTTTTCATTGAGAACAGCCAGTGTGACAAGTTCTCTGCTCCCCTCACACACTCTAATCTGTCTCACTCTGAACCTGTAACACTGTTCTCTCAGGTCCAACGCTAACATCATCAAACCAGCTGACAAGGATGGTGTCATTGTTGTCTGGCATATGAACCCTTACCTAGCAGAGGCCAGATGACAACTCTCCGACACTTCCTTCTGCAGCACGCACCTCCCCTACCCCCACTACCCCACCCCCCGCCACCTCAGCCCCCACCACCTGAACCATGGCCCCACAACCACACATCAAGGTATTGTAGGCAGGACTGCCACTGGCCTCATCTACTGCAGATCTTCGCTCCACGGTGCCAATCTCTAACTTTGAAAACTCCACAAACAGGACTCCCCTGGTCAATCTATCGTTTCAGCCTGTTCCTGCCCCACTGAACTGATTTCTTCCTATCTCTATTTTTTCTCCCCTTGTCCAGGCTCTTCCTGCCTATATCCATGATTCTTCCTCTGTCCTCCGTCACATTAGATTTTCCAGTTTCCTCGCCTTAACCGTCTAACTTTTTGCCATAGATATCCAATCCCTTTACACCTCCACCCTGTAGGAGAAGCACTACCCAAGGCCCCAAGTCTTTGAGCACATGGGACAGGGTATCCAACAAGGTAATGGGATCCAGAGTGTAGGATTTGCTTCTGTTTTTTACCTTTTGTGCCACCACTGTATCACATCGGGTTTACTTGTACATTTTTAGCATGCCATATTTACTGCTAACAATTTTGTCTCTACATTCTGGAGACTAAATGCAGACTGCTTTGTGGTACACTTCAGTTCAGCCCACAGTGTGACCTGAGCTTCTGTTCACCTGTCATTTTAATTCTCCACCTTGCCACCCTTGGCCTCTGCAGTGTTCCAATGAAGGTCAATACAAGCTAGAGGAAGAGCACCTCATCTTCGACTCAGCACTCCATAGCCTTCAGGACGTGAAAATTGAGTTCAACAATTTTAGATGGTACCCCGCTTCAGCCACCACTTTGCTTCTTTTTTTCTCTCTACCTTGCTTCTCTCTTTCCTTTTTGTTTTTGGAGAGTAGCTATTGAGAATCCTGTCGTACATACCTCCTCTAAACACATGGTTCGTTTCTTTACTTGCCCCATTACCTCTCTCTTTGCCCTTGCACCACCACCAGCCCTTTGGTCATTTAATCTCCCCTGCCTCCACTCTATCAGGGACCTTCCCTTTTGTTCTTTTCCCACCTCCCCTCTTTCACTTGCTTAAAACCTATTACATTTCTAACTTTTCCCAGCTAGGTCACAGACCTGACATGTTTATTTAGTTTCTCTCAGCGCAGATACTGACTGACCTGCTGACTATCTCCAGAGTTTTCTATTTTTATTTCTGATTTCTAGCATCCACAGTATTTTGCTTCTGCATGAAACTGAGTTAGTGGACGAGAGCTGGAGGGGGCACATCACTCTCCTCATTAGCTGATAGAGTGAACCTGTTGCTGCATGAGTGGATGAAAGGTGGCCTGTTGTTTAACGCAACAAGGAACACTTCTCAGAGGACAACCATGTGCATGTTTAATAAAAGGTGGCAGTCAGATTCTCCAGTTTGTACAGAATCTGATGAACCTGGAACACAAGCTGCACAAGGTGGTAAGTTTTCAAAAATGTGACAGGGTAAGACTGCACAATTGCACCACAAAGTATTTCCTATCAACTCACTACACATTAATATTTACCCATGATAAACCTGCACACAACCTTGCAACTCTTACTGTGCATCACACCCATGGCCATACTCTGTATGGCACACATCCTGATGCAATATTGAGTATTTTGTTACATTCACATCTTCTTAGGTCTTTGCACTTAAAACAAAATCTAGCTGCATGATGCATGCCACTTACTAACACACATCAGTCTGCAAATTAGGCATATGACTATTACAATACTGATGCTCCTACAAATTGCAATTCAAGAGTTGTTTACTGCTTGCTTAATTTAACAGAATTTAACAGAACAGGTCCCAACTAGAGTAAAACATGTGCTATGATCCCTTGGGAAACCGTAAATCAAAATTAACATTTACCAAATGACCCCCAAAGAAGAAATTACCAACAAGATTTCACATTTTTGCAACTTTAACACCACTCTGAATCAATGTAAATTACACATGATTTAACAGGCAAATCATACTTCAAATAAAAAGGTAAATTTCACTTTAAAAAGTTGATACAGCAAAGATACGCCCAGGCAAGCACAAGCATTTGCAATATCCTCTGCACAAATGTGGCAGTATGTAATTGCACATTTCCACAATATGCAGTTCTCTATTCATGCAGGGTAGGTCAGAAGCCTTATCAGACAATAGCTTTCAGCTTTGAATTTGACAGGTACAATTATCATCAGCAAGGCACACTTCTACAAACCCTTTCAGCCTCGGGTCATGACAGTCCTGATGGCACAGCTTTCCAGAGCTCCTTTTCAACTGACCAACCAATAATACCCCAGTTCATGGCTTAGTCACTTCTGGGAAGACACTGAACTCTTTAGCATCTCCAAACTATTTACACATCTTTCCAGGTTTTACATATATTTAGCCAGTTTGCACAGTACCTCAAAGAGCTCCTGTCTCCTTTCCTGCCAAACAGAAAAACTTACCTCTTCCTGGCTTCTTCTCCTCACTAGAATTCTCTGTGTTCCTCTTTCTGTCTCCTTCTACTTTCTCTTTGTGTCTACATCTGTGCACTGATCACTTTCACCCTCCAGCTCCTCTGTTTGTAGCTCTCCTGTGAATCTGCAGCTCTTATTTTTGTCTGCCAACCACAAGCTTCATTTTTAACTTCCTTCCTACTTTTGGGTCAAGGGTCACATAGGCCACATAGACCAGTGTTTAGTCGCTTGGTAGTACAGGACTTGGGTATTGCTCAAAAAAAGAGACATGTTGTCAAAGCTTTTCATCTTGCACTCATCAGGGCAGTTGCAAGAATCCAAAATTTCAAAGAGAATAACAATTTATTCTACATGAGAAAAGGGGTGCTGATTGGTTGGCAAGTTGGCTTTGATTGGTAGGGACATTGCCACAGTGAATGTACCAAGGAGCTATTGTCCCCCATGCTTTTGTTTATTCGGAAAAGGTGCAATGTCTGGATATATTCCTTTTGCCTGCAGAGTATGGGCCCCTGCATGTGAATATATATAGCTTCTAGAGCTGACTTACCAATCCATCAGCACCCCTCTCATGCAGTATAAGTTGTTGTTGCCTTTGAAATGTGGCATTCTTGCATCTGTCATGTTGAGACCAATATTTCTTAGTTTATAAGAAAATTACAATGTATCCCTTTACAAGTGATGCAAACACTTAAAGTCCTTCAAATGTTCTTAAAAATAATTACAGGTTCTGCAGAACTTGGAAAGAAAATGCACATTTTCCTTACTGTACTACTTCTGTGTCAAAGGTTATCACACATGGTTTCTCCCTATAAGCCATGTGACTCTCATTTCTGCCATTAGGTACGCATTGGTCCTTAAATTCAGCACCATCTAGCCAACAATGGAGGAACTAGTGATGAGTAAAGAACCAAGCTCCTGGCCTAGTAACAACCTATTCTTATGTCACATTCAGCTCATCATAGTCACAAACATACAAACATCATGTACAATGCAAACTCTGGGAGTCAGCATTTCAAGATTTTGCCCCTTTTGTGGCATTCTCAAAGAGCTGATGCAAGGCCCTACCTCACAATACCCTGCATTGCTCACTTTGCAGGCAACAACACAGCTACACACATCTGGGATGCTGCAGTTGCTGAGTTTATGGAAATACCACCAACTGAGGAGGGTTGCACAGATGAGCAGAAGCAAATGATGTTAGCAGAGAAGGAACAGGTACCTGCTGCTCAGAAGTGCCATGTACCCTGAATTCTTGGGAAACATGTCACATAGATCTGTTGAGTCAATGTCTTGTTTCTGCAAGAAAGTGATAAATGCGAAAGGCCTATGATACTTGCATGATTAATCTGTGGAGATCAAACTGACTGATTTGACGCATGTCACTGGTGGAGAATTAGAATGATCTAGTGCCAGAAAAGTTTATTACAATTGTGACCTCTGCACCCATTGGGAGTGCTGACCCTCTGGTAGTATCTGTCTGCAGATCAGCTTCCAGAAGGTGGAATAGCGCAACCTTTACCAAGTGTGGAACTTGATAGCTCTCCTTTGATCCGCAAGGAAATAGTGTCTGGTTTAGCAAATAGAGATCATTGAATAAGGTCATGTGTAGATAATGCCAGAGATATAACTGCACCTATCTTTTGTGCCCCCAAGAACTGTTTTTCCTACTCCAAATCTTGTAGGTGTCATACACTGCAGCATGTTACCTTAGTGGTAGAGTGAATGAATGTTTAAAGTTATAGCCAATGGAGTGGACTATTTTTCCCTAGATGTTGTGGAACTTCTTGAGTGTTGTTGAGCTACATTTGTCCAGGCAAGTGGAGAGAATCCCATCACATTCATGACCTGTGTCTGTGGATGATGGACACACTTTGGAGAGTCAGGAAGTAAGTTACTTGCCAGAGAATTCCCAGCTATTTATATAGCTGGTCCAGTTAAGTTTTTGGTCAATAGCAACCCCTATACTGTTGATGGTCAGGATTTCAACAATGATAATACTGCTGAGTGTCAGGGGGAGGTGGTTAGAATCTGGCTAGAATTTAATGCAGCCTGTCAAGGTGGGAAACATGGCGGCCCAGGCCACTTAATTGTGGGAGAGGCCATGCGTCAATCTGCTGATGCCAGAAAGACCTACCACAATTAAGTCGGAGGCAGAAGGAGCTGATGCAAGGAATTCCTCTGTTCGTAGCAGGATGTCAATTAGGGTCATTAATGGCCCAATTGACAGCAATTATCTCGGAGCCCACTGCAATTTAGTGGTGGCTCAGGGATTAAATTGGAGTTGGACAGCTTTCCCATGTCTCCTGAAGGCGGCCCAGCAAACCCTGTCTCAAATCCGCCGCATTACCTATCTCGGGAAACACCCCGCTTCCATGGCGGGTGGGCTCTCATTCACCATCCATGCCATCACCTCGCTGCTTCATCGCACTGGGCACCATATTTAAAGTCCATTGACGCACACTTCTCAGTGCTTCCAGCCCATGACTGCTGCAGGAAAGATGTCCACGAAAGGCAAAAAGGCCGCAGTCCCTAGGTTTAATGACACGTCACTGGAATGCCTGTGAACACCATGGAGACATGCTGCGATGTCCTCTACCCTCACCCTGGCTGCAGGATGAGCAGTGGCATGACCACCCATGCTTGAGAGGTGGTGGCAGCGGTTGTCAGTGTCAATGTCCTGAAAAAGAGGAAAGTCACACAGAATGAATGGTCTCATCTGGTCCACCAGGATAATTCCACTTTTCTCATCACTCTGAACTCACACACTTACAAACCCATCACACATCCACAGGGATCTCACACCTCAAGGGACAACACCATTAACTCTCACACACATCCTCACATCTCCATTAGGCTCATACCTTTTCGAGCTCGTGCCCTCAACAAGTCCATGGCTCCACTCACCACACAAACATTCCATGCAGTGCCATGTATCCTGCTCATACTCTCTCCATCTGTTTTCATATGGGAGAAGCTGGCTCACAGCAGCAGGGAGAGGTCCCAGGCTGGGGTTGGAGTAGTGCACATTAGGCTCCTCACTCACTTTGAGGAGTGCGTCATTGCGCTGACTGGTGAGGACATGGACTGTGCCTGTAGTGAAGGTGAGGTCAGCGGTGAACACCCTTGTAAGAATCCTGCACCACATCATCTTCTCTCAACGCAAATGTGAGTGCTCTCTCTCCTGCTTTCGACTCTGCTGCCATGCACTACTTATCTCTACTTTGGTTCACGGGGATCTCAGCTAATTGACCAACACCCTCAGCCAGCTGGTCCCTCAGCTTCATCCACATCCTCACTTTCAGCCAAGAGGACATCTCCTCCATTGAAGAGCTGGAAATAAGCAGCCTGGAAGACCCGTTACAGAGCTTACCCACACCCTCCTCCAGTGCAGAGACACACACCTCAGTGGGACCTAGATCTAGAGCAGGCTTGGGTTCACAATCTGGTGGTCACTGCACAAACATGTGTCAGCAGAAGCAGGAGGCAGGTTTGTATGAGCTCCCCAGCACATGGAGGACTGCTGAGGTTCAGGCATCTGTGAGATCCGAGTCAGATAACAAGCCTCTAGATTTGGCCTTCCAACTCACAGTGGAGAGTCAGCAGTAGGTGGAGGAACATCACACAAAGCTATTGGAATCCCTCAACAGAGTGGCATGCGAGTCGGAGAAGTATGTCCGCCTGCTCTCTGATGAAGTGCTCACATGTGCGTGTATGGAGGTCTTCGTGGGAAGGATGGTGGACATCATGGAGACCCTGGTCCAGTAGAACGTGGAGATGTATGCAGACCTGCACTCCATCGTGGGACCCATGGATGAGTTCCTGCAGTGGCAGCATGAGAAGGAAATGGGGCACCTCAACACCCCTCCAGATGCTCCTGCCCCTCAAGGAATCAGGCCAGGGCCTTCAGGCACCCAAAGGGAGGAGGAGCGACAGCTAGATACCCCCAGGTCACACGCTCAGGAATCCCAGAGGCTGTCTACTCCCTCCAAGTCTCGTTTGTCTGTGACCCCCTCAACCTCGACCTTTGTCACCACAGAGGGAGCAGCTGGTCCATGAGTGATTCTGGAGGGAGAAGTTGTGTGTGGCAGAGCCTTCCAGATTCTTGTGCAAGCACTCTCCCACACACGCAGATCCTGCCCATATCAGAATCATCTCAACATCCTGAGCATTTTCAGTGCTGCCTGCTGGGTTTCACTTTCAGTTCTCCATCTGAGCTGAGCTGCACCTCCGTCCACCCAATGATCTTACTCCCATGCAGCACCTGATCTCGCCCAGCACGACTCTTGTTTCACTTTCGGTTTGAACAGCATAGTCTGGAATCGCTTTGTCATCAGCTTCTCTGTCTTTTCCCCTCCCTCAGTCACCCATTCCCTTTCCCCCATTGCAGTTGACACCCCAGGCATCACCTTCCACCCTCACCGGCCCCCCCACCCGTGACCTACCAGCCACAACCTTTTTTCTTCAGGGAAGTCCAGGTGAATGTGCACGTCGCCCGCCTTCCTGTAAATCCCACCCCCATCCACATTCACATCCCCGACCTCCTCCTTCCCATCCCAGGGTCCGTGTCTGCCTCTGAGTCTCCACCAAGCACCCTCACCGTCCCTTCTATCACTACCGTCGAACACTCACCCTCCCACCCTACCACCTCTCTCTGCCCTCAGTCATTGTCACCATTCCTTCGTACCTCGCTCACCCTCAGTTCACTCCCCAGGAGGCAGTCATGGATTGATCAGAGCCCTCCCTTGCACGTTCACCTGGACATCACTCCTTTCAGACCCCTTTCCCCCTGAACCCTCTTCCTCCTTCCGGACCCCTTCCCCCACCAGGAACCCCTTCCCTCCTCCAGACAACTCTCCTCGCACAGCACCATCTGCCCTCTGGACCCCTTCCCTACTCCAGACCCCATCCCTCACAGAATCCCTTCCCCCCCCCCTCCCCCCCCCACCCAGATCCCCTGCCCCCTCCTCCCCAGACTGCCTCACCACCCCACCACCCACCCCAGCTTAGCCCCTCATCCTTCCTGACTCAGACAACATGTCTTCTTCCACCACCCTTAGTCTTTCCTCCTCCCCAACTCCTTCCTCCAGCCTCACCTCTTCCTCCAGCCTCACTTCTTCCTCCAGCCCTACTCCTTCCCCCTTCCAGCCTCCCTCAGACACCCTCACTTCTTCCTCCAGAGCCCCCCTTTCCGACTCCTTCCTCCATTCTTACTTCTTCTTCCAACCTTACTCCCTCCCCTCTCCACGCTCCTTCCTCCCCCTGGATTCCTTCCCTTTACCCCACTCCTTCCTCCCCACTGCCGGACTCCCACCTCTCTTTGCACTCCTTCTTTCTCCTGGACTCTTTCCTCTCTCTGCACTCCTTCCGCCCTCCGAACCCCTCCCCTTAGTCTTTCCACCCCCAGTTGCCATCTTGTTCCCCATTACCCCCTCACCGCCACCACTCCCCCCCCCGCACTCCCTCCCTCCTCCCAACCTCACCCCCCTGATGCCCCTTCCTCTCCCAGTCGACCCTAGAACTCCCTTTCCCAGCCCCTGGATCATCATCCATTGTGAGCATCAACAGTGACTTTCCAACTGCCGTGAGCTGCATCGCAGCAGAGCCATGTCCATGAGAATCCACCCAGCATGCCATGGACATTACTCCAGGATCCCATTGCTGTTGGGCTCCAGCATCTTCTGCTCCTTGGATGCCCACAGTGGAAGCAAAGCCCTGACGGTAAGCCCCGACTTCTGCACGTCACAGTTGTCAAGACATGTTTTGTACCAGTGTGTTTTCCCACTGACATGGGCAGACAATCCAGCGGGGGGGGAATGAGTCTAGCAGGCAGGTCTTATAATGATGTGATTTCTTACAATGAGGTTCCCAACATCCAGTGGCGGGGAACACGGCCACCATCGACTGGCCGAGTGGACTATCACAAATTGCTTTCACGACGTTGTGAAACCGATTTTTGGCCTTCTTGCCATATCACACCACTGAACACGCCTAATGCCAGCGTGCATGGAAAATTCCAGCCATTAACTCTGATTCTCTTGCCACGGATGCTGAGTGCTTTGAGCATTAATGTTGTTGCAAATTTCAAGTATGGGCAGTAATTTGCTTTCATCTTCTCTCTGCACTGCTGCTGACTGACCTCCTGTGTATTTATAGCACTTTCAATTCATGCAAGTGCAATGTTGTTGTATTGAAAATGTTTGTCAAATGAGTGCTTCGTGTTTTAGACAGAGCGAAGGGAAAGTTTGTTACAGCACCATGCGGAATGCATCAATTCTCCAGGGACAGTTAGTGCCATGGACTGCCACCTGCACTCCCCACACATGTTTTTCCATTAATATCAGTGAAGAACAGCGCACGGACTGCACAGGTAAAGGCTCATAGTGCTGCCTGCTTCCAGCTAGAGAATCAAGGTGGTCTGTGTAGTGCTGCTTTGAAGCAGCACTGGGTGAATGAATCCTTTGCTCATTACTTTCTTATTTATTTCCTGCACTATGTCGCCAATTCTGCTCTCAGCCCATCTCCAAATCAGGCAATCACTGAGAGCATTTTGAAGTCTAATCGTTGGCCTTTCTCTAACTTTCCATCTAAGCCACTCTCCCACCACTGTCCCCAGGTCTGTCTGAGGCATTTTAAATTTCTCCTTCTGCTCAATTAACTTTTAAGTAAAACATTTATTTAATATTAAGTGGTCAAAGGTATTGATTAGGACTAGGGCTAATACTGGGAAGGCTGAAGCCATTGTTTTTAATCCCCCCTCCAAATACTGTTCCCAAGCTACCAACTCCATCCCTCTCCCTGGCAAAAGCTGGAGCTTAAGCCATTCTGTTCGCAACCTGGGGTGTCATATTTGATTGCAAGATGAGCTTCCAACATATTTTTGCCATCACTAAAACTTCTCACCTCCACCTCCATAACATCACCCAACTTTGCCCCTGTTTCAGCTCATTTGCTGTCGAAACCCTCATTGTGCCTTTGTTACCTCCAGGCTCAATTATTCCAATTCACTCCTGGTTAATCTTCTGTATTTTGCCCTCCGTAAACTTGTGATCTTCCAAAACTCTGCTGTCTGTGTCTTAACTCGCGGTCAGTTCTGTTTCCTCTTACCCCTGTGCCCACTCACCTACCGATCAAGCAACATCTTGATTTTAAAATTCTCATCCTTCATTCCATAGAACCATAGAAAAGTTACAGCCCAGAAGGAGGCCATTTGGCCCATCTTGTCCATGCCAGCCTGAGGACACCCAGGTGCCCTTTCTAATCCCACCTTCCTGCACCCAGCCCATAGCCCTGCAGCTTACAGCACTTAAGGTGCAGATTCAGGTACTTTTTAAAAGAGTTTAGAGTTTCTGCCTCTACCACCAACTTGAGCAGTGAATTCCAGACACCCACTAACATCTGCGTAAAATGTTCTTCCTCATGTCCCCCCTACACCTTCTGCCACTTATCTTGAATCTATGTCCCCCTATGGCCTCACTCCTACCTATTCTTGTAATCTCCTCCAGCCCCACAACCTTCTGAGATATCTGTGCTCCTCTAATTCTGGCCTCTTGTGCATCCCCAATTTTATCATTGGCTGTGCCTTCAGTTCCCTAGGCCCCAAGCTTTGGAACACCTCCCTACATCGCTCCATCCTTCTGCTTCGCTTTCCTCTTCAAAATTTACCTCTGTGACCAAGCTTTTGGACATTGGGCCTAATGGGCAAAATCTCCTGGTAGTGGTAATGTTGTCGGTAACAGGACCAGAAGTGAGTGACACTTCTGCTTAGGGGGTGGGATGGCTGGCCACATGTGATCATGTGTCAGCCAGCCAATTAGCTATGCATGGTCAAGGCACACAGTGAATCATATGGCAAAGTGGGCGGGAAGTCTCCTCCCCCAGTGTTACATCACAGGGTCGAAAGTCCCGGTGCCAGATTTAAAGGACACTTGGACAGGCCTTCATTCCTTGAAAGCCGGCAGCATCAGTCTGGCAGTTGTTCTGGAGGCGTTGACGCTTTTTCACCCATTGTGGAGAATCTACTGCTGCTACCGCCACCAATTGTGTCTCAGAGCAGACAAAGAGTGTCCCCATGGTTCAGTGACGCCTAACTGCGGGTTCTCCTCAAGGCCATCCAGGAAAGACAGGAGATCCTGTTTACCAGCGATGGCAGCAGGAGACCCTCCTGTCTGACCAAGGTGGTCTGGACAGAGGTTGCAGCATGGGTTAGCACCTGTGGAGCCCGCTCCAGAACCTGGTGCAGTGCAGGAAGATAATGACCTGCTGTGCTCTGCCAGAGTAATTGGCACCATGTAGTCACTGCAAAACGACACTCATACGGGCATCAACCAGTGTACATGGTAGCATACAGAGGGATGTCAGATAGGACTTGGGTTGCAGGCCTCACTATCAGATGGGACATGTGCACAGATTGTGCGGGAGCCACTTGATGTTGTGAATGTTGTACCAGTTGCAGGACAGAGTGGGTGTCAAACACTTACTGGGGAGGCTTCAGGAGCTGTCATGGGCATGCATGGCCATAAAGTGGCCATGCAATCATTGGGATGACACTCAATCTGTCTGCCTGTCTGTCTGCAGGAGAAAACCACTCACAATCACAATCAAAGACTGGAGGAGGTGTCCCAGTCATAAGAATCCTGATATCCTTTGAGGAAGATTGGTAGGACGCACCAGGAGAGTCCGGATTTCTCAGTCGCTGAATGAGGATGCCTCCAGCCTGCTGTTCATAAGTGTTCACAGGAGTAATGCCTGAAACATTGTTAAGAAAAGGGATTATACATAACCATCAGCTAATTCTTTTTCTTCTCCACTGCAAGTTCTGACAAGATGAAGAGCAAGAGGAAGAGACAGCCTTGCCTGAGTTCCAACTCCACCTCCACCTCGAGTGCCACCTCTGAGGGTGCCCCAGAACCCTCACTGATGCATCGTCACAGCATTCTCCCGCACCCTCCATCAGCACAGAGGGCACCTCAGTGGGTGCTCATTCTAGATTAGGCTTGGGATCACACTCTGGTGAGCACCTCACAGATATGTGCCCTCAGCTGACAGAGGATATGGCAGCTGAGCTCTCTGACACTTGGAGGACTGCTGGTGACCAGGCCCATGCTGGGGTCCATGCAGATGATGAGCCTCTGAATTTAGCCACAAGAGGCATGTTGGAGATGCAGAGACAGGCAGGGGAACATCTGGTAGAGGTGCCAGAGGCCACGTGCAGACCTGATTGAATGGTGGAGGAGCCCATTCAGATTCTGTCCATTGAGATGGTTCCAGTATGTGAGCGCTTGGCTGCCTCCATGGAAAGGGCGCTGACCGCCTTGGAGACCGTGGTACAGCAGAATGCACAGTGGCTGCCGGATATACGCTCAGACCTGCACTCCGTTCCTCTGGCCATGGATGCAGTGCAGCAATTGCTAGGCTGGAAGGGGAGGGGAAACCTCAACCTCCCGTGAGGTGCCCCTTCTCCTCACGTAGTCATGGGGATGCCACTGCGCACTGACAGGGAAGAGGGGCACCAGCAAAGCACCCGGGTCTTCATCCCAGGACATTGCCCTGCCTGTCCACCTCCGCCCTGCCAGTGACCCCATCGCCTCCAGTAGGCCAGGCCGTGGAGGGTGCACCTGCACCTGCGCGGGAGACCCTCAGCAGGCTGGAGCCCTCAAGGCCTCCGATCACCAGAGGACAGCTACCACGATCATCTCCGCCAATGGGGCTTAGCAGTCAGCAGGCTGCCTCCACATCAGCTGTGGATGTCGGGGCTGCACCTAGGTGTAGTAATAGAAAATGAGAGATTAATTAATTATCATGGTACAACGGTAATAATGTATATATGAAACACACTTGCAAATATATGTTTAATTGCACCTTATTCCTGTATGTTGAATTTTCATTATGATGCTTGTTGCTGCAATGGTTGCGTGCATTTAAGAGCATTGCACTATGTTCCTGATTAGACTCGGATGATGTGGCCTATGAATACAACATTTTTTTTCACATTGCATGTGTGGCATCTCTGAGTATCCTGACATAAGTAGGTTTAAAACAAAAGCATCATTTGTAAAGTCGGGGCCTTGGAATGCAGCTGGTAACCCAGCAAGTAGCGTTCACCCGAGTCTCATCCCTCTGAGGCTGCTATCAGAGTGGTCTCTGCAGCCGAGTCATTGCAAAACTTGCTGGTGACCGCAAAAATAGTGCGCATCACATTTCAGACTTGCTCCGCCACCTTCTACCTCCCTCTGTCACCCACTAACTTCCCCCCCATCACACTTGACTCACCCAATATAACCATTACTCTCCCCATTGTTACCCTTGACCCCATAACTATCATCCTTCACATGTCTTCTCTCCCCTCTGAGCTTGCACCCATTGCTGTCCCCATGCCCAAACAGGCTCTGACCCCTCCTGTTATCTGTGCCATCTGTTCTGTTAGATTCCGTGACACCCACCCCCCTCCCCCCGCATGAGACCATCTGATACGCAATCATGACCCTGGACCTGACACCATATTGCACTCCAATCCTCCCTCTCATGTAACTGTTCACTCCGTTGCCCAGTATCCTCAGTTCAACCCCCAAGACCCCACTGTAGACAGCACTGACCCCAGACTTTAGGAGCATCTTTGTCCCACCATCTATAGCTGGGAACCCCTCCCTCACCTAATCACAGGACACCCACACCCAAGACGCTAGACCCTTCCCTCCTCCACATGGCCCTGCACCTTTGCCTTCCCTCCCTACTTCGGTCAGCCTCCTTCCCTATCCCAGGCTCCCTCTTTGCCTTGGACAGACTCCCTCCCTGTCTCAGACTCCCCTCCTGCCCCAGATTCCCTCCTTGGACTGCCTCCCTGCCCTGGATACACTGCCTGCCTCAGACTGCCTCCCTCCCTGAGCTAAACTCCCTCCCTGCTTCAGACAGCCTCCTTCCCTGCCCCAGGCCTCCTCCCTGCCTTGGATAGTCTCTCTCCCTCCCTGACTCCCTCCCTACCTCGGTCAGCCTCCCAACCTCATGCCCTTTTAATTGCCTCCAGCCGATCTCAATCATCACCTCATTGAACAATGCTCTCCAAAGAGGAAAAAGCAGTGACTTTATCTCTAGCAAGTTGACTACCTCACACTGCTGTCAATCGTGGGTTGTCATAAATCTGAAGGCACATATTTCTCACTAGCAGACAACTTAATTGGAAAGGTACACTTAATTCTGACGAGAATGCCTTTTAATGAGCATGCATGACATGCACGTGCATGGAAAAGGGCTTCCCGACAGGGAGCCTTCAAAATCTGAGAACTTAATACTATAGTTTCATCCTGCCATTGGGAAGCTGATTTGGGGCCTCTCACACAATTATATTCCCCTGCCCGCCAAGCTTCCCTCTCCTGGGAGCAAAACAAGATTCTGCCCAATATTTCTTATGCGGCTCTGTGTCATACTTAGTTTCATAATGCTCCTGTAACTGCCTTGGGCATCATTAGGTTAAAGGCACTATATAAATATAAGTTGTTTTTTTATAATTCATTCATGGGATGTGGGCTTCACTGGCTGAGCCAGCATTAATTGCCCATCCCTAGTTGCCCTTGAGAAGGTGGGCATGAGCTGCCTTCTTGAACCGCTGCAGTCCATGTGGTGTAGGTACACCAACAGTGCAGTTAGGAAGGGAGTTCCAGGATTTTGACCCAGCCACAGTGAAGGAACAGTGATATATTTCCAAGTCAGGATGGTAAGTGACTTGGAGGGGAAATTCTACGTGGTGGTGTTCCCCTCTTTCTGCTGCCCTTGTCCTTCGAGATGGTAGTGGTCATGGGTTTGGAAGCTGCTTTCTGAGGAGCCTTGGTGAATTCTTGCAGTGCATCTTGTTGATGGTATGCACAGCTGCTACTGTGCGTCAGTGGTGGAGGGAGTGAATGTTTGTGGATGCGGTGCCAATCAAGCAGGTTACTTTGTCCTGGACAGTGTCAGGCTTCTTGAGTTTTGTGGGAGCTGCACTCATCCAGGCAAGTGGGGAGTATTCCATCACACTGCTGACTTGTGCCTTGTAGATGGCGGACAGGCTTTGGGGAGTCAGGAAGTGAGTTACACATCGCAGGATTCCTAGCCTCTGACCTGCTCTTGTAGGCACAGTATTTATATGGCTAGTCCAGTTCAGTTTCTGGTCAATGGTGACCCCACAGATGTTGATAGTGGGGAATTCAGTGATGGTAATGCCATTGAACATCAAGGGGCGATGGTTAGATTCTCTCATGTTGGAGATGGTCATTGCCTGGCATTTGTGTGGCATGAATGTTACTTGCCACTTGTGAGTCCAAGCCTGGATATTGTTCAGGTCTTGCTGCATTTGGACATGGGCTGCTTCAGTATCTGAGAAGTTGTGAATGATGCTGAAAATTGTGCAATCATCAGCGAACATCCCCACTTCTGACCTTATGATGGAAGGTCATTGATGAAGCAGCTGAAGATGGTTGGGCTGATGACGCTATCCTGAAGAACTCCTGCAGTGATGTCCTGGAGCTAAGATGACAAGCCTCCAACAACCACAACCATCTCCCTTTGTGCTAGGTATGACTCCAACCAGCAGCGAGTTTTCCCCCTGATTCTCATTGATTCCAGTTTTGCTAGGGCTTCTTGATGCCACACTCAGTCAAATGTGGCCTTGATGCAAAGGGCAGTCATTCTCACCTCACCTCAGCAGCTCAGCTCTCTTGTCCATGCTTGAACCAAGGCTGTAATGAGCTCAGGAGCTGAGTGGCCCTGGCAGAACCCACACTAAGTTCAGTTAGCAAGCTATTGCTAAGCAAGTGCTGCTTGATAGCACTGTTGATGATGCCTTCCATTACTTTACTGATGATCGAGAGTAGACTGATGGGGTGGTAATTGGCTGGGTTGGATTTGTTCTGCTTTTTGCACAGGACAAACAGGGCAATTTTCCACATAGCCGGTAGATGCCAGTGTTATAGCTGTACTGGCACAGCTTGGCAAGGGGTGCAGCAAGTTCTGGAGCACAAGTCTTCAGTGCTTTTGCCGGAATATTGTCAGGGCCCATAGCCTTTGCAGTATCCAGTGATATCACGTGGAGTGCATCAAATTAGCTGGAGACCAGCATCTGTGATGCTGGGAACCTCCAGAGGAGGCTGAGGTGGATCGTCCACTCGGCACTTATGGCTGAAGATTGTTGCGAATGCTTGAGCCTTGTCTTTTGCACTGATATGTTGGGCTCCTCCATCATTGAGGATGAGGATATTTGTGGAGCCTCCTCCTCCAGTGAGTTGTTTAATTGTCCACCACCATTCACAACTGGTTGTGGCAGGACTACAGAGCTGCAGTTTTTGGTGTTATAGGGATTTGCAACTGAAGGCAGGTAAAATTCATGAGGCAAAAGTTGGCTTGGTTTGCCACCTTCAAAAGTTTTATATAAAATTAGTCTGAGCAATGTCCTATGCACTCTCTGAGTGAAACTGCCAATTTAATGCCAAAAAATGCAAGATTTGGGTCAGTTTTATTCAATGGGTTGATGTTTGCCATCGGAACTGGATTGAGATTGCTGTGGAATGCATTAACCAAATTAGTGATTGAAGAAGGGACCATATCAACATTGAAGACGAGGTTACATTAGTAGCTGAAGGAAAGTACATTAGTGAGATTTGGAAACAACCCAGGCATGTGGAATTAGGGCCTGAAGGATAAAGGATAGAAGGAAAATATAAATTTGCTGGTCTGTTTCTGTATTGTAAGTTATATTGTTATAATCCTTGACCAGACCAAAAATCAAAGTGTTTTATAAGATTCCGTTAGGGACCAATAATGTTTTGTTTAAAGTAGACAAAGTTTGAGATTCAAGACACTTATCCAGTGAATAAAGCCACAAGATTCTACAGGTTTTGAACAAACAACAATAAACTTTACTATAGTTCAGAAAGGCATAACTATTTACAATATCCGCCATACCCTCCAATCTTCAGGGTTATTATGAGGTACATGTGAATTAACAAGCAAACTGTGGTCGAACACACATTGCACAATTAATGACAGATGCAATGAAGACAGAGTCCATGGATTTCTCAACAAATAACCCAGGCATCAGTAAACACTGTGAGTCAATCAATCTCACTGAAACTCTGGGCGGAATTTTCTGTACACGCTGGTGACAGGCATCATGGCGGCCGTGAGTGGACAATATGCCAGAAGGCCAAAAATTGGCATCACGACATTGTGAAACTAGTTTGCAATCATCTGCTCTGCCTGTCAATGGCGGGCTGTGTTTCCTGCCACCACACGCCGGGAGCTTCATTTTACTATATTCGCATATCATTATAAGCCCAGCTCATTGGAATCATCCGCCCACACTGGATTATCCGGGCCCATTGACGTCATTGCACGCCGACGTGTTTCACAACTGAACATAAGCGACGTGCACCTGGCGACCTGCATGTCGCCCAGCACTTGGAGACTTGTTTGTCTACCTTGCTTCAGGTCGGGCAGCACTCACAGTCATCAGCGCCAGGCTTCACAGACAGCACTATATCACTTTTAGGGGTGCTCATGGGCAGATCTCCATCATCAGACCAGCCATGAGGTGGGTGGCTTTTTAACCAGCTGCAGAGTTAGGACTTGCTTGGGGAAAGGGAGAAGTGGTCTCAGGCAAGGGAAGAGGCAGCAGGGCTAGGGCATCACTGGGGAAGTGGGGGTATCTCAGGGTGTGTGTGGACACACATGTTGTTATGTGCAAGTGGCCTCAAGAGGGTGAGAGCTGAGGAGGCAGCCTCCAGAGGAGATGAGGCCAGATGGAGATGTGAAGAGAGAGTGTGAGTGGTGATGTCCCTTGAGCAGTGAGTGAGATGCCAGTGAATGTGTGATAGGCTTGCATGTGTGAGTTTAGAGTGATGAGATGGTTGCCTTACCCTGATGGAACAGATGAGATCATTCATCCTGTTTCTGCACTGGATGGTGAGTCTCTTCTGTGTAGCATTGGCACTGATCACTACTGCCACTGCCTCCAAGGCTGGAGGTAGTGACACTGATGGGCCTCATCCTGCCAGAACGGGAGTAGAGGACATCCTGGTGGGCTCCATCAGTGTCCAGGAGACATCCCAGGGATGTGTCACTAAACTGGGGGACTGCAGCCTTCTTGCCTTTCGGGGCCAGTTCTTCTGTGCAGCAGTCCTGGGCTGGAAGCACTGAGAGGTGTGCATGTGGCTGTACTTTAAATATGGTGCCCGGTGTGAGGAAACAGTGAGGTGATAGCATGGCGGGTGAATCAGAGGCCGCCCGCCAGTGAAACTGCATGTTTCCCAGGAATGCATGATTAATGAGGCAGGATTGGGAGGATACAGTGCGAAAACCCACCATTGTGGCCAGCGAGTAAAACATTCTTCTTCCTGCCCGCTACTGCACTTAGTGTAAACCTGGGGTGATTCTGCCCTCTGTCTCTCCCTCGAGGGGAATTCCAGTTTCAACTTTGAAGATCTAACCTAAGAATTCTCTCCAAAAGTCACTCCAACTCGGATGGCATCAAAGACAGACAACCTCACAGCATTTCAATCTCATCTCCTGAGATTGCATTCTCCGGATTCCTGCGTACACACTCAAACACCAACTCACAAACACCGCTTCAGCTCCTCAGCCACATCAAGCAGAACACTCTTGCTCCAAAGCCCCAATAGCCCCTAGCACAGAGTCACCAATCTTTGCTACCTTCTTCAAATAAAATCTGCTCCCTGCAACCCTTTTCCCATTTGGGGCCTCTTTCTCTGCTCCTCTTTATTTTACTGATCTGGGACGTTTTCCTGTCCTTGTCACCTCTCTGGGACTGTTCTTTTTGGCACCTCTCCCTGTCTCCTATCCCTGTCCCTTGCTTGGGACATGAGTCTTCCATGGCGCTCCGCTGCCAGTCACCTGCCCTGGGTTTTTGCGCTGTTTTCCTTCGTGCACAGGTGCGCTTGGCCCACAGAATGTAAAAATGCCAATTGGCGCATGTGCAGCCTGCTCCCGGCCTACGCATGCACAAAAGCTATGAGGTCGGTCGGGGGTTGAAGTTCCCGGCCTCCATTCTCAACAGTTTGACTTTACACTACATAATTCGATGTAAAGAAAATTGTTTCATGTTTCATATCCCTTACAACCAGCAGCCAGATATGATTTTGTAAAGTGACTTTTTAACCAATGAAATATTCGCTGGAAACTACCACTTGTGCAAAAGATGAACACAAATATAGATTAGCTGGGGTTAATGGCCCATTATGTTGTACATTCTATGTAAAAAATGTATTTCATGTTTCACATCCCTTACAGCTAGAAGACAGATGAGATCTTAGAAGTGACATTTTCCAATGAAATATTCACTAAGAATTTCCTCAGGATTTTTTCAGCTCAACTGCTGTACCTTTGGCAGATGTTTTGCAGAAAGTCCCAGTTACATGTGCATACAGGGTTTGCATGGATACACAAGGGACAATGCACTGCATTCTGAAAAAAATCTTTAGGATGAAATTGAAGAAAAAGTACAACATCTGTTGTTAACATTGTTTGCCCCATGACACAATTTGCAACGTAAAAATATTTCTGTGGAATAAATAATTTCTCATTTACCCTGTTACTTTATTTTAATGAGTGTATTAATTTTCTTACATGGTAGAAGACTTACAGTTAATCAAAATTTAACAACTGGAATAATTTGTCACATCAATGGCAACATATATCAAGAGGAATTTGCACAAAAATGAGCTCTTTTGTTTGAAATAAGGATAATATTATGTAAGATAGCATTTTCCATTAAATTTGTAATTGGGTTTTAAAATCACTCCATTTATGAACAGTGCAGAAAACGGAAGAATCCAATCAGATTTGGAATTATATTGAAAGCTATGCATTCCTGACTGAAATACGTTTAACAACTTTGATTTCTATACATGAGGAGACTGGCTAGTCTGGCTGATATTTTGCTAATAGCATATTGATTATTTGAATAAATGTCACAGAACTGATTGGGAAATCAAAGTCAAGGTTTAAATTTCAACTCCTCTACATGTCAGGTTGCATGTCTGCTTTGGTACATTTTCGACATGGAAGGCAGACTAATGCTGTTAATTTATTATGTAATTTCAAACAACATTAAAATGTCAATATTAGTTTTAAAATATGAACTTATAAATAAACAATTAATTATATCTAGCAGTCATAATGAGCCGTTCAATAGTAATTATTAGCAGACTAAAACAAGGAAATTTGTTAAATATGCTTATAAAAGTGAACCAAAAGAGGTCCTCCTTTTGTTAGCAAAGACAAAAAGAAGCAAAGGGCCAAGGAGGGGCAATGTTAGCCATGTTCCCTGCCTGTCCAATGAGTATTCACATTTTAGTTTACCCACAGGGGTAATTGATTGTTAGTGGATAGGAGGAAAGAATACAGTGTTTGAGGAGAAAAATGTTGATGGAAGAAAAGCTGAATCCAGTTTGATTAGAGCTAAGGATCGTGGTTGTTTAGGTGGCAGTGAAAGAGAGCATTATGATACATTGAAGCTTGGTGGGGAGAAGCGTAGTTACACAGGATAGAGGCTGCAGTGAGCTGCTGAAACAGGAAGGGGAATTTTAACTTAAAAGCAAAATACTGTGGATGCTGGAAATCCGCAATAAAAATAGAACATGCTGGAAACACTCGAAAGGTCAGGCAGCATCTGTGGAGAGAAAAACAGATTTAACGTATCAGGTCGATGACTTTTTGTCAGGATTGGGTATAGTTAGAAATTTTAAGTAAGGGAAAGGGGAGAAAGTGTGAAAAAGAACAAAAGAGGAGGCCTGTGAAAAGGCAGAAGACAGGAGAGATCAGATGACAAAAAGGTTGGCTGTGCAAGGCCAAAGAGAGTGATAACAGGACAAGTAAAGAAACAAAAGATGTGTCTAGAAGAGGCATGAATGGCAGAAGGATCAACAGCTGTCACCCAAAAACAAAGAGAGAGAAAAACAAGAGAGTAAAGCCAAAAGCTGCAAAGAAAAAGGAAACAGAATGGAGGTGGAGGCTACAATATACAATATACTCAATGGCGAATGCCTGAAAACCAAAAAGTGCCTGATCAAAAGATGAGCTTGGAGAGTGGAAATAACATTTTCCAGTTCAAGAGCAGGAAATGGCACCAATACAATCATCAATGTACTGGCAAAAGAGGTGAGGGAGGAGGCCTGAGAAGGATTGGAACAAGGAATGTCCCATACACCCATAAAAAAGCAGACAAAGCTACCCATAGCAACACCTTATTTGGACGAAGTGAGTGAACTTGAAGGAGAAGTTGTTCAATGTGTGAACATGTTCAGCCAGAAGGAGGAGGGTGGTGGTGGATGGAGACTCTGTTACAATCTCTGCAAAGATTGATAACTTTTACAAAGAAATTCAAACTTCCAGTTAATACCTGATAGGCTGATATGACAAGATATCACATTTTAAGAATTCAGCAAATAACAAAAGATGAAAAGCACTATTGACTAAATACTATTTTTGTAGGCAACTTATACTTTAAACCACAAAACAGAACATTCCCCTTTTTCTTTTAGAATAACAGAAAACACACTTCACAGATACACTTTACATTGTCCTTTAAGTAGACACTCAATTCTCTCAAAACCTATCCAAGGTGATTTCTAGCTCATGAGTGTTTATTTCTATAGGGAGAGAGGTGGTGTAGTTGTAATATCACTAGATGAGTAATACAGAGGCCCAGGCTAATGTTGTCTGGACATGGGTCCATCACGTCAGCTAGTGAAATAAAATTAAATTAATAAATCTAGAATTGAAAGCTCCTGTCTGTAATGGTGACCATCAACCATTGTGGATTGTCATAAAAACTCACTGGGTCACTAATGCCCCTTTAGGGAAGGAAGTCTGTCATCCTTACCTGGTCTGGCCTACATGTAACTCCAGACCCACAGCAATGTGATTGACTCTGCGATGCCCTCTGATATGGTCTAGCAAGCTACTCAGTTGTATCAAACTGCAACAGAAAAGTCAATAAGGAATGAAACTGGACAGACCACCCAGCATTGACCTAGGCACTAGAAACAACAATGGCACACCCAGCCCTGTCAAACCTGCAAAGCTCTCCTTACTAACATCAGGGAGCTTGAGCAAAAATTGGGAGAGCTGTCTCATAGACGAGTCAAGCAACAGCCTGACATAATCATATTCAGTGAATCATACCTTACAGACAATGTCCCAATACTACCATCACCATCCCTGGGTATGTCCTGTTTCACTGGCAGGATAGTCCACCAGAGGTGGTGGCACAGTAGTACAGTCAGGAGGGCATTGCCCTGGGAGTCCTCAACATTGATTCTGGAGCCCATGAACTCATGGGGCAGAATTTTGCCCTTGATGGGCGGGCAGCTGATCGCCGCTGCCGAAATGGGCCCTGCCGCCATTTTAAGTGGACGGGCCAATTAAGGCCCACCTAGGGGGCCGCCCGACGGGATGCTCTATGCACTTCCTGTGCGGGGGGTGGGGAGGGATTCCCCTACTGTCACGCGCGTGAAAGAGCGCACATCTCCCTGAGGCAAAGTGCCACAGGGAGAGCGCTGAAAGGCTGGCAAATATAAAAAATAGAACAATAAAAAATTCATTAAAATGCCCCCTCATGTGAAAATGTCACACAAGAAGGGATATGTTAATGAAATAAACAAAAACTTTATTAAACTTTAAAAAAAATTGCTATCAAACCTCATCCCGCCACTGGATGAGGTTTGTAAAAAAAAAAACACCTGCTTGCCTGCCCATTGGGCCCATGCGCTGAGCCGAAGTTCACACGGGCCCCTCAAAATGGTTGACGATTTGCAAGTTAAGGGCCTTAACGAGGCCTATAATTAATGGCGGGCACACGTCCCGCTGCTGTGGGCGCTCACCAACTGAAATATCGCGATGCCACGCGCTGATATCGGGATGCTCATGCTATATTTTAAGTGCTGGCGTGCGGGCTTCGCCACCCACACACCAGCCTGAAGGTTCTGCCCATGAAGTCTCATGGCATCATGTCAAACATGGGCAAGGAAGCCCCCTGCTGATTACCATCTACCACCCATGCCTCAGCTAATGAATCAGTATTCGTCCATATTGAACACCAATTGGAAGAAACACTGAGGGTAACAAGGGCATAGGATGTACTCTAGTTGGGGTACTTCAATGGCTTGTTTGTTCCACTACCGACAGAGCTGGCCGAGTTATAGCTGCTTGACTGGGTCTGCGGCAGGTGGTGAGGGAACCAACAAGAGGGAAAACCCTATTTGACCTTATCCTCACCAACCTGCCTGCCGCAGATTCATCTGTCCATGCCAGTATCAGTAGGAGTGACCACCACACAGTCCTTGTGGAGATGAAGTCCTGTCATCACATTGAGGATACCATTCATCATGTTGTGTGGCACTACCACCATGCTAAATGGGATAGATTTCGAACAGACAACAATTCATGGGAATCCATGAGGCGCTGTGAGCTATTAGCTGCAGCAGAATTGTACTCAACTACAAACTGTAGCCTCATGGCCCAACCTATCCCCACTCCACCGTTACCATCAAGCTGGGGGATCAACCCTGGTTTAATGAAGAGTGCAGGAGGGCATGCCAGGGGCAGCACCAGGCATGTGCTAAAAATGAGCTGTCAACCAGGTGAAGCTACAACACAGTACTACTTGCAAGCCAAACATCAGACACAGCAGGTGACAGACAGAGCTAATGGATCCCACAAACAAATGAACACATCAATGCGTTGCAGTCCTGCTACATCTAGTCGTGAATGGTGGTGGACAATTAAACAATTAACTGGAGGAGGAGAAGGCTCCACAAATATCCCCATCCACAATGATGGGGGAGCCCAGCACATCAGTGCAAAAGACAAGACTGAAGCATTTGCAACAATCTTCAGCCAGAAGTGCCAAGTGGATGATCCATTTCAGCCTGAGGTCCCCAGCATCACAGATGCCAGTCTCCAGCCAATTCGATTCACTCCATGTGATATCAAGAAACGGCTGATAAGGCACTGGATACTGCAAAGGCTGTGGGCCCTGACAGCATTATAGCAATAGTACTGAAGGCTTGTTGTCTTGAACTAGCCAAGCCCTTAGCTAAGCTGTTCCAGTAACGCTACTATAGTGGCATCTACCCGGCTATGTGGAAAATTGCCCTGTCCACAAAAGCTGGAAAAGCCAACCTGCCAGTTACCAGACCATCAGCCTACTCTCGATCATCAGCAAAGTGATGGAAAGTGCCATCAGCAATGCTATGGAGTGGCACTTACTCAATAATAACCTGCACAATAACATTCAGTTTGGGCTCCACCAGGGCATCTTTGCTCCTCACCTCATTACAGCCTTGGTCAAAACATGGACAGAAGAGCTGAACTCCAGAGGTGATGTGAGAGTGACTATGCTTGGCATTAAGGAAGCATTTGACCAAGTGTGGCACCAAAGAGCCCTAGCAAAACTGAAGTCAATTGGAATAAGGGGGAAAACTCTCCACTGGTTGGAGCCATATTAAGCACAAAGGAAGATGGTTGTAGTTGGTGGAGGTCAAGCAGCTCAGTCCCGGGACATCACTGAAGGAGCTACTCAGGGCAGTGTCCCTGACCCAAACATCTTCAGCTGCTTCATCAATAACCTTCCTTCCATCATAAAGTCAGAAGTGGGGAATGTCCACTGATGATTGCACAATGTTCGGCACCATTCATGATTCCTCAGATACTGAAGCACTCCTTGTCCGTATGCAGCAAGACCTGAACAACATTCAGGCTCGGGCTGGTAAGTGACAGGTAAAATTCACACCACACAAGTGCCAGGCAATGGCCATCTCCGGCAAGAAAGAATCTAACCATTGCCCCTTGACATTCAATGGCATTACCATCAATGAATCCCCCACTATCAACATCCTGGAGGTTACCATTGACCAGAAACTGAACTGGACTAGCCATATAAATACTGTACTACAAGAGCAGGTCAGAGGCTGGGAATTCTGTGGCGAGCAACTCGCTTCCTGACTCCCCAAAGCCTGTCCACCATCTACAAGGCACAAGTCAGGAGGATGATGGAATACTCTTCACTTGCCTGGATGTATGCAGTACCAACAACACTCAAGAAGCTTGACATCATTTTGGACAAAGCAGATGCTTGATTGGCACTCCATCCACCGCCTTGAACATTCACTCCGTCCACCACCAACAGACAGTGGAAGCAATATTTTCCACCTACAAGATGCACTGCAGTAACTCACAAGGCTCCTTCTACAGCACCTTCCAAACCCATGCCTTCTACCACCTAGAAGGCAAGGATAGGAGATGCGTGGGCACACCACCACCACCTGCAAGTTCCCTCCAAACCACATCCAATCTTGACTTGGAACTATATCACTGTTCCTTCATTGTTATTGGGTTAAAATCCTGGAACGCCCTTCTTAATAGCACTGTGGTGTACCTACACCACCAAATGGACTACAGCAATTCAAGAACACAGCTCACCACCACCTTCTCAGGGGCAATTAGGGATGGGAAATAAATGCTGGCCTAGCCAGTCATGCCCACATTCTGTGAAAGAATAATTTTTAAAAAGCATCTATTTTTTTCCTTTCTCAGCCTGGGAACTTTTGATCTCAGGACTGCCTTTCAGAATGAGGTTTTTTTGCTCTGGAGAATCTCCCTGTAGCACAATCTAAGCAAATCTTCCAGCCTCATTTTAACTCCTCATGAATCCAGTCTTTTCAATCCAAGGGTTACTCGCCTTCCTGCATGGCTAACCATAGTGGCTTGCTGCCTATAACTGCTCTCCCTTGCCTGGACCCTGTCAGACTAACCTTGTCTGTCAGTTTTCTTGGATATATTAGGCCCTTCTCCTCTCAAAGCCCATCTCCCTGGCAACGTGAATCACATGGGCCTTGTATCCAGGTAGGAATGTTCATTAGCTACCCTCGAGATCCCAACTTTCTTTTATCTTGCAAGTAAATGAACAGTTTAAAGCACAACTGTTTACAACCTAACATTATCTTTTAATTTTTTTTGGAACTTTAGAGGCTCACAGTCAATCCACTGTGGGCACACTGGCTGCTGCCAATGCCTCCAAGTATAAACAGCTTGCGCCTTCTTCCCAGTAAAACAGTCTAGGACACCTTTAATCTCTAACAATAAAACCACCCAGATTTGCTCTCAGGAAGACTTCAGAACAGGTCACATGACCCCCATCATTATACTCTAAATTAAAGACACAGTTCCAAAACATATCAATCTTGTAAACCTTGTAATTGTAACAACTGGTTGGGCTTCGGTTCAAGGAAGAAGTGGAGAGACCTTAAAAAATCCTGATTGAAGTGGGGGGGGGGGGGTGGTGTGGGATGGTGGTGTGGAGGGATTGGACGTCCATGATGAAAAGGCAATGATTAGGGCAAGGAAACAGGGAACTGTTAAAATGAAGTATGCCATTGGGGGAGTCATGGATGTAGGTGCGAAGAGACTGGACAAGTGAAGAAAAAATAGAGTCGAAGTAGGAAGAAATTGGTTCATTTAGACAGGAAAAGGCTGAAATGATAGGTCTACCAGAGCAGGCTTGTCTGTGGATCTTTGGAAGGAGGTGGTAGAAGAGGGCTGTTTGGGGTTGGGAGACTATTAAGGTAGAAGTCATGGAGGGAAGATCTTCAGAGGAGATGAGGTCAGTGACAGTCCTGGAAGCAAAGGCTTGATTTTAAGTAGTGAGGTTGTGGTACAGTGGGAATGTTGGTTTTGCCGTTACTCAGCCCAGTGTTTCAAGTGCACCCTCCTGCCAACCCTCTCAGGAATGTACACAGTTGGGGGAAATCAGCCACAGCCATCAGAGTTTGCATCACCATAGAAGATAGGTTTCAGCTTCCCTGACACGAGGACCATTCTGTCCCAAGAGATTCTTGCTGTAATGAAGCAGCCCATCACCTCAAGAGCTCCTGTCACTGTGGGAGCGCTGAGGAGAAATTAAAGGTTTCCCATGGTGGTAGGAACACACAGCTGTTTATGTTGACTAAAGAATTGTTATTGTTGCTAATTTGTGCATAAAAGCCTAAGGGAAACAGATACATAATATTTCTAAACTTACAGCAATTGTTATTGGACAGTGGAGAGAAATGTCAGTTATGAATGATTAGATGTATGTTAAAACAAGAAACATAAAATCAGGGATGATGTAGCAGTAAGAAAACCAATGATTCAGCTGAATGTGTCCCTTATGAGATGTGCTCACATTAATGTGGCATCTTGTAAAGGTTGCTGTTGTGCACATTTTCTCTAGAGTAAGGGATTAACTGCTTGCTTTCCCTGCTGGCTTTCATTACCTTCCACTCTGTTCCCCTCATGACTGAGGTACACTGGAATGCCCCAAGGAAAGTTTAAGTCTCCTGTGGAGAAAGGGCAGTAGAGGCTCAAAATGAAGAGGAGAGCAGCGGAAAGGTTTGGCACATTCAAAAATTTCCTCCTGTCTATTAGCTTTTAATTAACACCAGTTCTGTCAGGCTACTGCCACCTATTACAGCAGTCTGTAGGTGGTAGAGTCTGGAAAACCAACATTGTTCCTTAGGTAAAAGCAAAATACTGTGGATGCTGGAAATCTGAAATAAAAACAGAAAATGCTGGAAAATGCTCAGCAGGTTTATGGAGAGGGGAAATGGAGTTCACGATTCGAGTCTATATGATTCTTCTTCAGAGCTAACAAGAAGTAAAAATGTGATTGATTTTATACTGTTTAAGAGGGGGTGGAGCAGGTGGAATGACATAGAAGGTCAGGGATAGGTGACAGCTAAGGAGAGATTGACAAAGATGCCATGGACACAAGGCAAAGGGAGTGTTAATGGTAGTGGTGGAGAAGGTGCTGAGAGTGGCATAAAGGTAAGGTAGCAGAGGATGTTAATAGCAGACAGTACTTGGCAGGGGCCTCAAACCTGTCCGACCCATCTCCCGCACCTCTGCCCTCACACCTTACCCCCCCTCCCAGAACCATGCTAGGATCCCCTTTGTCCTCAATTTTCATCCCAACTCTGCATTCAAAGGATCATCCTCCACCATTTCCACCAACTCCAGCATGCTGCTGCCACCAAGCACATCTTCCCCTCACCCCTCCTGTCAGCATTTTGTAGGGACGATTCCCTCTGTGACACCCTGACTCACTCTTCTATCACCCCCAACTCCTCATCCCCTTCCCATGGCACCTTCCCATGCAATTGCAGAAGGTGCAACACCTGTCCCTTTACCTCCCCCCTCCTCACTGCCCAAGGGCCCAAACAATTTGGTCCTTCAATTTGGTCTACTGTATTCGCTGCTCTCAATGCGGTCTCCTCTACATTGAGGGGGCTAAACACAGACTGGGTGACTGATTTGCCGACACCTTCAACCTGCCCACAAGCTTGACCCAGACCATCCTGTCTCTTGCTCTCATGCCCACATATCCATCCTTGGCTTGCTGCAATGCTCCAGTGAAGCTCAATGTAAACTGGAGGAACAGCACCTCATCTTCTGATTAGGCACTTTACAGGTTTCTGGATTTTACATTGAGTTCAACAACTTCAGACCATGAACTCTCTCCTCCATCTTGACCCCTTTTTAAATCCAATTTATATTTATTTATTTATTTATTTTTATTTATTTATTTTTATTTATTTGTTTTATTTTATCCTTTTTCCCCAAACCCCTGCAACCCTCTTCCCCCCACAGGGCCATCTGTCACTTATTTTTATATTTTGCTTTCACAGAGTGTTGACCCTTGTTCTGCTATTACCAACCTCTGTTATCTTATCTTTATGCACCTTCCTTACTCTTCAACACTACCATTAACTGTCCCTTTGTCTTGTGTCCGTGACATCTTTGTCAATCTCCCCTTAGCTGTCACCCATCCCTAACCTTCTATCTTGTTCCACCTGCTCCACCCAATCTTAAACAGTACAAAATCCATCAAATTCCCATTCCTCTTTAGCTCCGAAGAAGTCATACAGACTTGAAACATTAACTCTATTTCTCTCTCCACAGATGCTGCCAGACCTGCTGAGTTTTTCCGCCATTTTTTGTTTTTATTTATGATTGTACCTTAGGAGTTTATTTAATTCTTGTTTGCTTCTGGTTGCTGAGATAGTGGTGGACACTGGGGGCTGATCACTGCTGGACATGGTCAATCAACCTGAATCGTATAAGCCATAAACTGGCTGATGGATCAACAGGCTGCCCAGCTATAAAAGGAGAGATATAGCTGTAGGCTGTCGACAGTAAGTAAGCAAAAATGAACTATGTCCCACTCCAGGTATCTTCTTATCATCTGCAAGGAATGACTGCAAAAACAATGTGATGCTAACATGAGTGATTAAGGTATACTGTTAGTGATTAGCATAACAAATATAAGTAGAGGGATCAAGTAACCATGGTATAGAATGGACGTCTGTTAAAATTTGGATAATCTTTGTGAAGGTCTCAGGCAGTTAACTCATGGTGTGATTGTAGTTAATCATGAAGGGGTTGACCAGGTTAGAAATCCAAATGTGTACGTATCAGTGAAACGTACATTTGAAGCTGCATAAAGTGGTGGGGGAGAGGGGGTTCCAAGGCTAGTAGAGAGAGAAATCCAGGGCTACCCTTGCACCTATATTATATAAGCTATTCTGTGTAGTCAATTGTCTTGTGCTTACTCAAATTGAGAGCCACTGAGGACAAGAGGTAGACTCAACACTCCCATGGAAAACTGTGATGACTTGTAGGCTGGCCGATATTGAACCATTCGAGGCTGACACTTGGTACACCACTAGAATCGGTCAATTAATTGTGCACAGTTGAATGAATCAAGTCGCAGATTATTTGCTGGCTACAGAAAACCTATTCATCCATTTTCCCATATACAACTGAAAGCGGCATGACAGGATAAAGCAATTTTACAGAGTGGAAGCACTCCCAAGGTGTAGGAGATCACAGCCTACATCTGCACACATGCTCAATCAATCAATTCTTTCGCCTGTGTCAACAGGAAAGAATTCCGCTCTAATGTCCATATTATAGGATAAGAGTCTAGCACATATATGGTTAATGTGGGCCTGAGTATAGTACCGCCCACACAGTGATGTAAGAGAGCACATGATCCACACCCAAGGTCAGTCTAGAGTTGGACAGAGCTGTGTGTGCCAGCAAGCATGGAGACAACTCTGAGCATGTACCCTTTATCATACATTTGTAAAAAGTTCTGAGCCAATAAAGGCTTACCATTATAAAAACAGAAAATGTTGGAAAAACTCAGCAGGACTGGCAGCATTTGCGGAGAGAGAAACATTTAATATTTCAAGTCCAGTATAACTCTGCAGAGGGAAGAAGACCTGCCAGACCTGCTGAGTTTTTCCAGCATTTTATGTTTTTGTTTCAGATCTCCAGCATCCTCAGTATTTTGTTTTTAAGACTCACAGTTAAATTGTGTGTGACTATAAAGACTCCTTCAGACCTACCAAACTGAAATCAATACCCTGCAACACATATATTACAGCAACACAGCATCGTGTGAGAGGATGCTCGCTTTCCTAGCAGCTGCCACGGATCCAGAATCTTCAGGCAGTCTATCATGTAAGCACTCATTCAGCCAGGAAAGTAACTTTCTGGCGGCTCTGAGGAGGCCAAGGCTGTCCTCCAAAATCAGTCACTGACACCGGTGTGCTTTCTCAGGACATCACCTGCACCATTGGAATGAAGTCGATTCCATTACTCACTCCGAATTTTAATAAAGGGCAAATCACAAATGAAGGGCGCAAACCTGCATTTGCAGAAGTGTGTGAGTGGTGACGAACACATTGATAACATCGGTCAGCTGCTGTTGGCTTTCAGCGCGTACTTTCTGAAAGAGAAGATTAGCAGTCACCGTCATGGTAACTTAATTGAGGGACTGCCGACGGGGAACTGTGATGAGACGAGTGACACGCATTGTAAAGCTATTTTAAGACTTAAATAATTGAACATCACACCCCAAAAGTAGAATTTTAAAGGCAAAAATGAGTCAATATTAACCAGAACGACGTTAATGCCTGGCATTTGTGAGCGTGTTCCTGGCTGGGTGCTTCCACTGTCTTTCTCAGGCTTTCCTTCAGATGCCGCTACATAGAGGCTGAAAAACAAATTTTAAAAGCGGCAGGTCCGACGCATCGGGCAACAGCGGCGTCTCCTGCAACCGGTGTTCGAGGGCAGTGCATTCAGGGAGCTACACTTGCAATGCCGATGTGATATCGGGTCTTCAGCAGGAGGCTCGGCAATGAACTACAAAGCCCAGAGTGCATCGTGAGCGCAGGCGCTGCAAAGCCTGGAGTGGGGAGCCTTCCCCCGAGTGAGCTATTTTACCGGTTGGATCATATGGAGCTATGCCAATAATGTGATTCAATGTTTCGCCCTAGAGCAAAGGAATGAGAGCTGGTTGCTGCTCTATGTCATAAACTGGATTTTCAAGGATTTAATCACACACAAAAAAAACTAGAGATTTTTATTTAAATTGTGATGCCACGTGTACAAGAAGTCTGTGTTAAATGTTTTTAAGAGCTGATTGGCAAATGTAATTTGAGAAGGATGCGTGATTATTGCGGAGTATTAATCTTGGCATGGTTGGACAGAAATGAACGTATCTGCCGCTAGGTAGGCCGGGTGTTACCATGTAAAAAGGCGTGGTGTGATGATGAAAATGAACTTGTCAGAATTTGTTACTGTATAACACTGTTGCGGAGCACCCTGTTATTGCTGGCTTATCCCGTAATAGCTGAGGGACTCGATTCTCGCAGGTGACGAGAAGGGTTCAGGTAAGGTTTTATCAGTATTCGCTACGCTGCTTTCTTATTAATTACAATCATCCTGGATGAGGGCTCCTGAGTAATAAACAGCCACATTTGTTACCCATCATGTTTTTAAACTACCCAAAAAAAAGTATTCTAACATGCTATCAGACATTGCAAGTAGATAAATACAAGATCAAAGTGATCTCCGTGTGTACTGTCGCTGCATTTCCAAACAGGGCCATCAGTCGGTAAATAACTCCAGTGATATTTGGATAACTTTTAATAGCTAGGACTACGATCAAATTCCAAAGCAATAGCCTTTCAGCTTTATAGTTGTGAAAAATTTCAAAATGACCGCACCCGAATCCCATGGGAACCGTAACTTGCTCATGAACCGTTAGCATTGGCTTTTAAAGAGAAAAGCTCTACTTCACGTGTTGGGAAATACTGCACAAATATCTTTGATAGGAAGTGACTGCACTGTGTCGCCCGCACTTCTTTTATTGTAAGTTTTCGAGCCAATGTAGACACGGTGGTTGGGGATAGTGGCTGGTGCTGAAGGAACCAGCATTCACAGGGAGGCTGTAATGTCGTTTTCCTATCTCTGTTCATTTATATCGCCAAGCAGAATTTGGAGTCAATCCATTCTCAGTGGAACGCTACTCGGTACCTGTGCAGCATGCAGGGGAAAAAAAGGGATACAGAATCCAAACACAATCGCTGCACCCGATAGTGTGTATCTGTATCCAGAAACTAAAATCTCACCCGCACCCAGGGGTTTGTACACCCGATGTGTCAAGTAACTACTGATATTTGTTTAGTTTGCAGTGTGATGCGTTCAAACGCTGTCACATCTCAACAAACAACAAAGTTAAGGAGCAATCTATTATTCGTGCTATTAGCATAATGAACCATGTGGGATTGGAGCAAGATTAAACATTGTGAAATAGTGAGAGATGTGAAGCTACCAGTCCGTGTTTAGACGCATATTCCAGGGTCCGACTCTGGCTCTCAATAAAATACATTTAACAGATGCAACAAATCTTGTCGTGACACTTCGTAAATCAGTCAAAATATTGATTCGGTGGCAATACCAGTAGTACCCTGATATTCTTTATCGTTATATTGAATTCCCATCATAAGTTAAGAATAACATTTCTAGCCTGCTTTACGTTTTTGCTGTGTTTGTTGAAATAACTTTGGGTTCAAGCTTGGGAAGCTGCTCCGTGGCTGCTGTGCTAGGTAGGGAAATGCCTTTGTTGTTGGGACCCAGGGCAGTGCAGGTCCGTGAGCCTGTGACAAAGCTCAGCTTCCTTTTTATCCAGCTCTTAGCTGGCAGCTGCAGCGAATGGCCTGTTTAACCCTTGACTGAATGTCATTCATTTGATTTGTTTTGAACGCTGCCCCATGCAGCAGTAATGCGATTGTCTTCAGGTACTTTTAAAGGATCATCATTTTAGATTGTATCTGAATCAAACTATTTTTTCAGTTTAATACAACTGTAGGCAACGTGACATAAAAGCGGTTCGTAACAATACGGAAAGGCGGTTTACAATAACCACTCCTGCCATTTAATGAAGTTAGCATACCTGTGCCGGTACGGTTGTATCCTGCACCAGGCGTGTGCCGGCAGATGTTGAGGTTTCAGCACCATGGCTACCCTTTCACATCGACACCGGCACAGGGATACGCCAGCAGATCTTTAGGTTTCAGTAGCATGACTGACTCTTTCACATCAAATCCTCGAGGGCCACATGAGCTCACTGGCACCTTTAGGTGTCCTTCATTATCATGCGGCCAGGGCATTTAGTAAGCGAGGCTTCCCCAGCGCCGAAACTATATGGGGAGCGGCTTGTTTAAAGCACCGATCCAGTGTTGGCCCCAGTCTGACAGTGCTCCCACGCTGTCTCTGCTACCTCAACTTTCCTCGCTTTAGTTGGTAACAATATTTTGCACTGTCAGGTAAATACTCAGGAAGAATTGGGCATTGCCTTTAAGTAGCACACGGAACGCACCCAAACCAGGGATAGACATGCGTTTCCACATGTGTTGACTGTATCACAGAATCACTGAATGGTTCCAGCACAGAAAGAGGTAATTCGGCCCGTTGTGTCCGTACTGCTTCTCTGCAAGAGCAATTCGCCAGTGTCTTCTCCCCCCACCCCACCCCGCCCCCCGCCCCCCGCAGCCTTTCCTGTTCAGACAATGTTCCAGTTCACTTTAAAAGGATAATTGAATCTATCTGTACCCCACACTCAGGCAGTGCAGTCCGGATCCTACCGTTGGCTGCATTAAAACGTTTTTCCTCATGTCTCTGTTGTTTCTTTTGCCAATCACCTTAAATGGTGTCCTCTGGTTCTCCATTCTTTCACCAATAGGTACAGTTTCTCCCTATCCATCACATTGTAGAGGTATTCAAAATTCGAGCGGTCTAGGCAGAAGAGAGAGAGCGAGAACCTGTTCCCATTGCTGAAGGATAGAGAATGAGAGGACACTGATTTGAGGTAATTGATAAAAGAAGCAAAGGCAACATGAGGATTTTTTAAATGCAGCCAGTGGTTAGGATCTGGAATGTACTACCTCAGAGTGTGGTGGAGGCGGATTCAATCAGGGCTTTCAAAAGAGAATGGGAGCATTATCGGAAGAGGAACAGGAAAGATTTGTAGGGCTACAGGGAAAAGGTAGGGAGTGAGACTAGGTGAACTGCTCTTGCAGAGAGCCTGCACAGGCACAGCGGGGAAAATGACCTCCTCTGTGCTGTAACAAATCTATGAATCTATGACTTCTTGGCATTAAATTTCATCTGCCACTTGTCCACCCATTCCATCAGCCTATCCATGTCCTTTGGAAGATTAACACTATCCACCGCACAATTCATAATATTTCCAAGTTTCATATCATCCTGAAATTTTGAACTTGTGCCCCATACACCAGAGCCTAGGCCATTAAAATATATCAAGAGGAGCAGGGGTTATGACACCAACTCTGGGGAACCCCATTAAAAACCTTCACATCAAAAAAACACAACCATTCACCACCACTCTCTGTTTCCGGTCACAAAGCCAATTTTCCATCCACATTACCATTGTCCATTTTAATCCATGGGCTATAATGTTGCTCACAACTCTGTTGTGCAGTACTTTATCAAGTAGCTTTTGGATGTCCATGTACATCACATCAACCACATTACCCTGGTCTATGATCTCTGTTATTTTATGATGCCCATAGATACTGGTAACTTTTTTTAAAAATTGAATTTCCAAGGACTAACTAGAAGGGCCACATGGCACTTTAAGACTCACTGTAACAAACAAACTAAAAGCAGTGTTGACTAAACATTATTTAGTAGGCAACTTCTACTTTCAACTGCAAAAAAATTCCTCATTTACCATTTTATAATGACCAAAAATTCCACGCCATCTTTATACTTTACATTGTCCCTTAAGTGGACACCTCCTCCTTGAACCAGCCCTAAGTTATTCTCAGTTCCTGCTTCTTTTTTCCCTTTACCTTTGGGTAACTTCTAATCCCAGACTGACTCTCACAGTGAAGGTTACACTGAAGATTCCTTCTCTCTAACCCAAGCTAATGAATCTTGCAGCCTCCATTAGACCCTCACAAATTTGATCTCTTCAATCTGAGTACTAATACCCACCTGCTTTCTTCATGGTGAACAATAGGGCCAGCATTTTCAGTGCTTCAGGTGCAGGACCAGCTGTATTGATCTCCTGCTCTCTCTCTCTCTCTCTCTCTCTCAGATTCTTGCAGACTCACTTGGGTCTGTGAAGTTCAGTGATAACTTAGGAAATCCTGTTACCCAATACTACTATGGTTTGCTATGGACTCTTCCCTTCCCAAAGCCTATCTTCATTGTCAATATTAATCACATAGGCCTTGTATCCAGGAAGAAATGCCAATTAGCTATCTCCTGGATCCCAAACTTAATCCTAACTTGGAATTAAATAGACAGTTTAAAGTATAACCATTTATAAAAGCTATCATTCCTAACACCTCACTGTGACACTTGGAGACTAGCAGTCTACACACAGTCAGCACAAATGTGCTTGCCATCACCCACAGTTGTGACCATCTTGCACCTTCTCAGCAAGACCATTGATTTGGACCCCTGTTGACCCACAGAAAACAAACCACCCAGGCTTGTTGTTAGGCAGAACTCAGAGCTTGTCATATGACTCCCTTCGTTCCTCCATTTTACTGTTAAGTTAAAGAGATAGCCCTAAAACTTCACAACCTTATAAACTTTATATTTCTAACAGTTAATTTGTCAGAAAAACTCAAGCAAGTTACTTAAATGCAATTTGCCCTTAATAGATCTGTACCGGCTTTCCTTAATTAACCCACATTTGCACAAACGACTATTAATTTTGTCCTAAATTATTGTTTCTAAAAGCTTCCCCATCAGCCAAGTTAAACTGACTGTTAAACTGTACTGGTCGGATACATTTTTTCAATAATTCCATTTGAGAACTTTGCTGGAGAGTGCAGTTTTATAGAAAAAAGATTTCTTCTCCAGTGAAAATGTGAGTTAGTGTGTTTGGATTGTTGTTACTTTTCATGGTGTAAGCACATATTAGAGAAAGTGCTGGCATTTATATAGTGCCTTTCACAGCCCCGGGACAACCCAAATCACTTCATGGTCAATAAATTACCTCTGACGTGCAGCTACTGTTATGTAGGCAGACGCAGCAGCTAACTTACACACAGCAAAGTAAAGGAATAAGATGAATAGCCAATTAATCTGTCTTTGCATGAGAGATGTATTATCAGAACAATAGGAAACCTCCACTTCTCGCCTTCAAATAGTGGCATGGGCTCTTTTCCACAATTTAACATCCCATCCAAAAGACAGCAGCTCCAACTACGCAGTAGTCTTCCATTACTGAACTGAAATAAAATTACATTCCTCATTTACATAAAAACAGAAAATGACAGCATCTATGGAGAGAGAAACAGAATTAAGAGTTCTGAAGAAGAGTCATATCGTACTCAAAACATGAACTCTGTTTCTCTTTCCACAGATGCCACCAGACCTGTTGGATTTTTCCTGCATTTTCTGTTTTTATTTCAGATTTTCAATATCTACAGTATTTTGCTTTTATTTTATTGCTTACCGATTTAAATCCTGGAGTGAGATTGCATCTCTTACAGCATTGGAATAACAAAAGTTGGCACTAGATTTTGAACTTTCTATGATAGATGTCTCCTACAAGAATTCTTAGCTTCAGTGATGAAGCAATGAAGTCCTGGTTATGTCTCGAAGGCAGTTTCTTTTCCCCAGCAATAGATGGATACATGGGCAGGCCTGGAAGAAGGTGATGTAAAGTTTCATCTCCAGCACACAGGAGTAGTTACCCTAGCCAGAGGGCAAAGGTGAGAATAATGACTTGATATTAGAGAAGGTTTACCAGACTAATACCTGGAATGGGTGGGTTGTCTTATGAGAAAAGGTTGGACAGACTAAGCTTGTATCCACTGGAGTTCAGAAGAGTAAGAGGTGACTTGATTGAAACATATAAGATCCTGAGGGGTCTTGACAGGGTGGATGTGGAGAGGATGTTTCCTCTTGTGGAACAATCTCAAACTAGGGGTCACTATTTAAAAGTAAAAGGCTGCCCATTTAAAACAGAGATGAGATGATTTTTTTTTCACTCAGAGGGTCGTGAGCCTTTGGAGCTCTCTTTCTGGAAAGGTGGTGGAAGCAGAGTCTTTGAATATTTTTAAGGCAGAGGTGGATAGATTCTTGGTAACAAGGGGGTGATAGTTTATCGGCGATAGGTGGGATGTAGATATCAGGTTACTATCAGATCAGCCATGATCTTATTAAATGGCGGAGCAGGCTCGAGGGGCTGAATGGCCTACTCCTGCTCCTTGTTTTTATGTTTGTATGTCTCTTTTTCACAGTATGAGATTTTGTCACAACACTTTCCTCCCCTGTTCCACATATTTCTACTCCAACCACAAAGGGCAAGTGCACCAATTCTCATCATTCTAATCACACACACACAGACACACAGACACACACACGCTCACACACAGACAGACACACAGACGGACGCACACACAGACAGACACATACACAGACACACACACACACACACACAGACACACACACAGACAGACAGACACATACACACACACACACACAGACACACACACACACACACCCACAGACAGACACACACACACACAGGCAGACTGACAGACAAACAGACACACACGGGCACACACAGACAGAAACAAACAGACAGACAGACACACAAGCATACACAGACAGACACACACAGACAGGCAGGCACAGACAGACAGACACACACACACACACACAAAGACACACATACACACTTGTGCTGAAGCCCTCAAGCACAAACAGTATTCTGTTTTTTTCTGGTAATAATTAGAAAACGCTTCAATTTACCACTAACTAACCTTACATTTCACATTCAAGTAACTTTTCTGCATATTATCACTTACCATCTTGCTGTTTCTCCCTCTCAGCACGCGCACTATATGGAGCTGCCTCAGATCTGTGCACAATTCTTTAATGAAGTGCACACTAACTCATACCTTGCTGCATCTTGCTACAGAACAAGCTAGTTAATAACACAAGGGAGAGGACCTGGGGAAGACCAACCTCCGTAAAGCACTCACTTAAGAATGGAAGGGCAAGCCTTGGTGATACTTATGTCAGGCAACAGGAGAAGCATCAAGATAGTGAGACTGGAGGACAAGTACAACAAGGTGTCTGCATATTTTCATATATTTTCTCTTTCCTCTAGCGATCACATATATAGGCAGTGTGGCTGCATGGTTCCACCATTCATTTGCTATTGTGTAGCCATCCTATTACTTTCTGACCCATGCCCCTCCTCTTTTGTCAGATTCTTCCAATGACTTGGGTCCTCCCCTATGAGAAATGGATGGGGAGCCACCATTGCAAAGATGCAACATCATTCACTCCATCCTTCCCAAGCACCAACATAGATATCAGCAAGTAGTGTTGGGAGTGAATTAGAAGGATCTGCACAGTATCAATGACTCAGCATCAGTGAGCAAGAGCTAGCAATAATGGGAAGAACAAACCAGAAAGTGGTCAGTCAAAGGGCAAGCACGGGTCATATATGCTGCTGAAACGACATAGATACAAACTTCGGTGGGCCAACCCTAAAAGAAAGATTCTCCATGTGTACCAGCAATTGCTTGAAGCATTGAACTGTCTGACCAAGAGCTGCTGTACTTTATTGGATAGGATGAAGTCTGCTTCCAGCTCGGGTGCTACTCTGGCACAAAATATCAACATAGCAAAATGTGCCATAGAGTGTGTGGTCATTTCTATGGATCTGCAGCTGGGTCCTCTATCTAGGTCCAGAGTTCAGCTGTAGCTTCAGCTTTAGCATCTTTGATAAAAGCTCAAACATGTGTGATTGAGGCTGTAGGCTCTATTAGCCCAAATGCCTTTGAAAGGCTAGGGAATGATTTCTCAGTTGTTTCAATCACCTCATAGACCTTCTACAATCTGCTGTCTCACAGGTTATTTGCAATGGTACAAGTGATCATGGTGCAATGGATGTAGCTTTTTTCTCATGATGGCAGCACAGCTGTTTCCATCAGCTAGCATCCACCCTGGTTCCAGGAAGCCAGGTGGGCCAGGATACCCTGCCAGCAACAAGGATACTGCAGTTAGCAGCCAAAATCACTGAGGCTAGAGTTGAAGTTGGCACTTGTTGCAAGGGGGGTGGAGCACAAAAGTAGAGAAGTCTTGCTACAATTGTACAGGGTTTTGGTAAGACCATACCTAGAGTACTGTGTATAGTTTTGGTCTACTTAATCTAGTAGGCATACACTTGCATGAGAAGAAGTTCCGGGAATGTTCATTAGACTTATTCCTGGGTTGAAGGGGTTGTCTTATGAGGAAAGCTTGAGAAGGTTAGGCATATACTGATTGGAGTTGGGAAGAATAAGAGGTGATCTTATTGAAACATAAGATCCTGAGGGGGCTTCACAGGGTAGATGCTAAGAGCATGTTTTGCCTCTTGGGGGAATCTAGAACTAGGGGGTGCAGTTTAAAGGAAAGGGTCTTCCATTTAAGATAGAGATGAGGAGGAATTTCTCTTCTCAGAGAGTCATTAGTCTTTGGAAATCTCTTCCACAGAGAGCACTGGAAGCTGGGTTATTGAATATATTCATGGTTGACTTAGACAGATTTTTGATTCTCAAGGAAGCCAAGAGTTATGAAGAAGAGAGGCAGGCAGGAAAGTGGAGCTAAGGCCACAATCAGATCAGCCAAAATTTTATTGAATGTAGGGCAGGCTTGATGGACTGAATGCCCTACTCCTGCTCCTATTTCTAATGATCCTAATCATAGAGACCACAAGCATTTCAGAGGCTCTCATCTGAGCACCACAGCTTTCCACTTTCCCCTTTAAGGCTGCTGCATCAGCACCTCATTGTTGTAGCATATTAAGTGAGAAGTAACGTAAAGAAGGCACTATGGGTTTATTATTTCTTTTGCCATTTGTTAACACAATTAAATTATAAAACACTCTCACTTGATGTTGTTGCCTGCAGAGTATCACAGCTGTGGGCACAGCAAATCCAGGTGAGATGTAAATGAATGATGGTCAGTGGTGAGAAGCTCTTCACTGGAGGATAAGGCAGCATTTATCCTTCTTCCTAGGCTCCTCACAAGACTGTGTGCCATCTCTTAAAACTCCAGCTTTTCCTGCTGTTGGTCCAGTTTTCCCTCTTGCTGAAACCAATAATGAATGGTCATTAATGTTCACATTTCCCAGAAATGCAAGCAGCTGTCTGTGCTCAGAGAATGATGAAATGGGAAAAATGCAACAGAAAAGCCCAATTTACACCAGAAAACGTTTTCAGTAAACTTCCATCAAATCTCTAGAAAGATGCCAGTAATTTGGCTATTTGCAGGTTTGTCCTCCATTAAACCACTGGAAATGTCAGTTTCCAAATCCAATTGGTAACTTCCAGTTGTGTTGGGTGAATACAGGACTGAGCATCCCCCGTGTGGAAATTGACTTTTGGTCATAGGGCCCTGACTTGTTCATTTAAGGAGGCCACTTTGGCTATCTATGTCTCAACTCAGGGGAATTGGCAGTGAGAATGGGGTGTGAATTCTATGCTCTAATTTTCATCACGCCCCCATGCATTCCTGTTCAAAAATTAGGTTAGAAGTTGGTCACCATATTTTATAAATATTTATGTTTAGAACATGGTGAAGAAAATAGGATTAAAGTGCTTCCAGTTGGAAAGTCAGCAATGGCATAACTGTGTCATGCAAACAGGCTTCCTTCTGTGCTGAATTTATGTGGCTCTATGGCTCGAAATTTGTGTGCTGGCTTTGTCAAACTCTTTGATTTCTAACCTGATGAGTTGCTTTGTGGCAAAGTTGACACTGCTTTGTCTCCCTTTAGGAAAGACAAGGTGTAAATTAACTTGAAAATCGGTTCCATACAATGGGAACGGTTTCCATCCCGACAGTAATGCCAGTACCACATCAACAGATTGGGACATCAGTCCAACCAATGCCTGGCCTCTCTACCCTAGCCAACTTTTTTGGGGGCAGGCTCATTTTAATAATTTCCATGATACAAACCTAATGATCCTGGGCTAAGGAAGCCAAATGTCAAGACTAAAAATAGTTCTAAAAATGTATCAGAATGTTCTTGGGTTAAAATCTAATCCAGACTGAGAATTATGCAGCAAACTTTTTGTGCTGTTAAGAAGCTCAAATAAAAATAGATAGTGAATTTCAAACCAGTTCCCAGGTGACCTGCAGGAGTGGTACTGATAATTGGTACTGATAATTGGTACTGATTCAGGAGTCTTCTTTAAAGAAGCCAAACAGATAGATGATGAAACATGGAAACTTTGCATTGGAAAAGTGGAGAGTAGACTTTTGAGATTAGAGTTAAGGCATGTTATGAGGATGTGAAGGATTCACATTTCGTCTCTCATTCTTAGCTTGAGAGTTACTGCTTTGTCATTGGGTTTAAAATGATAGGAATTTCAGATGTCCAGTGTATTTCCCTTTCTAAATGCATGAATGTGAAGAAAATGCACTTTACAATGTGAACATCCTTTCCCTTTCAAAATTAAGTTCTGACATTAGGAAAAATATGCTTTGCATCAAGAAAATAGTATTTAAGTTATTGAAAGGTGAAAAATGGGCTGGAATTTTCTGCCCCCATTGGCATTGGGCTTCTTGGGAGGCGTGAGTAGATAATATGACAAGAGCACCGTCGTGAAACCAGTTTGCAAGTGTCTGCTCAGCCTGTCAATGGCAGCCCACCTTTCACACTGTGCACCATTGGGAACCTAATTTCAATGCCTTTGCATCTCATCATCTTGCCTGCTTGTCGGAATCAACCCACCGCCCCCTGAGGCCCCCCCCACCCCCCCAACACTGTTAAATTTACTGCCCCACGTCGGCAGGAAAACACATTGGCCCAGAACACGTCTGGAGGTGCAGAAGTCGGGACTTACCATCAGGGCCTTTCTCACATCACAGACATCTGAAGATGCTGGAGCCTTACAGCTACCAGACCTTAGAGGAATGTCCACAGCATGCTGGGTGGATTCTTATGGACATGGCTCGCCATGAAGCAGCTCACGGAAGGTGGAAGGTTCCACGAGGGTCTGCTTCGGGACATCAGTGTCTTGACCATGGTCTGGTATGGATGATCGTCGAGGGGGTGAAAGGGAGGTGCACTGGGGTGGAGGGTGGAGGTGGGTGTGAGGTTGGGAGGGGGTAAATAATGATACTGGCGTGTGGAGCGGGGTGAGGTTCGGAGGGGGAGATTGTAATGGGGGAGAATGCGGAAACTGGGGAGGTAGGCACAATGGGGGAGGAAGGTGGAAAGGAAGGAGTTCGGAGGGGGGAAGGAGTTCAGAGTTGGGGGGGAGGAAGGACTTCTGGGGAAGGAATGAGTTCGGTGGGGGAAGGAGTTCGGAGTGGGGGAGGAAGGACTTCTGGGGAAGGAATGAGTTCGTGGGGGGGAAGGAGTCCAATGGGAGGAAGCAGCTTAGACGGGGGAAAGAGTGCAAGGGGAGGAAGGAGCCTGGGGTGAGGAACGAGTCCAGGTGGAGAAAGGAGTCTGGGGGGAGAACGGGGTAAGGGTGGAGGAGGGAGTAAGGGTGGGGGCTGTCCAGCTGAAGTACAACGGGGGGGATGGGGTTTGTGGAGTCAATGGCTACCTCCTGGGGATCAAACTGAGGATGGGCATGGTAGGAGGGAATGGTGAGAGGGGACAGAGGGAGCCAGATGAGTGGGAGGGTTAAGGTGTGATGGTAGTGGTAGATGGGGTGGCAAGGGTGATTCTTGGGGACTCGAAGGCAGATACAGACATTGGGGGTAGGAAGGAGGACATCAGGGAGGTGAGTGTGGATAGGGGTGGAATTCTCTGGAAGGTAGGGAATGTGCTCGTTCACCTGGACATCCTGGAAAGAAAAGGGTTTGGACTCGTAGGTGACAGTGGAGATGTGGAAGATGATGCCAGGTGGGGATCAACAGTGATGGGAAAAAGGAAATGGGTGAATGGGAGGGGGGTTGGGGGGGTGGGGGGGTGGTGCGGTGGGGGGGGGGAATGGATGGGGAGCTGAGAGGAAACTTAAGGGCTACCGTGGCTGTCGAAATGAAAAGTGAGCGGAGCCTCGTGTTGGATGGGCACAGGTGCTGCATGGTAGTGTGATCAGTGGCTGGACGAAGATGCAGGTCAGCTCAGATGGACAACTGAAAGTGCACCCCAGCAGGCAACATTGAAAATGCCTTGGACAGTGAGATGAGTGTGATGGATGAAGGCTCTGCTTGCATGGGTGAGTGCTTACAAGAGTCTCCAAAGGCCCTGCTGCATACATACTTCTCCCTCCAGAATCACTCATGGTGCGGTTGCATGCAGCTGAACTGCTCGTGGTGTAGGAGGGGATGCAAAGGGAGGACTCGTGGAGCCTGTAAGTGAAGCTGAAAGACACCATTGCACATTGTTCAATGAAAGTGAATATATTTTCTGATTATAAAGTGACAAAATATGTTCACCAATGCAACCACTTGTAATCAAAAATTCTTAGCATTTCCAGGCATATCATTTCTTCTAGGTGCTGCCCTGACATCCATAGGAGGTGGGGAGACAGCCTGTACAATGGTTGGCCCTGTTGCCTCTGATGACTTTGGCGTGGGTCCCCTGGAGAGCCGAGGCCTTGGGGCCCGGCTTGCTTTGGCTGCCCTCCCATGAACCAGCTGCTTCCTTTATGGTGACAGAGGACACGGTTGAGGGGGTCATAGGCAAAGGGTACTTGGAGTGAGAGTCAGTCTCTGAGATTCCTGAGAACATGAACCAGGGGTATCCAATTGCTGCCCCTCCTTCCTTCGGGTGCCTGAGGGCCCCGGCCTGATTCCTTGAGGGGAAGGGCACCTGGAGGGTCGTTGAGGTGCCCTGCTTCCCTCTCACATTGCCACTGCAGGAACTCACCCACAGCTACCGCGATGGAGTGCAGATCTGCGCTCATCTCCACGTTCTGCTGGACCAAGGTCTCCATGGCGTCCTACAACTTCCCACGGAGATCTCCATGCACGCACATGTGGGCACCACTTCATCAGACAGCAGATGGACGCACTCCTCCAACTCATATGCCACTCTGTTGCGGGGTTCCAACAGCTCTGATTGGTGTTCCCCTGCCATCTGCTGACTCTCCACGATGAGTTGGAAGGCCGAATCCAGAGGCTCATCATTTGACCAGACCTCACAGATGCCTCTTCACCAGCAGTCCTCCAAGTGCTGGGGAGCTCACCTGAGTCTGCCTCCTCCTGCTGCGGACACATGTCCTTGCAGTGGTCATCAGATTGTGAACCTGAGCCTGATCTAGATCTGGGTCCCACCGAGGCGTGTTTTTCTGCACTGATGGAGGGTGTGGGTAAGCGCCGTGATGGTCCTTCCAGGCTGCATATTTCCAGCTCTTCAATGGAGGAGGTGTCCTCTTGGCTGGAAGTGAGGATCTGGATGGAGCCGAGGGATTGGCTGGCTGAGGGTGTCAGTCACTTGGAAGAGCTCCCTGTGAACCAAAGTCGAGATAAATAGTGCATGGCAGCAGAGTCAAAAGCAGAGAGACAGCACTCGTTGCGTTGAGAGAGGGATGATGTAGTGCTGAATCCTCAGGTGGGTGATCATCACCGACCTCCCCATCACCGCAGGCACAGTCCACGTCCTCACCAATTAGTGCGATGGCATACTCCTCAAAGTGAGTGAGGGATCTAATGTGGGCCACTCCACTCTAGGTCAGGGACCTCTTCCTGTTGATGTGAGCAGGCTTATCCTGCATGAAAACAGATGGAGAGAGTGTGACCAGGACCCATGGCACTGCATGGAATATTTGTGTGGTGAGCGGACCCATGGACGAGATGAGGACATGAGCTCCAGAGGATATGAGCCTGATGGAGATGTGAGGGTGTGTGTGGGAGTTAGTGGTGTTGTCCCTTGAGGTGTGAGAACCCTATGGATGTATGATGGGTTTGTGAGTGTGTGAGTTGAGAGTGATGAGATGGAATGGATAAGAGCATTCATCCTCTTCCTGCACTGGATGACTGACCTCCTCTATCACTGCCACTGCCTCCCAGGCCGGATTGGTGACTCTAGTGGACTTCCTGCGGCCAGAACGGGAGTAGAAGACATCATGGTGGCCCTCTACTGTATCCAGCAGATGCCCCAGAGAGGTGCCATTAAACTTGGGGGCTGCCGTCTTCTTTGCTTTCTGGGCCATCTCTTGCTTGCAGCAGTCTGTTCTGAAGACATGAAGTAGGCTGCACTCTGGTTCACTTTAAATATGGTGCCCGGAGTGAGGAAGCGCTGAGGTCACAGTGTGGTGATCAAACCTGTGCCTGCCTGCCATCTTCCTCGTGAATGTATAATTACTGGGGCGGGACGCACCAGGAATGGGATGATATGGTGCAAAATGCTGCCATTGCGATCAGCGGGAAAAATGTTCTTTTTCCTGCCCGCAATTGCACTTTTGAGCAAATCTGGGACAATTCTGCCCATGGTTTCATACCAATGCAAAATAGACAAATTAGGCTAACCATATAATTTAAAATCTCATCCAGCTTTTTTTCTAATACTTTTGAATAATTCAGGTTCATGAAAAGTAACAATATTACATTCTCATTGAACATTTCAGAAATATTAGGATGCCTCAAGAAATTTGTTTAAAAATTCAGTTTGACTGCTATTAATATTTTAAAGTTTTTCCCTATTGGTATTTGCCTACATGTATTGAAAATTAATTATGCTTCAGTGGAACATGAAATTAAAATATTGGGTCAGAATTTGCTGTCAACATGATAACAAGGCTAATAACCCTCGCTATTACTTATGGATAAAGGGGACAAGAACATCAGCAGAGGAGCAGATGTATGGTTAAACGGGAACATCCAAGAGTTGCTGTCTGAGCTGCACCACTTCACAGTTAACTTCACAAAAAGAGTATCCCGTCCTTAGCCTTCAATTTATTTAGGAGCTTGATGTACTTGTCACAGAAAGGTTAATCTTGCGACAAGTGTAAGCAACCTTTTATCAATGTGCTAAGTGTTAATGATTGTCAATCTATAGTAAGATGCACTTATGTAGCACCTTTAACATAGTAAAATGTACTGAGGCGCTTCACAGGATCATTGTTGAACAAAATTTGGCACTTAACATGAGAGGTCAGGACAGCCGACCAACAGCTCGGTCAAAGAGGTCAGTTTTTAAGGAGTTTTTTTAAAGGTAGCGAAAGAGGAATAGCGCTTTAGGGCTAAGGGCTTATGGCAAATGAAGGTATGTCCTTCAATGGTAAAGAATAGAATTAGAGATGTGCAAGAGGCCAAAACTGAAGAAACGCAGAGACCTTGGATGGTCATAGGGCTGGGGAAGGTTTCACAGATGGTTGTGGGGGGGGGGGCAAGGGGTGAGCCCATAGGGGGATTTGAAAGCAAAGCTGAGAATTTATTGTGATGCTGCCACACCAGAGCCTAATAAAGGTCAGTGGGCAGAGGGATGATGGGGGAAAGGGAGTTAGGATGTGGAAGCAGAGATTTTAATGAACTTAAGTTTACAGAGGGTGGAAGATGTGAGGCCAGCCAGGAGAACATGGGAATAGTCAAGTCTAGAGAGGTAACAAAGGCATGAATGAAGGTTTCAGCAGCTGATGAGTTGGGATAGGGATGGAGTCAGATGATGTTACACAGAGGAAAGTAGATAGTCTCAGTGATAGTGCAAGTGTATGGTCAGAGGGCCATTTCAAGATTAAGGAGGACACTTACGTTGCAAACAGTCTGGTCAACTTTTTTGGCACCTAAACTTAACTATTATAAATAATGCAGTCTCATTCTATCAGGTTTTTAATTTTCTGGAGAGGTTTTCATACCTTTCCTTTTAGTTTTGTTTCTCTCCCTCTTTTAATTCAATTTCCTTTCCCATTCTTTATTTATCTTTCCACATCTGATTTGACATTGAATTCACCCTCTTTAATTCACCCTCCTCAATTCTGCCTGTGTTTATTCACAAATCCTTAAATCTCATTGGATAAGCAGAGACTGTGATGCTTTCCTTGGTCACTGAAGGCTCGGATGATCTGTTTCTCTCGCTGCGCTGTTATTGGTTCAGATTTTCAGCAACTTTGTGGGAAGAACATTTTTAAGCTGAAATGTAGGGACAGTGCTAAATAACGGCAGATGCAGCAACAACAATTTCTATCTCATTATACAAACAAACAAATATACAATTTAGGAGTGGTAGTAGGCCATTCATCCCCTCAAGTTTGCTTTGCTATTTGATAAGATCATGGTTGATTCAATCGTGATCTCTACTTTCCTGTCTACCTCCTGTGCCCTTTGACTCCCTTGCCAATCAAGAATCTATCCAACTCACCCTTAAATAAATTCAATGACCCGGCCTCTACTGCTCTCTGGGGAGGAGGATTCCACAGACTAACAATTCTCTGAGAGAAAAGATTTCTCCTTATCTCCGTCTTAAATGGAAGACCCCTTATTTTTAATCTGTGTGCCCTAGTTCTAGTCTCTTCCATAAGTGGATACATTCTTTCAGCATCCACCCTGTCGAGTCCCCTCAGGATCGTATATCTTTCAATAAGCTTACCTCTCGTTCTTCTAAACTCCAATGGATACATGGCCAGACCTGTCCAAACTTACCTCACAGAACAATCCCTTCATTTCAGGAATCAGTCATGTGAACCTTTTCTGCACTGCTTCCAATGCAATTATATCCTTTCTTAGATAAGAAGACCAAAACTCTGCATAGTACTCTAGATGTGGTCTCAACAATGCCCTGTACAACTGTGGCAAGACTTCCCTACTTTTATATTCTGTTCTATCCCATTCTCTCAGTCCCTTCACCTCCATCACATCTGTTCTGACGATGCCACTTTCCAAAACAGCACTTCCGACATGTCTTCCTTCTTCCTTTACCGAGGTTCCCCACCAACGGTGGTTGACAGGGCCCTCAACCATGTCCGACCCATCTCCTGTATCTCTGCTCTCACACCTTCCTCTCCCTCCCAGAACCATGATAGGGTCTCTCTTGTCTTCACTTTTCACCCCAACAGCCTCCGCGTTCAAAGGATCATCCTCTGCCATTTCCGCCAACTCCAGCATGTTCCCTTCAGCCCCCTGACATTATTCCATAGGGACCATTCCCTCCAGGACATGCTGGTCCACTCCTCCATCACCCTCCAACATCTCATTCCCCTTCCCACGGCACCTTCCCATGCAATTGCAGAAGGTGTAACACCTGCCCCTTTACCTCCTCTTTCTTCACCGTCAAAAGGCCCAAACACTCCTTTCAGTTGAAGCAGTGCTTCACTTGCACCTCCTTCAATTTGGTCTACTGCATTCACTGCTCCCAATGTGGTCTCCTCTACATTGAGAGACCAAACGCAGATTGGGTGACTGCTTTGCAGAACACCTTTGGTCTGTCCACAAGCAGACCTTCTTGTTGCTAGCTATTTCAACACACCATCCTGGTCTCATGCCCACATGTCTGTCCTTGGCCTGCTGCAATGTTCCAGTGAAGCCCAACGCAAACTGGAGGAACAGCACTTCATCTTCCGATTAGGCCCTTTACAGCCTTCCGGACTTAACATTCAGTTCAACAACTTCAGACCACGAACTCTCGCCTCCATCCTCACCCCTTTTTTATCCCCTTTTTTCAATATTCATTTTTATTTTTTAATTTTTATTTTTTATCCACCTATTTTTAATTTTATTTATTTTCATTTTTATTCATTGTTTTATCCCCACCTTCCATCCCATTTTCGATCTTTTTCCCACCACTATCCCCTCCCCCCCACCCCACCCCCACAAGGGCCATCTATCACTTATTCATGTTGTCCTTTCCAGAGTGCTTACCCTTGTCCTGCTATTACCACATTCTGCTTTCTGATCTTTATGCCACCATCAGCACCTCCTTTAGCCCTCACCACTACCGTTAACACCGTTTTGTCCTTTTGTTCATGACATCTTTGTCAATCTCTCCTTTGCCTCCAACTATCACTGGCCTTCTATCCAGCTTCATCAGCTTCACTTGCTTCACCCTTAATCAGTATAAATTTCGTCACATCCTTATTTCTCTTTAGCTCTGAAGAAGAGTCATACAGGCTTGAAACATTAACTTTTTCTTTCTCTCCACAGATGCTATTAGACCTGCTGAATTTTTCCAGCATTTTCTGTTTTTGTTTCGGATTTCCAGCATCCAGTATTTTGCTTTTATCTTCATATTCTGTTCCCCTTGCAATAAATGACAATACTCAATCGGCCTTCCTAATCACTTGCTGTATCAGCAAACCAACCCTTTGTGATACTTGTGTCAGGACACCCAAATTCCTTTGTACCGCAGAGTGCTGCAAACCCTCTTCATTTATATAATATGCTGCTTTTCTATTCTTCCTGCCAAAGGACAAGTTCACATTTTCCCACATTATACTCCATCTGCTACGTTTTTGCCCACTCACTTAACCTATCTATATCCCTTCACAAACTCCTTATCTGCTTTTCATTAGTTTGTATTTGTGTCATCAGCAAATTTAGCAACCATATATTTGGTCCCTTCATCCAGGTCATTGACATAGATTTTAAATAGTTGAGGCCCCAGCACTGACCCTTGTGGCACTCCACTTGCAATATCTTGTCAACCCAAAAACTGCCCATTTATCCCTACCCTATGTTTCCTGTTAGCTAACTAACCCTCTATCTATGCTAATATTTATGAATATTTACCCCTACACCATGAGCTCTTATTTTGTGTAGTAACCTTTCATGCGGCACCTTGTCAGATGCCTCCTGAAAATCCAAATACACCTCATCTATGGATTTCCCTTTATCCATGTTGCTCATTACTTCTTCAAAGAACTATAATAAGTTAGTCAAACGTGATTCCCCTTTCACAAAACCATGTTGACTCTGCCTAATTGCATTAAAGTTTCCAAGTAACCTCCTTAATAATAGATTCCAGCTTTTCCCCATGACACATGTTAGGCTAACTGGCCTGTAGTTTCCAGCTTTCTGGTCTTCCTCCAGTTATGTTTGCTACTTTCCAACCTAATGTGACCTTTCCACAATCTAGAGAATTTTGGAAAATTAAAACCAATGGCATCGACTATCTCAGCAGCTGCTTCTTTTAAGACCCTAGGATGAAGTCCATCCGGACCTGGGGACCTGACAGCCTTTACTCTAATAATTTTCTCAGCACCCTTTCCCTGGTGATTGTAATTGTTTTAAATCCCCCCCCCCCCCACCCTTGATTTATACGTATTTCTGGGATGTTATTTGTGTCTTCTACAGTGAAGACAGACACAAAGTATCAATTAATTGCATCCACCATTCCCTTATTTCCTATTATTAATTCCCCAGACTCTATCTCTAGAGAGCCAACACTCACTTTAATTACTCTTTTCCTTCATAAATACCTTTTGAAACTCTTACTGTTTTTATATTTCTAGCTAGCTTTCTATAATATTCTAATTTCTCCCTGCTTTTTTTAGTCATTCTTTGCTTTTTTTATATTCTGTCCAATCATCTGACTTGCACTAATCTTTGAGGAATTTTATGCTTTTTCTTTTAATTTGAAACTATCTTTAACTTCCTTAATTAGCCACAGATAGTATGTCCTTCTCTGAGAGTCTTTCTTTGTGGAATATATCTTTGCTGAGTGTTCTGAAATATCTCCTTCACTGCCTCTCCACTGACCTATCCCTTAGCCTAATTTCCCAGTTCACTTTAGCCAGCTCTGTCTTCATACCCTTATAATTGCTTTCAGATTTAATATTAGATCCACCCATCCCTCCCTCAAACTGAATGTGAAATTCAATCATGTAATGATCACTGCCACCTAGAGGTTCCTTCACAATCAGGTCATTAATTAATCCAAAGATAAAAACAAAAAAACTGCGGATGCTAAATCCTGTCTCATTACACATTACCAAGTCTAAAATCCTGGAATCCTGCTGGGCCAAAATCCTGGAACTCCCTTCCTAATAGCACTGTGGGTGTACCTACACCGCATGGACTTCATCGATTCAAGAAGACAGCTCACCACCACCTTCTCAAGGTCATTTAGGGGTGGACAATAAATACTAGCCTAGCCAGTGATACCCACATCCCATGAATGAATATTAAAAAAAGCCTGCTCTCTGGTTGGCTCTAGAACATGCTGCTCTAAGGAATTGTCCCAAAAACACTCTATGAATGCATCTTCCGGGCTACCTTTGCCAATCTGATCCTCTGATCTATATGTAGATTAAAATCACACATGATTATCACCGTAACTTTCTCACAAGTTCCCATTATTTCTTCCAATATACCCTGTCCTGGGGGAAGTTACTATTAGGGGACCTATAAATTTCTTCCACAAGTGAATTCTTACCTTTGCTATTTTTTATCTCCACCCAAACTGATTCTGCATCTTCATCTTTAGAATTAAGGTCATCTCTCACTATTGTACTAACGTCATCCTTAATTAACAGAGCTACTTCACCACCTTTTCCTAGCTTCCTATCCTTCCAAAATGTCAAGTACCCTTGAATATTCAGATCCCAACTTTGCCATCTTGCAGCTTGTAATGGCTATCAGATCATATTTATTCCTATTTGAGCTGACTATTCATCTGTTTTGTTATGGATGCTATGAGCATTCAGATACAGAGCCTTGTATTCTGTCTTTTTACTATTTTTGGAACCTCTTGTTTTATCTGTTGGTGCATGCTTAAGTTTGTACACTCAGTTCCTTCCTGCCATGCTCTGATTTTCATTACCCATATTGCTACCTTGCTCTCTTGTCCTCTACCTTAAATTTATCAAATCTTCCTTCACTTGATCCCTTGTCCTAACCATTTAGTTTAAAGCCCTCTCCATCATTCTAGTTATAGGACTCAACAGAACACTGCTCCTAGCATGCTCCCATTATCCCCAGCCCTCGTGCTATATTGCTGGATAATATCATTTTTGGGTGTTTTTACAAAACAATAGTTAAAAAGCCTGTTTAGATCAACAAAAAGGATTTTAAACACAAAATTTTATGTGTTTATGTTACAGCCTGGAGGAACTTAGCTTAGCACATGTAGACACTTGGCACTTAATGAATTTCTAACTCAATCCACGGTATCAGGTGAATACCAAGAAGTCTGTACGGGGAGAGAAGAGAAATCTGAGGCAGAATTATGTTGGACTGCTCTTATGCATCTCCTAGTGGCTGGGTATAGTTTAAGATCAATGAAAGATGGGAGTGGCTACTTTCTTGGCCTCTTGGCTTGGGATGGCATATGTCATAGAGAGATCATAAAGCTAGTAGGATAAAATAATTAACTTCCACGGCAAGAAAATCACACTTCCTTTAACACATGGTACTCTCTAAATGAGTGAAATTAGTAACTTGATGTGAATCAGAGTTAGATGTACATGGAGCACACAGCTTTCCATTGAGTTTATGGAGTTGTGAAGAGAATGTGTTAGAGAATGGGGTCTCAAAATGTAGTGCTCTGCATAAATTAACAACTTTTACCTCTATGTATATGCCACAAGTATAGACATACCATGGTAATTATATACAAAATAATAATTGTCAGTATAAAAGGTGTTATAATTTCAGGTTTACTTAACTATACTGATTAAGTTAATAGTACTGGGCTAGTAACCCAAACATTGTAAATTCAAATCCCACCATGGCAAGCTGTCAAATTTAATTAATCTGATAATTTGTGGGTTAGCACCAGAAAAATTACCACAAACAATGCTGGATTATTATAAAATCTCAACTGGTTCACTAATGTCCTTCAGAGAAAGGGATCTACCACCCCTATCGCATCTGAACTACATATATATATATGAGTTAAAATCTCCCAGTCCTCATTCCACATGGAGGCTTGATGGTTGCCTCAGCCTCAATCACACAGTCTCTGCCCTAAGTTAAAATCGGGGTTATCAGGGTAACCAGGGACAGTCATAGATATTTCCCTATCAGCCTTGTCCACATCCCAAGAACAATTTAGATGCAACAAATTGTAAATCTGGCAGAGGAGGATGATGACAGTGCTGCATATAGCATACACATTGTTGATGTGGGTCAATAAGAAGCATGTAGCTCCCTTTTGTTGTATCCTGAAATTCAGGGGTTAGGAGATTTATTTTTAGCTTGCTACATGCCTGTTAACTGATGTGATCTGAACATTTCTTCACATCTCTTTGTTTTGTCAGTGCGAAAAGCTATTAGGGACCATGGCAAAACAGCTTCAGGAGCCTGTCACTGTTGTATAGAGAAAGATGGTGCTATTTTGACATCTGTCTTACTTTCTTCTAGTTTTTGCGGCCAGGAAAGTTTTTAATACAAGATTGTTTCTTTGCATCATGGCTTTGTCCATGCTGTAGAGTTATCAGCAAGCTATTTTAATGAGATTGTAGTGTCATATACAGGACTAAAGGAAACAAAATCTTCCTGGGCACAAATCTATAGGCAGAATTTTACCCTTGGTGTGTGGGTGCACTCTCAACATACCCGTGTGTGAAATAAAGCGCGTTGGCTTTGGGACGCTCGTCTGATGCACACTCTTGCGATATTTCGCAAGGCAGGCGTGCAATGAAGACGGAGGCATGCCCGCCATTAATTAACTGACCAGTTAAGGCCCTTGAGAGACCAATTGTCTTGCAGCCTGTGTGATTTTCAGGCCATTGCACAGGTAAAACCTCATCCACGGGCAGGATAAGAGGGGTCAGTGGGCTTCACAAACCGAATAGTGAATAGTTTTGGCTATCACTTGCTGCTGATTGCTTCTGTGAACAGGACAGCTTAATTTCGCTTCAGCTCTGCATTCCAAGCATTTAGAGGCTTCAGTTCAGGACTCAGTGTTGTCTTCCTGGCCCCCGGAGGATTCATGCTGTGTGGGGTTTTGCAGGTATCAGACAGCCTTCCCTTACCCTGGGAATGGGGATTGTGGTCTCCACTGGAGACCCCTTCTCTGAGGAGGAATAGAGGACCAGAAGGGGGAGGAGGCCAGATGTCTCTATTCAGTTTCCAGGGGAGCGACCTGTGGGAGGAGAGGCATAGGCACATGGGGCATAGGGCCAGCAGGAAGACCAAGGTGGAAGAGGCAGCAGAAGACGCTACTATCCTGCTGCCAGTGTTTACAGGCGGCAGTGCAACTACTTCAATATGTCCGAGGTGCAATTTCAAAGGAGGCTCCATCTCTCAAGGGAGACAGCGATCTCCATTTGTCAGAGGATCGGCCCTGAGATCAGCTCTGACTGTATGGGTGGACAACCCACGCCGGTGGCTCTGAAGGTCATGGTGGCCCTAAACTTCTATGCCTCCAGCTCTTTCCAGGGAATCTGTGTGGAGTCTCCCAATCAGCCATCCATAGTTGTGGCAAACTGGTGACAGAAGCTCTGTTCAGGTGTGCATTGACTTTCATTCATTACCGTATGGACTAGGCCAGCCAGACAGAACAAGCCAGAGGCTTTGCAGTGATTGCTGTGTTCCCCCATGTCCAGGGTGCCATTGACTTCACACATATGGCCATCAACGTGCCAGCGGGTGAGCACGGTGCCTTTGTCAACAGCAAGGGATTTTACTCCATGAACGTGCAGATAGTGTGTGACCACAGGATGCAGATTCTGCAAGTCTGTGCAAGGTACCCTGGCAGCTTCCACGACACCTACATCCTCAGACACTCCCAGGTGTCGAGGCTCTTCAGTGCTCCAGCCTGGCTTGGTGAATGGCTGTTGGGTGACAAGGGCTATCTGCTCAAAAGGTGGCTCATGACGTCTCTCCGCCACCCAAGGACAGAGGCTGAGCAGTGATACATCAGGGGCCATGGGTCCACAAGGGCGGTGGTGGAGAGAACCATCGGTCTTCTCAAGATGTGCTTCCGATGCCTGGACCGTTCAGTGGGCACACTGCAATACCCCCCAGATTGTGTGTCGCTGATAGTGGTTGCATGCTGCGCTCTCCACAATCTGGTGCTGGAAAGGGGGGACCCACTGGAGGAAGAAGATCTTGACTCAGCTGCACAGGCAACAGATGATGAGTCCAGTAGTGAGTCCGAGGACGGGCAGGGTCAGGATAACACTGAGGGCATAGACACAGACCTGGGCAACCTTCAGGGAGGCAGGACACCTGGGAAGCTTTGATCCAATGCTCCTTCAAAAGCCAACTAAATAAGAACCACCACCACAGGCCAGGGCTTCTGGATCCATACTCAATACCTGACAGGACCAGTTCCTTGTTCAACAACATACACTATGTGCCAGTGTAATAAAGTTTATGCAGTCACACGTCCATCAAAACATCATGGCCTACCCTGCACCTACAGATCAAATGAAGTATCCAGAGGCCAAAAAAAAATCTCATTCGTTGCTGACTGACAAACAAATTAACATTGACCAGAGTTTTATATCACACCATTAAAAAAAACAGGAAAATGGGGGAAACAAATATCACCCTTGATCAGACGTGTTATGTTTAAGGTACTTTATGTTTTTGCTTGCCAGTGCTACGTCTAGTTGCTCCCCCTCGCTGGCACTGGCATTGGGAGACAGCCTGCTCACTGAGCTGTCCTGTTGGCCTTGACCTTCATGGGCATCCTCTGGCCCGTGGAGCCTGTGTTGGCCCCGGCTGGGAGGGAGCGGCCAGTGCCATGGCTGGCATCTCCCCAGTTGCTGCAGCCTCATCAGATGCGACGGTCATTGGAAGAGGGGCAGAGGAGCTGCTGCCCTCATCCAGAGTGCACTGAAAGGAGCCTGCAGAGACAACAGGCAGCTCGTGCTCCAATGTCAGGTTGCCCTGGATCTCCCTTGATCCATTGATGGGGTACTGGTGCCCAATCCATCTCCCACACTAACACTGACCAGCTGAAGTAATTGCCGGTGTGAGTGCTTGCAGGTCCGAGTGCATCCACAGGAAGCCCTGATTGAGTTCCTGGAAGAGCATCTCCAAGAGAGACACCACTTTCTCCATGGAGGCGGCGTTGCACTTGGCCATGAGGGTCAAAGCAGTGCTTATGCTTCGCGTGGACTCCTCTACAACGGACACGATGGCCTCCCTCATGTATCTCCTTCAAATCCCCCCGCACACCCTGCTGGACATCCAGCAGCTGCTGCCTCATGGACGGCTCCAGAGGCCCATCATCAGCCATCGACTGAGCATTATCTTGGTCCCCAGCAGTCCTCCAGCTGCCATGCCATGGGCACTCCCTGCCTCTGCTGCTCGAGTGATTATGAAGTGCCCTCACCAACATGGCAATAGATCTTATGCCCACTGAAGTGCTGATACCTGTGCTGGTGCCTGCTTGACAGAGAGGGTGTGATGCTGGTGCATGGTCAGCATGCTGGTCCTTTGGGGTCAGGGTTGGGCCTTCGGACCCCTCACAATGAGGGGTTGCTGGTGAGCCTGAAAGGGAGAAGAAGGACATGTCATTAGTTTAAGTCATTATACTGTCAGTTTGCAGAGATCTGCATCATGGTGCCCTCGTCTTTCCATTATCAAAGGGCATTCCAGGTTCCAGGCTCACATCGATATAGACACTACAGTGAAATGGTTGTAATTATTGACATCATCACCTCAATGCACTGCACTGTTATCTTCCTCTGGCACCTCAACCTCACTGCAACAGCTTGACCGAGGTGCATGGTGCCTCTCCGGCTCCAAGGCCTTCTGCTCGTATCTGCTGAGGATGAGGAGGAGTAGGGGTCCCCTGCCAGTCTGTGATGCCTCAGCATGTTATGAGATGTTTTCTCTTGAAAGGATAGAGGAGCATCGATTAGTGCACCCTCTACTTGCATTGCTTTTGCAGCCTGTCCAACCCCACCTGAGGAATACTTCGTAGGACTCAGCACATTTTTGACCCTGGAGCCGCAAGGCACTCAATCCAAGCAGCCAGGGCCAACCCCCTTGGCCAGATCCTGCTTCATTGATATTTGCCACTCACACTGTAACACCTCTGAGGTCCACAGGGGGATGGGCAGCTCTTAGTTGTTCTGCAAAGCGACCCAGGCCAGCACTGTACTCACCCTTCCTGATTGCAGGAGATCGTTGAAGCACTTCTGACACTGGACCCATGTGCGCCTTACTACATCATGGCTGCTGACCCTGGATGCCACCTCCTCCCAAGTCTTTTTGGTGAGGTGGCAGGAAGGGGGGGCTTCTCCTCCCGTCTCTGGGGATGAGGTTTTCTCTCCGTGCTGCTACCTCCTCCAGGAGGGCAGCGAGGCACTCATCTGGGAAACACAGGGTTGACTGCCCCGCTGACCTGCCCTCCCGCCTGCCGTGTCCACCCGCTACGGTCTCCATGCACAGCATTTATGCGACCTTCGGTGGCAGCCTTCCAGGGGCTGCTGAGGCCACATTTGAATTGGCCAATGGATCGCCATTGGACCCGGTGGACATTAAGCCCCTGCCTGCCCCTTCACGCTCATTCACAGGCTGCATTGCACGCTGGGCGAGCCTTAATTGGCCCACCGCGTAAAATCATGGCGCGCTGCCGGTTGCGGTCGGTGGTCAGCTTCTTGACCGTTCCCACTGCCCCCGCCGAGCACCCCCGCCAAGGGTTAAAATTCTGTCCTATGACTTTTAACTGCTAAAATAAGGAAATCCAATAGTTAACAGCTTCTGATATACTAGCTACACCTGAAGAGAATGATAACAACTAGCCCAGAAAGGCTTAAATAAACATACTACTAAACCAACAGAAATTTGCAAAGGCTTATTTTTTTCAGATGCATCAGTCAAAATCAGCCAGAAGGCACAGAGACTCGACCGATGAAAGATATTTATATTGTACATTTTCTGCCCAGTGCATGAGTTCTTAGTAAGTACCTGTGACAAGAAAAATATACTTAATTTATTATTAATAAATAATCAGTTTTTAAAAATGCATAGCTTACAACATCCTGTTATTCATGAACCCCTACCCAATCTTAAAAGATTATCGTTATTCCTTATGGATTGAAGCAATTCTGATTTGAGATTTTGTTTGAGGTGGGCATGAGCTATGGAATCCAGTAAAATGCTTGAAAATTGTCTATAATCTTAGTCTATTCTGGGAAAAGAAATTACAATTTTAAAAAGGGCTATGCTATTTAAAACGTAGCACTTTAATTTGTCAATCTTGGAACTGAGTAATCTACTCGTGTACAGCAGGGCAGCATGCAAAGGCTAGAACTGATAATCATGTAAGTCTGTGTGAGAATAACTAGATTACTTTTTCAATAGGATAAGTCAGGCTAAAAATTAATTTCCATATCATTTACAAATGTTAACCAATGAAGTACTGATGTTTCCTTTGAAGCCTCCAACATATTCAGTTATTTGACAATTTTTTGATGATTGCTGTTATAGATTTAGAAAATTTTCCTAAGACACAACATATTTCCTCACTTGCAGAATCTGTTTAGGGAAGAAAATATCCTGTAATTTGCTGCAGAAATGCTTCTCAGCTTTTGCTGGGTATTATCCTAACAGCATCTGTCCTATTTTTCTTGATTGTTTTATAGAAAGTCCTTATCCTTATTCCTACAGAGGTTTTTTTTAATATTCTTAATTGGTACTTAATTTAATTTTTATTCATTCCCTGTTGTGAAAGTAAATCTCAGTGATTATGCACACTCCAAATTTAGCTCAGGATAGCGAGCTCCTAGCTGAGGATTTTCTCATGAAATGTTGCAATGTATAAAAAGTGATAAGAATTCCCACTTTGGGCTCAATCAGTGACCCAGTGTCTATTCTTTTAAATCTTCCCCTCAAATCCGTTTTCATACCACCAAACCTAATCTCTGTCATGAACCAGTGCAATTTGGCAGTGTTTGTAATATATATTTTTAATTGCTTTAAAAATATTCCTCAATGCAGTTAAGACTACTAACTTGTTGCTATTTGACCAACATGACTGAATTTGGTTTTATCATAAAAAATAAGAATTTTTAATCAGAATGCCTAGTCTACCGTTATTAACCCAATTTTAAATAACTGAAAATGGCATTAAAACTATAAAACAACTATTAATCCTCACATTTATAAAATATCTTTACTTCATGAAACAATGAATTACTTGCTGGAGAGCAAGTTTGTTACCCTCTGCAGTGTGGAACTAGCAATAAAGAATTCTTTTAATTGTACCTAGATAGACATTTGGAAAGCTGCAAAAAATGACTAAAATAGGGAAATGAATCAATTAGCAAGAGAAGCTGATGTTGAATAACAGTAATGAACTTGATTTGTACTATATTGAGCTTCTAAAGCTATTGAAGTAGCTGACCTTGTCTTGCCCTTCAGTTCAACCTGTGCAATACCCTTGTACCATTCACTGGGCCGCCCATTATCATGTAAATATTTTTAGGGGAGCAGCAAAGTCAAAGGGTTGGACTTCACTGTGAAAATAACAGTGAGGCTATCAACACTTGTCATAATTTATGTGCAAAGTGGACAACAGCTTCCACCAAATGCACATTCACATTTAAACATGAAAATCTGTGAGTTGCTGTTCCAGATGCAATGATCCCCGTGAACTGCCTTGAATTGGCAAATCGCAATTTGATGCATCATTCAAACTTATTGAATGGTGTAAGGTTCCTGTATTTATTTCATGGGTATGGACTAAAGTTGCCAAAAATGTTAGGGTTTATCCAAGGTCAAATTGAAAGAAAAAACATACAACATGGCAAAGATTAGTAGTCAGCCAGAGGATTGGGAAACTTTTAAAAAACAACAAAAGATGATCAAAAATATAAAGCAGAAGGAAAAAATAAACTTTGCAGGTAAACTAGCAACCAATATAAAAACAGACAGTAAGAGCTTCTTTAAATATAAATATAAATAAATATAAAAAGGAAGAGAGAGACCATAAGCTCCATTGAGAATGAGGCTGGGGAAATAATAATGGGGAACCAGGAAATGGCAGAGGAGTTGAATAAATATTTTGCTTCAGTCTTCACGGTAGAAGACACTAATAGCATTCCAAAAATACTAAATAATCAAGGGGAAAAGGTTGGGGCGGTGGAGGGGAGGAAATAAATACAATAACTATCACTAGAGAAAAAGTACTAGGGAAACTAATGGTGCTAAAGGCCAATAAGTCCCTTGGACCTGATGCATCCTAGGATATTAAAGGAAATAACTACAGAGATAATGGATGTACTGGTAAGTAATCTTCCAAGAATCCTTAGATTCTGGAAAAGTCCCAGAGGATTGGAGAACAGCCCCTTATTCAAAAAGTGGGGGAGACAAAAAACAGGTAAGTATAGGCAAGTTAGCTTAACATCTGTCATTGGGAAAGTGTTAGAGTCTATTGTAAAGGATGTATGAGCAGAGCATCTAGAATAACATAATCTAATCAAGCAGTGTCAGCATGGCTTCATGAAGGGGAAATCATGCTTAACAAATTTATCAGAATTCTTTGAGGAGGTAACAAGCAAGATAGATAAAGGGGGACCAGTAGGTGTAATATCTTTGGCTTTCCAAAAGGCATTCGATACGGTACCTCACATAAGGCTACTTAAAAAGAAAAGAGCCCATGGTGTTGGGATAGTATATTAGCATGGATAGAGGATTGGTGAACTAATGGAGGACAGAGAATTGGGATAAGGGGGGCATTTTCAGGATGGCAGCCTGTAATTAGTGGAGTGCCTCAGGGGTCACTGCTGGTGCCACAGTTATTTACAAGATATATTAATGACTTAGATGAGGGAAGTGAATGTACTATCACCAAGTTTGCGGATGACACAAAAGTAGGTAGGAAGGCAAGTGGTGAGGATGACACAAGGAGTCTAGAGAGGGATATAGACAGGTTAAGTGAGTGGGCAAAAACTTGGCAGTTGGAATATAATGTGGGAAAATATGAGGTTATGCACTTTGCCAGGAAGAATAGAGGAGTTGAATATTATTTAAATGGAGAAAGACTGCAGAAAGCTGCAGCACAGAGGGATTTGGGGGTCCTTGTGCATGAATCCCAAAAAGCTAACATACAAGTTCAACAAGTAATAGGGGAGGCAAATGGAATGTTGGCCTTTATTTCAAAGGAAATATAGTATAAAAATAGGGAAGTCTTGCTAAAACTATACAGGGCACTAGTTAGACCACACCAAGAACACTGTGAACAATTTTGGTCCCCTTATCTGAGGAAAGGCAAATTGGCATTGGAGACTGTCCAGAGAAGGTTCACTGGGTTGATCCAGGGTATGGAGGGATTTTCTTATGAGATGTTGAGTAGGTTGGGCCTGTACTCATTGGAGTTTAGAAGAATGAGGGGTGACCTTATTGAAACATATAAGATTCTTAGGGACCTTGACAGGGTAGATGCTGGGAGGTTGCTTCTCCTTGTGGGAGGGTCTAGGACCAGAGGGCATAATCTCAGAGTAAGGAGGTGCCCATTTAAAACAGAGATGAGGAGGAATTTCTTCCCTAAGAGGGTAGTCAATCTGTGGATTTCTTTACTGCAGAAGGCTGTAGAAGTTGAGTTGTTAAGTATATTCAAGGCTGAGACAGACAGATTTTCAGTCAGTAAGGAAATCAAGGGTTATGGGGGCAAGGCAGGAAAATGGAGTTGAGGATTATCAAATCAGCCATGATCTCATTTGAATGGCAGAGCAGAATTGATGCGCCGAATGGCCTATTTCTGCTCCTAAGTCTGATGGTCTTATGGTAACTCTAATGGCTTCAATGACGGCCCACCTTGCATAATTTCAATCTTGTCTTCCAAGATCCTGTTCCCCTGGATTCCAGAGTACACTCAAACACCAATTCACAAGCACAGTTTCAGCCTTTTGGCCATGCCAAGCAGAACGCAACTGTCCCAAATGGGCACCTTTGCCCCAACAACCCACAACACGGAATCACCAACCTTCGGCTGCCTTCTTGGATCTTCAGGACTACACCTGAGCCCTTTTCAATTACCATAATCGGACAGCATCAATAATGGTCCACCTCACAGAGTTTCAATCTCATCTTGAGAGATTCCATTCCATTCCCCTGGATTCCTGATTATACACCCAAGCACCAAATTACAAGCACAACTTCTGATCTTCAGCCATGCCAAGCAGAACGCTGTTGCTTCAAAGGAGTACTTTTGCCCCAACAGTCCTCTTCAATTACCAGGGCTTCTTCTGAGCCCTCTTTGCTTAAATCTGCTCCCTGTAGCCCTTTCTCTAAGTTGGAGCCTGTTTCTCTGCTCCTGTCTTTTGTCTTAATTTAGCTGGCACCTGTTTCTATCCCCTGTCTTTGACCCTTATCTGTGAATTCCTTTTTGGGACCTCTCCCTGTCCCCCTCCCTTGTCCCTTGTCTTTGACACTTGCTGACTATGGTGCTTTGCATTCAGATTTTTCATGCCTTTCTTCTTTTCTCTTTATGCGCAGGCATGCGAGGCCTGTCCTGCCCCTGAAGAACATAAAGATCCAGAGCTGTGCATGTGCAGAAAGTCCAAGGACTGTCAGCTGATGAAGCTCTCAACCTCTGAGATCAGCAAGGATATTATAGGTTTTCATAACACGAGGTACCTCATGATTTTGAACACCTCTATCAAATCTCCTCTCAACTGAAAGAGAGCAGCCCTAGCTCCTCCAATCTGTCTACTTAACTGAAGTTCCTCAACCCTGGAACCATTCTCATGAATCTTCTCTGCATCCTGCAGTGGAGCAGGGCATACCCAGGGATGACAATGGAGGAGCCTGGGACATTGGCTCTAAGGTAATATTTGTGAGTATCACTTTGTTGCTTAACTAGACTTATTAATTAATAGAATTTAAATTCCCTCAGTTTCTGAGTTGCGATTTGAGCTCATGTCCTGTATTAGTCTGCCTCTGGCTCATTAGTCCAGCAACATTATCGTTATGCTTTCATTCCGCTCAGTTCCCGTTGCATACCTAGAGACAAGACTGAATTTTGTCTTTAGGTAGAATGGAGTTAGAGGATGGGAGATAGTTAGACTAGGACTGTCCTTATTTTATAACTTGCTCTGTTCGCATTTCTAATGAAATCTACCATAGTAAATGCCTCTACTGGTGACAGGGTATAATTACAGTGTTGCAAGTTTACGTAGGCAGTTTCCATTCTATAATCTTCGGAGTGCACCAATCAAAAATTAACTAATTAACAAATCAACTGATAAAAATGTTAACAGCCCCTTAAAGGGTCACTGTAACAAAAAGACAAAACTTTAAAGGAAACTTATTAAATTAAATTAATGTTCCCACTTAATTATGATGCACTGCAGCCCTGTGGCACCCACTGATTGCAGGTCTAAAGCATACTGGCGGACACCATGTACTCCCTCTTCAGGGACACCCGGACCCAAACATAGCTAGGGAAGAGTGGCAGACAATCAGCAGAATGACTCCTCAACTACCCACTGCCTGGACCTGTTAATGGCCACCTGGGTCAGGCCCAGAAGTAGGCTAACTAGGAGGTCATGCACCCTGTTCGCCCCTGCCCCGCTCTGTACCAGGCGGCAAAAGATCAGGAGCATGGGGATGAAGTGCAAACAAAACTTGAGGAGCAGCCCCTTCAGATAATGAAATAGGGGCTGCAATCTCAGACAACTTATGTATACGTGGAAAGTTTCCATTCTATATGTGGATATAGAAATTTATATTGCAAAGCATTGACAGAAGTTAATTAAGAGAGTAAAGTTAATTAAGAGAGTAATTAAATTAAGTTAAATAATAACATATGTAACAGTGGCAAGACAGGCTTTATATTGCAGCCATGGAATGTGGGAGCTTTTGGACAGCATGGTGATCCATGACAAATATGAATACAGAAAGTGTAAGGACCTAGAGGATTTTCAGATCAGGATTATTGATCTGAAAGTTAAACTGCAGACTCTCTGCAAAATAAAGGAGGGGGAGAAATACCTGGGCACTTTGTACCTGACGATTGTCACATCTCTTAGAATAGGATCAGTAAGGGGCGTGAGAGAAGACAGGAGACTATGCTGGAATGAGATAGAAACCAAGTGAGCAGTGAATTATGTTCATGTGGTAAGTCCTGATAAGTCTATTTTTCAGCTTTAACTATAGGTTAAGAATCAAGATCTGACATAGTACTAAACTTCAAGTAAGTTCGGCTAGCTTGTTAAATAGAGAACTGTCTGGAGAGGCAGTTATCTGTCAATCATCTGAAAGCACTTGGTTAAAGTACTGTTAATTATGTAGCAGGAAGCTAAACCATCAGAGGGTCTATAAAAAAGACAGGCTTTTAAAACCACATCAGTAGGGGATGCGTGAGGAGACAGGTGACTATGCTAAAGTGAGATGGAAACTGAGTGAGTAGGTTCACATGGGAATCCGATGTATGGGGGAAAGAGGTGTGATATACATAGGAATTATTCTAGGTTAATTAAGAGAGTAATTAAATTAACTAAATAACATAAGTTACAATGGCAGGACAGGTGTTGCAGCTGTGGAATGTAGGATCTTTTGGATAGCAAGGTGATCCATGGCAAACATGAATACAGAAAGTGTGCGTAGCTAGATGAATTTCAGATCAGGGTTATTGATCTGGAAGCCACACTGCCGACACTGCATAACATAAGGAAGGGGGAGAAATATCTGGATGCTTTATTCCAGAAGATGGTCACACCTCTTAGAATAGGGTCGTCTGTTTTGGTCAGCAGTGAGGGACAGGAGGATATGACTGTGAGTGAGACAGGTAAAGGGACCGAGCAGACAGTAGTGGAGGAGCCTCAGACATTGCAATTGTCAAACAGGTTTGAGGTGCTCACAACCTTTGTGGATGAAAGTGTGGTCTGCAAGGTGAATGAGCAGGCTAGCCATATCACCATGGTGCAGGAAGCCATTCAAGTTGGGGTGGGGGGCAACAAACAGGAAAGCTAATAGGGGACAGTATGTTAAGTGGTTTGACACTGTTCTCTGCAGCAAAGAGTGAGAACCTAGAAGGCTGAGTTGCCTGCCCAGTGCCAGGGTTGGGACATCTGCTCCAGGCTGTAGAGGAAGTTACAGTGAGAGGAGGATGGTCCAGTTGTTGGGGTTCATGTAGGTACCAATGGCATTAGCAGGAGAAGGAAGGAGGTTCTGCACAATCAGTATGAGGAACTAGGAACCAAATTAAGAAGCAGAATCTCAAAGCTAATAATCTCTGGATAATTACTTGAGCCTTGTGCAAATTGGCATAGAGCAAATAAGATTAGAGAGATGAACGCGTGGCTCAAAGACTGGTGTGGGAGAAATGGATTCCGGTTTATGGGGCACTGGCACCTGTGCTGTGGAAATCAGGATCTCTACCGCTGGGATGGTCTACACCTGAACCATGTTGGGATGAGCGTTCATGCGAATTGCATAACAAGAGAAATAGGGCTTGAAACTAAACAAGGGGTGGTGAGGGATTAAACTTGAGTAGATGTAGCAAATCAAGGGGTAGTTTCAAGGCAGGAGAGGATAATGGTAATATGGGAAATGAGGACCATAGAATAGCAGGAAGGGACAGAGAGAAAAAAAAACATAAGAATGTAGCAACAGTCAAGACTAGATGTTACAAAGATAACAAAAAGACAAAACTAAAGGCTCTGTATCTGAATATGTGTCACATTCCTCACAAAGTAAGTGATTTGATAGCGTGCATTTGAAGTAAATGAATACGATCTGATAGCCATGACAGAGATGTGGCTGCAATATGACGAAGATTGGATCCTGAATATGGAGAGGTATATGGCATTCAAGAAGAATAGGAAGTTAGGTAAAGTTGGAGGGATAGCGCTGCTAATCAAGGATGGCATTGGTGCAATAATTAGAGATGATCTTGGTTGAGGAGATCAGGACATAGAATCAGTTTGGGTGGAGATGAGGAAAAGTAGCAGAAGGAAGTCAATAGTGGGAGTGGTCTACAGGCCCCCTAACAGTAACCACAATGTAGGACAAAGTATACAAGAAGAATTATTGGGTGCTTGTGATAAAAGGATGGCAATAATCATGGTTGATTATAATGTACGTGTAAACTGGAAAAATCAGATTGGCAGCAATAACCTGGATGAAGAGTTCATAGAATGTTTTCAAGATAGTTTCTTAGAGCAGCACGTTCTGGTACCAACCAGAGAGCAGGTTATATTAGGCTTGGTCTTATGTAATGTGACAGGATTATTTAATGACCTCAGAGTGAAGGCACCCATAGGTAGCAGCGACCACAATATGATTGAATTTTATATCTAGTTTGAAAGGAGGAAGAGTGGGTCTAAGATTATTATTTTAAACTTAAATAAGGCCAACTATGTGAGCATGAAAGCTGAGCTAGCTGAAGTGAACTAGGATACTAGGCAAGGGGATAGGTCAATAGAGAAGCAATGGGAGACATTTGAGAGGATATCCCAGAATACTCAGATTAAGTATATTCCTACTATAAAGAAAAGTTCCAAGGAGAGGACCCACCATCCGTGGTTAAATAAAGAAGTTAGAGAAAGCATCAAACTTAAGGAAAAAACATATAACTACAAAGATGAGTGGCAGGTCAGATGATTCGTCAGAATATAAAGAATGGCAGAGAATGACTAAAAGGTTAATCTGGAGGAAGAAATTAGAGTATGAAGGGAAGCTAGTTAGAAATGTAAAAACAGATAGCAAAAGTATCTACAGGTAATTAAAAAAGAAAAGTGAGGAAAGTGAGTGTTGGTCCTCCAGAGAGTGATAATAGGGAGTTAATAGTGGACAGTAAAGAAATGATGGATGAAATGAACAAATATTTTGCTTCTGTCTTCACTATAGAGGATACAAAAATCATTCCAGTAATAGCTGTAAATGAGAAAGTGGAAGGGAGAGAGGAACTTGGTGAAATTACAATCACTAGGGAAGCAGTACTGAGCAAACTGATGGAGCTGCGGGCTGACTATTCTCTGGGTCCAGATGGACTCCATCCTAGGGTTTTAAAAGAGGTGCGTAATGGTGTTAATTTTCCAAAATTCCCTAGATTCTGGAAAACTTCCATCAGGTTGGAAAGTAGCAAATATAACCCCCTTATTCAAGAAGAGAAGGAGCCAGAAAACAGGAAACAATAAGCCAGTTAGCTTGCTGTCTGTCATGGGGAAGGTGTTAGAGTTGATCATTAAGGAGGTTACAACTGGAGCCTTAGAGAAACCCAAGGTAATCAAAAAGAGTTATCATTTTTAAACAATTTATTGGAGTTCTTTGAAAGAGTAACAGTGCTGTGGATAAAGGGGAGTGCGTAGACATACTGTACTTGGATTTCCAGAAGGCATTTAATAAGGTTCCACAGTGAGTAACATATTAGCAGGGATAAAAGATTGGCTGGCTGGTCGAAATGGGTCTTTTTCCGATTGACAAGATGTGACAAGCGGAGTCCCGCAGGGGTCTGTGCTGGGGCCTCAACGTTTTACAATTTATGTCAATTACTTTGATGAGGGGAGTGAAGGCATAGCAGCTAAATTTACAGATGACACAAAGATAGGTAGGAAAGTATGTTTGAAGAGGACATAAGGAGGTTGTAGACGGATATAGATTGGTTGAATGAGTGGGTAAAAACCTGACAGATGGAGTATATTGTGGGAAAATGTGAAGTTGTTCACTTTGGCAGGAAGAATAAAAAACAGGAGTATTACTTAAATAGAGAATGACAGCAGAATTTCGAGATTTAGAGGGATGTAGGTGTTCTAGTGCACGAGTCACAAAAAGTTAGTATGCAGGTACAACAAGTAATTAAGAAGGCTAATGAAATGCCATCCTTTATTAGGAGAGGAATTGAACATAAATGTAAAGATGTTATGCTTCAGTTATGTGGGGTATTGGTGAGACCACATCTCGAATACTGTGTGCAGTTCTGGCCTCCTTATTTAAAGAAGGATGTAAATGCATTGGAGGTGATTAAGAGGTTGTTTATCAGATTGCTACCTGGAATGAGCAGCTTTATCTTATGATGAGAGGTTAGACAGACTGGGCTTGTTTCCACTGGAGTTAGAAGAGTGAGGGGTGACTTCTTTGAAGTATATAAGACCCTGAACGGTATTGACAAGGTGGATGTGGAAAGGAGATTTCCTCTTGTGGGCGAGTTCAGAACAAAGGGGCATAGTTTTAAGATTAGGGGTTGCGTTTTTAAGACAGAGATGAGGAAATTTTTTTCTCTTGGAGGATTATGCGACTTTGGAACTCTCTGCCTCAGAAGGTGGTGGAGGTGGGGCCATTGAATATTTTTAAGGCAGAGGTTGATAGATTCTTGTTAGGCAAGGAAATCAAAGGCTGTCAGGGAAATGTGGAATTCGAAACACAAATAGATTAGCCACGATGTTATTGAATGGCGGAGCAGGCTGGAGGAGCTGAATGGGCTACTTCTGCTCTTATTTCATATGTTCTTATGTTTGTAAAAGCTATACACAGGTGTAAGATTTTAATACATTATAGGTTTAAAATCTTATAGGTTTGAATAATAACTGCGTGACTTACTTCACAGGATATTGGTAGCTGTTTTATTTTCTGTTACTGATTCTGCAATCCACGGCTTGCAAGAAAAGCGGTTCAAAGTTGAGCCCTGTTTCCTAGAGTTACATAAATAAGAAGGCAACTCTAGGACTACATACTATGATTGGCAAGCGTCCATTAGGGTTGATGGCAAAATAACTGTATTCAGGATAATTGGAGCCATCAAATTCCACCCCATCAGTTTGGGCTACATTCAAGCACTGGCCACAATGGTAAAAGAGTGCTATATTGATCCATTCTGATACTCAGTCCCAAATTAAAAGTTCCCTCGTGAATGCTTTCTGGAGACAAAAAAAACAGCCTGGGGATGATCAGAGAAATCTTAGCTTGCTATTTAACTGATATGAAAAATAAGGAGCAGATAGGCACTAAAGAGATCCTTTTGGCTATGTCATCCTGGTGCATCTACTCCACTCTTTGGTTAACAAAATCAACGAATGTAGAGCTTCAGGGAATGAACGCTTGGTGCAATTTCTTAAGTAATTGTTTTTTAAATGAAAATATCAAGGACTGATAGAGATAAATACAAACCTTTTAATGTTTTTACCCCTAGAGTGAGCTGGAACAGGTAACCTTTATTAACTGAGAAGTCAGGTCTTCTATTTCCCGATCTACTATAAACTTCAGGGTTTTGTTTACAATCAGTGCAAAAATTGTATTTGAAGTTTTTGTTCCTGCCAATCCATATGTTACAATCTCAAGTTGATAGTTTGTATAAATATGCATAAAAGCCCTGTGTGTATGTATGTTTTATATGTCCTTCACTGTCGTTAGGTCAAAATCCTGGAACTCCCTCCCTAACAGCACTGTGGGTGTACCTACACCACAGCGACTGCAGCGGTTCCAGATGGCAGCTCATCACCACCTTCTCAAGGGCAATGAGGAATAGGCAATAAATGCTGACCTAGCCAGTGTCTCCCAAATCCTGTAAATTAATTATATATATATATATATACACACACACACATATATTTATATGTATTAGTGGTACTTCTGATCAACATCAGCACTAACCCATGATTGATTGATGTGGAATTTATTTGTAGAGCAAAGCTAGTATTATTTCCTCCCTTGTTTTATTGTTGTTTTCTATGATAGCAGGATACCCTACTCCTGCTCCACTTATTTTATTTCTTATTTTATCTGCAAGCTTACTGGATAGTTAATGAGACTGCACAAGGGTGAAGATAATGTTGACATTCAAACCATAGCCAATAAGCTAGAAGATGGGTTTTGGTTCTCATGCCATTTCTCTTTTTTTTGTTATAATCTGATTTCACATTATATATCTCTTAAAAACATGATCTGTTGACTCTGCTTTTGGCAACTGGAGACCAGAATTACATGAATAGCCATTTGGCCAATAAGAAACCTTACAATCAATATTAGCTGTGCTAAATTGCGTGTCTGAATCGAGTCCTACTTCAGTTATCAAGTACCACATTAATTGTACAGCTTTTACAGGAAGCTGGAATATAGCAACGCTTGGAAAAAAAATTAAACATAATGCGCAGTAAAAGCTTTACCTAGGGAAAGATAAGCTGCCCATGCTTGACAAAATTAACAAAGCAGAACACACACGGATGTGACAAAATGGTGCATTTTTGTAAATGTAAGATTATTTATTGAGTTCCTTATTGCTGGAAATGGGACACATAGGATTAAAATTAACTGCCTCTGGCTGCTTCTGCAAATTGCACAGTCTGAATAATTCTGAATAAAATTGCAGAATCATGCATACTTCAGTATGTGGTTGGTCCATATCATTTGATTTCTGCCTTATAATAGATATTTGGCATAGATAAATGAATGAAGCCACCTTATTCAACTCAAATATTCTCAGTTGATCACCACACTGGGGCTATTTTTAATAGTTTTAATTGACAGATACGCCTGGGATAAAGACACCAATCAGGTACCTGAAAGGAGTAGGGCCAAAGATTTTTTTGGGCTGCTTTGATGGACAGTTCTGTGGCTAGGAGTTTCCAGTTGTAAATTAATATTTGGTTATTTGCCCTCAGTTCACCAGTAAATCTGAAGGCAGCGGAGTTACACGATTTTTCAGAGTTCAGTAGCAACATCTTGCCATTTAAGCAGCGAGCAATTGCGATTCATGGTCCAATGTTGAGAACAACAGAAGTACCTGTTGGTTGTACATTCTGAGGAAAATAGCAAAACTTGCAATTTCTATAAATATGTTGTTTGCACTGAATACTGTTAATTATCAGTTTGTTGTTAAATAAATTGTTGGCTTGTAGTTTGAGGCATGGTCAAACGGAGTCTATATTATTCCATTTATTGAAGGGCACATGACAACATAAAATATATTCTAGTAAGTGGAATAATATAGCACAGATTCTCTGTTCTACCTTTGAGACTTTACTTAGATGTTGGCCAGGTAAAGGTTCAAGCTGCTTCACAACTAGGTGCAAGGATTGCTTATGAGAGTTGCTGGTGAACCCAAGAAACCTATCTAGCATGAAAACTCAAAAATACAACATGTACCATTCAACAAAGACTGTTTTATAGTCCTGTGCTTGCAGGATTAACAAGACTCGAATGTTCAAAGGAACATACTGAACAATGAAAATACAGAGTAGTTTTCTACTGACTGTAACTATTAATTCACTGCAAACCTATTTCACCAAATAAAATATAGTGACGGTAAACTGAAAATCCTCTCAGATTTGACCTGCCTGATTGAGAATTGAATTTAGAAGATGCTGTAGGAGTAATTTTAACCTAACATGCCCACAGGAACCTGACGGGGTTCAGACTAACTGCCTGTTTTACAACATACCCAATTTTATTTGTTAATGAAGCCAATGCAATGGAAAATCAGGAAAGTGTAAAACAGGGGACCATATTTAATTCTATGAGCTTCCCGCAGGACTGGATTAGTTTAAAATGACCTCCTGTGTCAAATTGTTTAAACTATATTTGAATTGGGAAGAGCCAATCACCTGATTAAATATTGAAAGAGAATGCAACAGTTGTAATCAGCATTAGGAATGTCATATACCATAAAATCTCAGGTTTAGGTCACACCTTCATGGGAGATTTTGACTTGCAAACTGGCAGCATGATTTATTTCTGGATTTTGTAAATTGCCTCGTCTGCATGTTATTATGCAATTAGCTGGCAGACTTCACAGTGGATTTAGATTGCATTTAGAATGGTATATTGTACAAATTCAAACCCCAGCACATATCTTCCTGCACCAGTAGCACATATTTGGGAGTTTGTGCACAGATGTTGGCAGGCTATTCAGGATTTTTCATCTATTGAAATCAGTGTACGCAAAATCCTGTGGGGCATCTGTATCTCAGTGGTCAAACTATGTTTCTGGAATGCAGACCACTGTGCTGAAACCAGCAATGGGTAATGAGCACTCAATGCCATACTGAATTAAGAATTCAGCATTATTTTGCAAGCCTTGTGACATTGTGATATCACGACATCATGATTGCCCATGATAGAAATGAAAAATTTGGAACTTGCAGTACATGAGATTTAGTTTATGTTGTGGCCATGGTACTCCAGTTTAACTGAGCTTACATGTTCCAGTTCTAAGAATGATAAGGAGTCATGTCTCAATTCTGACTCAATGCTTACACTCTGAATTTAGTTCTCAACAAAGCAGAAAGTGCTCTACTGTAATGCTGAAGTTGGTGTCCAAATGCACCCTAAGCCTACGAATTCTGGTACAGACTGGACATTGTCTTTGGTTGCCTAAGACTCCAATTTTCTTTCTACATATAATTCATGTTTTAACCTAGCCTAGGTGCAGAATTTTGCCCCCGTTGGGGGGAAGTTCAGGAGCGGACACGTGCAGGCGCGCCTCCAATCGGCACCCCTGTTCCGGGGGGGGCGCAGCATTTTATGTGGGGGGGCCAATTAAGGCCCGCCCAGTGTGACATCCACCAGCAAGCGCTATGCACTCCCTGTGCAGGCAAAGGGAGATTCCCTAAGCCGAGAATGCGCTCTTTCACGCATGCGTGCAAAAGAGCACACTCGTCTCCCTGAGGCTAAATGCTGCCTCAGGGAGATCGGCGCCAGATACAAAAATGTTAAATATAGAAAGATAGAATTTCCCTGACATGTCCCCTCATGTGACACTGTCCATCACTTTTAATTAAACTTTTATTAAATTTTTAAAACCCTACATGAAACCTCATCCCACCTGTGGATGAGGCTTCATGCTTTTTCTGAAGCTCACCAGGACTCCCGGCCTGCCCGCCAACCTTAAGTTGGACAGGAAAGTCCTTTAACGAATTCAATTACAAGCACAGCTGATTCAGCTGCGCCCCCGCCGACCTGAAAATTGAAATAACGCGGGGTGATGGCGGGAGTTCCACCCAATGTCATCCCGCCTCAGCAAGCGGGCCTCACCCCTCCACCCCCCCGCTTGCCAACCTCAATATCCTGCCCTAGGTCTTTTTCTACTATCTTTATTTTTTGATTTCTGCCAGTTGTTGGTTATACTCAGTCTGATAAGTGATATCTATTATTAGTTTTCATTTTTTGGTGTATGGGCCACATTAACAATTACCCTTATTAGCATTATAAGATACGAACATACAAACATACAAGTTAGGAACAGGAGTAGGCCGCTCGGCCCCTCATGCCTGCTCTGCCATTCAGTGAGATCATGGCTGATCTGATTGTAACCTCAACTCCACAATCCTGCCTACTCCAAGAACCTTTCACCCTTTTGCTTATCAAGAATCTATCAACCTCTGCCTTAAAACTATTCAAAGACTATGCTTTCAACATCTTTTGAGGAAGAGAGTTCCGAAGACTCACAACCCTCTGAGAGAAAATTTTTTTTCTCATCTCTGTCTTAAATGGGCAACCCTTTATTTATAAACAGTGACCCATAGTTCTAGATTCTCCTACAAGAGCAAACATCTTCTCCACATCGACCCTGTCAAGAACCCTCAGGATCTTATATGTTTCAGTCAAGTAACTTTTTACTTTTCTAAACTCCAGCAGATACAATCCTAGCCTGTCCAACCTTTCCTCATAAGACAACCTGCCCCTTCCAAGAATTAGTTTAGCAAATCGTCTCTGAACTGCTTTTAACACATTTACATCCTTCCTTAAATAAGGTGACCAATACTGTACACAGTACTCTAGATGTGGCCTCACCAATGTCCTGTATAACAGAATTATAACCTCCCTATTTTTGTGTTCAATCTCCCTCACAATAAACAATAAAATTTTATTAGCTTTCCTAATTACTTGCTGTACCCGCATACTAACCTTTTGCCACTCATGCATTAAGACACCCAGATGCCTCTGCATTTCAGAGCTCTGCAATCTATCACCATTTAGATAATAAGTTCCTTTTTTATTCTTTCTGCCAAAATGGACAATTTCACATTTTTCACATTATACTCCATTTGGCAGATCTTTGCCCACTCACTTAACTTATCCATTTCCCTTTGTCCTCTTATGTCCTCTTCACATCTTACTTTGCTATCTTTGTGACATCAGCAAATTAAGCAACCATTACTCCCGTCCCTTCATCCAAGTCATTTAAAAATTGTAAAAAGCTGGAGCCCCAGCACTGAACCCTGTGGCACACCACTCATCACATCCTGCCAACTAGAAAATGACCCATTTATGCCTATTTCCTGCTTCCTGTTAGCTAGCCAGTCTTCAATCCATGCCCACATGTCACCATCTACACCATGAGTTTATATTTTCCACTAAAACCTTTGATGTGGCACCTTATCAAATGCCTTCTGGAAATCAAAGTATGTTCCTCTTTATCCACAGCACATGTTACTTCTACAAAGGACTCTAATAAATTGGTTAAACATTGGTTACAAAACTATATTTTCTCTGCCTGATTACCTTGAATTTTTCTATGTGCCCTACTATAACATCTATAGCTTCTAACATTTTCTCTATGACAGGTGTTAAGTTAACTGACCTGTAGCTTCCTGCTTTCTGTCTCTCTCCCTTTTTGAATAAAGGAGTTATATTCACTATTTTCCAATCTAATGGAACCTTCCCTGAATCTAGTAAAGTTTGGAAAATTAAAACCAATGCATCAACTATCTCACTAGTCACTTCTTTTAAGACCCTAGGATGAAGTCCGTCAGGACCTAGGGATTTGTCAGCCCACAGCTCCAACAATTTGCTCAGTACCACTTCCCTGGTGATTGTAATTTCCTTGAGTTCCTCCCTCCTTTCCATTTCCTGATTTATAGCTACTTCTGGGGTGTTACTTGTATCTTCTATAGTGAAGACCGATGCAAAATACCTGTTTAATTCATCTGCCATCTCCTCATTTTCCATTATTAATTCCCCAGACTCACTTTCTATAGGGTCAATGCTCACTGTGTTAACCTTTTGCTTTCTAAAATAGCTATAGAAACTCTAACTATGTCTTTATGGGCTGAATTTTGCCCTTGATGGGCGGGCGGGCCCGACCGACTCTGCGGCAGGTGGGTAGCTGACTGCCGCTGCCGAAACAGGCCCTGCCGCCATTTTATGTGGGCGGGCCAATTAAGACTATGCACTTCCTGTGCGAGGGGTGGGAGATGCCCCAACTGCGAGAGTGTGCTCTTTTGCGCATGCGCACATCTCCCTGAGGCCAAGTGGTGCCTCAGGGAGGTCGCTGAAAGGCTGTGAAAGATTAAAAAAAGAACAATAAAATGAGATGGGACATGTTAATAAAGTACACAAAAACTTTATTAATTTTTTTAAAATCCGAAATCAAACCTCACCCGGCCAATGGTTGAGGTTTGTTAAAAAATCACTTATCCGCCTGCCCGTTGGGCCCATGTGCCGAGCCGAAGTTCGCACGGGCTCCTCAAAATCTTGGTGACTTAATGGCCTTAATAAGGCCTTTAAATTAATGGCGACCGCTAACCGAAACATCGCGATGCTGCGCGCTGATGTTGGGACGCTTGCGTGATGTCAGCGCGCGATATTTTAGGCGCTGAAATGTGGGCTCCAACACCCACAAGTCAGCCAGAAAATTCAGCCCTATATTTCTGGCTAGCTTTCTCTCATACCCTATTTTTTCCCTCCTTATTAATTTTTTACTCATTCTTTGATTTTTTTAATATTTAGTCCAATCTTCTGACCTGCCATACATCTTTGTGCAATTATATGTTTTTTCTTGAAGTTTTATACTACCTCTAACTTTTTTAGTTAACCGTGGATGGTGGGTTCTCCATTGGAATTTTTCTTTCTTGTTGGAAAATGTCTCTTCTGTGTCATTTGAAATATCTCCTTAAATGTCTATGACTGCATCTATGCTAACCTATCCTTTAGCCTAATTTGCCAGTTCACTTTAGGTAGCTCTACTTTCATGCCCTTATAATTGCCCTTATTTAAACTTAAAATACTAGTCAAGTACAAGGCACATTCTTCTCTCCCTCAAACTGAATGTAAAGTTCAATCATATTATGATCGCTGCTGCCTAGGGACATCTTCACTATGAGGTCATTAATTAATCCTATTTTGTTGTATAATACCAGGTCTGGTATAGCCTGCTGTCTGGTTGGTGCCAAAATATACTGTACTAAGAAACTATCCTAAAAACATATTATGAATTCCTCATCTAGGTTACCTTTTCCAACCTGATTTTTCCAGTCTATATGTAGATTAAAATTCCCCATGATTATTGCCATACCTGGAACCAGGCATGGTCTCAACTGCAGGGAACAGGATCTATCTCCCTCATTATGCTGCCTCCTATTACTACCACCTTCCTCTTCGCCCCCCCACCGACCCACCCCCCCACCTCACCCTCCTCACCCCCCTCCCCACCTCACTCCCTCTTAAATGGCATCCTTCACCATGATGCCATGGTCAGCCTGCTTATCCGCTTTGCAGTCCTTGTCTTCATCCACAGTGGCAGCAAGCACCTCATACCAGTTGGAAAAAGTCAAGGGCTGAAGCACATGCTGGTACCCCTTACCTGCATGAGTTCTGTGGCATTTTTTGGGACTGGCGCCTCATGAATAGCTCTCACCTTGTCTTCTATTGGGTGAAGGTCCTGCAAGTCAACCCCATGACCCAGGTAAGTCACTTCTTTTGCTTGGAAGATACATTTTTCCCTTTTCAAATGTACTCTAGCATGTGAGAAACTCTTCAATACCTCTTTCAAGTTAGCCAGGTGTTCTTCATCAATTAGTCCTGTTACTAGGACATCATCAAGATAAACCACAACATGGTTTGGACCTTGGAGTAAATTTTCCATAGTCCATTGGAAATTGGCACAAGCCGATGAGACTCTGAAGAGTAACCTGGTATACTGGTATAACCCCCTATGTGTGTTGATAGCTACAAAATCCTGAGAGGCCTTTTCTCGCTTGACTTGTTGACAAGCTTGGCTCATGTCGAGTTTTGTATATGCGGTTCCCCCTACCAGCTTGGAGTACAATTCATCAATTTACATTATTGGTTGCCTGTCTAGTCTGGCCACTTCGTTAACCGTCAACTTGTAGTCCCTGCATATTTGCACAGTCTGGTCAGGCTTTGTACTGGAACTATGGGCACTGCCCATTCGGAAAATTGTACAGGTTGTAAGACCCCCAACCTTTCCAGCCTGTCCAATTCAATATCCACTTTTTCTCGTAATGCACAGGGGACTGGCTTTGCCTCCAAATACCTGGGGGTTGCTCCAGGATTCACGTGGACTTTAGCTTGCAGCCTCTGAATCTTCCTGAGCTTTTCCCTGAACACAGAGGGATATTTCTGTAATAATTCTTGCAGATCTTTCATTCTGAGTTGAAAAACCTCAGTCCACTAAAACTTTATTTCCTTAAGCCTGTTCTGACCAAGTAGAGTTGGACTCTCCCCTGCTACCTCTGTCAGGGGTAGGTTAGCAGACTGGCTTCCATATTGTACTAGAACCTTGCATATATCTTTTACTCGTCTTTGCTAGTATACGTCTTTAGTTTGACATCTGAGTTTTCCTGCTTTAATCAGTGGCCTCCTCCATTCCGATATTTAAACGTGTGTTCCACTATGACTGTTGTGGATGCGCCTGTATCCACCTCCATTCGGATGAGTTTTCTGTTGACTTCTACTGTCACATAGATTGGCTCTGTTTTACCAATTTTTCAGTTATGTAGCGAGTAAGTATCTGACTCTGTTTCTTCTGGTTCCTCCATTATATAAATTTCACAACTTCTGCCTTTTTGTTTGAAATTTTGCTTCAATCTCTCTTTACAATGTTGCATAATATGTCCATTGAGATGGCAGTAGAAATACTCAATTCTTTTAAATTGTCGTTCAATTCTAGGCTGCCTGGTTTCAATTCTGTCATTATTAATATGGTTTTTATCCATTAAACCATTGCTTTTTGCTGGTCTGTTAATGGTGACTGTTTCCTGCCTTTCCGCGGACCCTGCGCTTCCATGCTATTCCTAGCCGGTGCCTCCAGCCTAATATGAAGAACAGTGGCATTTTGTGCTCCCTTGATTTCTTCTGAGTCCCTGACTGCACTCCCCATTGTGAGCACCAACTCCAGCGCCTTGCTGAAGTCTAAAGTTGTTTCTGACAGCAACCTTTTTTTGAATGGCACCTTTGTTAATCCCACATACTAATCATTCTCTTAACATGTCATTAATTGATGTCCCAAACTCACAGTGCTCTGCCAGTTGTTTTAAGGCTGCTACACAGCAAGCCACTGTCTCTCTAGGGGCATGACACCTCAAATTGAAGAAGCTGTGTTGTTACTGAGGGTTTCGGCTGAAAGTGGCTTTTCACAAGATTCACCAACTCATGAAATCTCTTGGAATCTGGGGTGTTGGGCCATATGTTTACTGCCACATGTTGATAAGAGGATTGCCCACCTCTTCTCCTCCCCTAATATGTCATTGGCCAATAGGAAAAATGCAAGGCATTCAATATAATGTGACCAGTCATCGGTAATCTGATCAAACGGTTCAATGCAGCCAAATTGTGGCACACTGGAGGGAGATAATTGACGACTATGGTGAGGGCTTACAATTGTAATGTACTTACAATTGGCCTGCAAGGCATGGCTGATTCATTACAGTTGAGTTTTTGCTGTTTTCCTTGGTGTTGTTGACTGTTCGTGTTTTGCCTCATCACCAGTTGTTATGTTCTACTTTGCTCGCGAACTGGTTGCATGCTTATCTGTCAGCAGGTGAGTTGATTACAATATACTGCAGATGTAGAGGCCGAAATGAAATGAAACACCTGCTGTTTATTTACACAGACAACAGACACTAACATGTTATGTGCTTCTCCAACCAGACCCTACTCTGGACTAACATTAACATGGTAGCCTGCACTACACAGCTATTGGGTCTTACATTCACGTAGTCAATCTGCTCACATTCTCCAAAAGGTGTACTACGCCTCTGATTACCACACTCACCAACCATTGGAGGCTGAAAAAATGTCAAAAAAGAGCACCTGCTTGCCCCTCTGCACTGAATTCCCACCTGAACCAAATTCCCAATTCCTCACTCAGTCGGAGTCTCATGTCCGCGCATCCCTTTCTGCAATTTGAGTTTGTAGGCTAATTAAAACAGGGTAAGCATGTGATCATTGTCCAGTGTTTTGTATTTTGATGACACTGAATCCTAATATAAATGGTGCCTTGTTGTAGCCCATGGGAGTTTCCAGTATCTACACATCCATTGCATTCAATGCTCAACATCCAATAGCACATAATATTGACTAGTGATGTTACCATTTGGGCTGTACTAACATTGAAGCTCTGCAGTGAATTATCAATACATTTTATTAAGCATGTTTTATCCATAGAATCGTTCCTAATTCATGAAACTGCCCACACAAGTAAATAGAAGGCATTGCAAGTGACATTGCTGTTTCTTATTTTCACAATAATGAATTTACAAGTATTTAATTGATTAATTCATTCCAAATATGGTATACTGCCAGAAGTATAAACTTTTCTTAACAGCACTAAACCCATTTATTTAAAATGATTAATTATCAAACCTTAAAAATGACTTTCCAAAGTCTCCATGACCGCCCTTTTATATATTATTCTATTATCTTGTGTCCATGCATCTGTTGTTTAATCTGTTCGTCCCTCTATCCAATTGACTGGCTTTTAGAAGCAAACTAATTGTTTTGTGAGAATTATAGGACTCTTAATCTGAGCTATAATTGATCCACTTTTCTGGTTGTGTGGTGCTAAGTGCCAACTCATGCTAAGTTATTAAATGTGATATTTGTGTGTGGATTTTTTCAATGCTGTCATTTTGGCTCCATACTTGCACTATCAATCAATAAAGAGCCATTCACTATCAGCTGAATATATTTTCTGTCAAGAGCAGCTCTTAACCTCCAGCCAGCCAGCTTGACAACATCCAATTTGTAGTGCTAAAGACATGTGCTCCAGAACTACTCATGCCCCTGACAAGCTGTTCCAATACAGCTACATCACTGACATCTACCCGACAATGTAGAAGATTACCCAGATACGTCCTGTTCACAAAAAGCAGGACATATACAATGTGACCAAATACCACTCTATCTGTCTACCCTCAATCATTAGCAAATGGAAGATGCCATTGACAGTGCTATCAAATGGCACTTACTCAGCATGGACCTCCTCAGTGACACTCAGTTTGGGATCTGCCAGGAGCACTTAGTTCCAAACCCCATTTCAGCCTTGGCCAAAACATGGAGAAAAGAGCTGAATTCTAGAAGTTAGATGAGAGTAACTACCTCTGACATCAAGGCATCATTCAACTAAGTGTGCTATTGCATAGGATTAAATAAGACTGCTTAGGATCTATGGGCACAGAAATAGGTCATTTGGCCCAGCCAGTTCATGTTGGTGTTTATGCTCCACTTGAGTCTCCTCCCATCTTTCCACATCTAAATCTATCATTGTAACCATCTATTCTCTTCTCTCTCATATGCTTGTCACGTTTCTCTTTAAATGCATCCATACTATTTGCTTCAACTGCTCCCTGTAGTAGTGAGTTGCACATTCTCACCAAGTTTTGGGTAAAGAAGATTCTTCTGAATTCCTCACTGGATTTCTTGCTGGCTAGCTTGTATTGATGGGCTCTAGCTTTGCTCTTCCTCACAAGAGGAAACAATCTCTCCTTATCCACTCTACCAAAACCTCTCATAATCTTAAATATCTGTGTTTGGTCCAACAAATCACTGTGATGTGTCTACCGTGTGGTGAACAGAGTTAGCATGTACTCTGCTTTAGTGTGTTGGCTTGTTTCTCATTTTCAGCCTGGCTAGTAGTAATTCAAAAAAGAGAGTTAAGTGTGTAAGTCTCTCCCTTTTAGTACACAGCCTCACAATCAGCAACTCCTCAGCTGTGCCTCCTCGTGGTGACATACTGAAATTGCATTCCTTCCAGCTCCAAGCCAAAGCTTCAGAGAAATTTGGAGGAAGTTTGGTCCCCAGACATGTAGTTTGCAGACCATCTGGCATGTGAACATGCCCTGGTATTCATGAACTAAGCTCCCAGCTTTGGGTAAATAGCTCCACTGCCTTGTGGATACCTCAGGAGAGTTGATGTTTAAGGCAGTAAACCCTGACAAAAGATCTGGAGTAGAGCCCAAAGGGGGAATAAAGTCTAAATATGTCATCTTCCCCAACTCCTGGTGCTACATGTCATGTTTTGCATTATCTCGGACACAACCGGCAAGGTCGAGAGGGGGACCCTGATGTTGGCAGCCCAGGGTCTCCCTAAATTTTGCCCAGGCTTGCATCCCAGAGAGGACACTCCAGTTTCAGTGCAGAGAGTTAACACAACACCAGAGACACCAGTTACGAGTGATAAGACCAACTCAACCGAGGTAGAAAACTGCCTACCCCGATAAAAATCAACACAAGATAGAGGTGAACAGAAATACCTGGCCGAGAAGAGGGCCCAGAGTAAACAGAGGCCAGCGAATCATGCACCTTCTCAGCCTACTGTCTTCATCTGCAGTAAATGCAGCAGAGACTGATGTGTGAAAGTGGAGCTTCTGAGCCACACCAGGTGCTGCTTAATACAGAGTCGAAAACCACCATGTAAACCATTGTCTTACAAGATGAGAGGTTGCCACCAATTGTTGGGTCAACCAAAAGTAATCCAACCTGTCAATCCCTTCCTCATATGTTTACCCATGTGTATTTCTGGAAACATCCTTGTAAATTGTCTCTGCATCCTCTCTAGTGCCTCTGTATCCTTTTTATAATATGGCGACCAGAACTGCTTGCAGAACACTAAGCGTGGCGAACCAAGGTTCAACACTTGGCTTAATTGACCACTTAAGGGCCTCAGTTAGGGCGAGGCTGGGTGGGCTGCCTGAGGCCTTGCATGCTCCCAGTAAAACTGAATGGTTCAAGGAAGGGGTGGAAGAGCAGCAGAAAGGCCACCCAGGTAATTTTATAGGCCACCATGCCTGCAAGTAATTCACCTCCTGCCTCCCCAAAGCCTGTTCACCATCTACAAGGAAGAACTCAGGGGTGTGATGGGATACTCTCCAATTTCTTGGATGAAGTACAGCTCCAACCACACTTAAGAAGCTTGACACCATCCAGGACAAAACAGCCCACTTGATTGGCACCACAATCACCACCTTAAACATTCACTCCCTCCACCAATGGCACACAGTTGCAGCAGTGAGTACAAATTACAAGATGCACTGCAGCTTCTCACCAAGGCTCCTTCGACAGCACCGCGACCTCTACCACCTAGAAGGACAAGGGCAGCAGATGCATGGGAACACCACCACCTGCAAGTTCTCCTCCAAGTCACCCATTATATAATTTGGGGTTGGATTTTATGGTCTTCGGTCACCGTATTTGAAGGTGTGGGGGGGTGGGGGGCTCGTAAAATAAAGCGGCAGCCATCCAACCACCTTCCTGCCCAAACCCGACCTGTCTCCCATATTACAGTGGGAAGGGAAGGCATCAGGCAGCCAGCCCAGCCTGAATAATAGCCACTCATTCTGCCTCTGCTATTATTTTACATATGGCTGGGGGAAGGCAGGTACCCCAGCAGCTTTCACAGCATGTGCTGCTGTCAGGCAGGAGGTGGGGGGGTGAGGGTGCCTTATTTGGGTGAGCCCGGTGCCCATCGGGGGCATCTCCCCCGAGATTGTACCCCCCCTTTTAACCCTTCCCCGTTGACGTCTCAAACCCGGCCCCCCGCTAACCTCCTGCCTCTCCACACTGAGGCCAGCCGGCCAGGCCTGTTCAAAATCCTAGACTTAACTTGAAGTCTGTTTCTATATCAGCTGTCTTCCTTGGGGACTGCCTGTAGTCCCAGCAGTGGCCACCGCTCGATCCTGGCACTGCTGGGACTACAGGGTTGTCGGCCAATCTGATTGGTCAGCAGCTCTCTTGGGCGGGACTTCCTCTTAGATGTGGAGGGAAGTCCCACTCTGAAACACTTAACACTGCTCCCAGCGTAATATCACTATAGAGCAGCCGGGTTTTGGGAAGAGGGCTGACAAGTGACTTTTCATGTGAGGGGGCAGGGAATATGATGCCCCGTAAAATCAAACCCTTGGAAATATATCACAAATCATTCACTGTTGCTGGGCCAAAATCCTAGAAATCCATCGTAACAGTACTGAGGGTGTGCCTACACTGCAGAAACTGCTGGTGGTTCAAGAAGGCAGCTCATCACCATCTTCTAAAGGACAATTAGGGATGGGCAATAAATGCTGCCCTTATCAGTGATGCCCACATACCATAAACGAAGACAACATTGTTGCAGAATTAGAGAACCTGAGTCATGGGTTGGGGATGGTTAAAATAAATGGAGTTGAGTGAGATGGTGTTTGCAAAGCAGAGGGAAAGGCTTCCTTGTCCATATGGCCTGGGCCTGGAGAATTTATGTTCTGTGGCTCAGACTTGAGGTTTTTACTTTTGTTTTGTTTTTTAAGCTAGAAAAGCAGTACCATTGCCAATCGTTTCCACTCCTTCCTCTGATCAAATTCCCTTGGGTTTTTGCTAGCTAGCAGAGCAGCTGAGGAGCTGAGTGAAGGTTCACACACTGAAAAAGTGTTTACAATGGGGTAATCATGCATCAAGTGTATTCCCTCCAACTTGTCAACTTTTAAGAAGGTGATTTGTTGGACCATAAAAACACATGGCTGAACCCACAATGGAGAGAGAATGGGACAGGATTTGGGCCATGCCAAAACTGGGGAGGAAATTATCTCCAAAGGCAGCAAGCAGGAACCTTGGCTGCATGCACATAATCTGGGCTTCTGGGAATTAAATCTTGGACTGTTTAAATAGCAGCAGGAGTGAGTGAATCAGCGACTAATGTACACAGGACTGAATTGCATGGAGCCAAAAAAAAAGTTTGGTACTTAATACCATGGAAAGTTGACTATTTGTAGAAAGTAACCTTTTGATGTTGAACAAACCTACAATTTTTGAGGGAATAATAATGGGTAACTATATGTTGTGAGTGGAATTCATCTTCCACTAGCTAAAAATAGGCTGTAGTGAACCAGCTACATATTTGACCCCCTGACCCCAATATGGATACACAATGAGCCTTGGCTGAGAGCCCAGAAATGCACTAACTTGTCTAAACACCTGAGCTCAGGCGAAAACATTGTTTGATTGTCAGAACTGGCTCTCTGATCTATGCTGTCAATTTCACAATTTTGTTTACGTAGGATAAAGAGGTTTCAAGTGCATGCAGTTTCAGCCATTGAAATTTTAAAGGGCCTGGATGATTAATACTTTTATTGAGCTGGAGTAAAAAGGTTTTTTTTAAGAAAGTGTAAATTTATCAATGAATTACTTTGTAAAGCTTTTTTTTTAACACAATATACTGTCATTATAGGGTTCATTAGTTCTATACAGTGCACAGAGGGTAAATAAGCATGGAGATGCCATAGGCATTGGGCATGAAGGACCACAGGGGTTATTTAGTGGGGCATACCCGGTCATCGGGGCAGGAGGTGCCATAGGGGTAGTTTGGTGAGGCATACTTTGTCATAGGGGCAGGAGTAGCCACAGGGGCTGTTTAGTGGGGCGTACCTTGTCATGGGGCAGGAGGGGCCACAAAGATTGTTTGGTAAGGTATACCTTGTCATGGGGCAAGAGGGGCCACAGGGGCTGTTTGGAGGGCATATTTTGTCTTGGGAGCATGAGAGGCCTTGGGGGAATGTGTGGAGAGCATGAGATGGCATGGATGGGGCATGGAGTGTGTGTGGGAAGGTGAGGGGTTTGGGGCATGAGGGCTGGAGGGTATTTCTGTTTATATTTTAACCCAGACCAATTTCCACAGCACTGAGGTGGGTGATATAAACAGTCCACCTCTGCACCCAACAACCTGTGGCTGCCTCCAAACCTTTTCCCAAGATGCTGTCCTGACTGCAGCCTATACACAATGAAAATCCTGTCCTTGCGGGCACTTTCTCCCAAAGTGGGAGATCTGAGGCATGAATTTTCCAGACTCTGCTACCTGCCTGTATATGGGTTGGGGATGGAATTCCAGCCCTATCTCTCAGTTCAAGTAATTATTTCATTGGTCAGTCTGTCCGTGTGTCATGGCTAACTAAATGCTGGGGCAGTCCAATTTCACAAACAGTCTTTATTTTTATTTATTCATATACAGGTGTCACTGGCTAGGCCAGCATTAATTACCCATCCCTAATTGCCCTTGAGAAGGTGGTGTTAAGCTGCCTGCTTGAACTGTTGCAGTCCATGTGGTGTCAGAGCACTCACAGTGCTGTTAGGAAGCGTCTTCCAGGATTTTGACCCAGCAACAGTGAAGGAACAAGAACATAGTTCCAAGTCAGGATGGTGGGTGGCTTGGAGGGGAACTTACAGATGATCCTGTTCTCATGCGTCTGCTGCCCTTGTCCTTCTACATGGTAGCTGTTGCTGTTTGGATGGTGCTGTTGAAGGAGCCTTGGTGAGTTCCTGCAGTGTATCTTGTAAATGGTACACACTGCTGCTACTGTAAGTTGCTTGGGGAAGGGGGAGAAGTGGCCTCAGGCAAGGGAAGAGACTGCAGGATGAGGGTTATACTGGGGAAGGAGGGTATCCCAGGGTGTGTGTGAGGCACATGTTAATTTGTGCAAGTGGCCTCAAGATGGTGAGAGCTGAGGAGGCAGTCTCTAGAGGAGATGAGGCCAGAAGGACATCAAGGATGGTGATGTCCCTTGAGGTGGCAGTGAGTGAGATGCCAGTGAATGTGTGATGGGCTTGAGTGTGTGAGTTTAGAATGATGAGATGGTTGTCATATCCTGGCTGCACGGATGAGATAATTCACCCTCTATCTGCATTGGATGGTCAACCTCTTCTGTGCAATGTTGGCATTGATCACCACTGCCATTGACTACCAAGCCAAAGTGGTAATGTAGCTGTCCCACCTGCAGCCAGTGCAGGGGGAGAAGACATCACAGCGGGCCTCCACGACATCCAAAAGGCACATGAGGGCTGCAGTCTCCTTGCCTTTCAGGGTCATGTCTTCTTCGTTACAGTCCTGGGCTGGAAGCACTAAGCCCGGCTGTACTTTAAACGTAGTGCCTAGCAAAATGAAGTGTCGAGGTGATGGCGTGGCAGGCAAATCAGAGCCCATCCACCATCAAAATGATGCGTATCCTGGGAATGCATAATTAATGCAGCGGGTTTGGGACGATAATCCACCATCGCAGCTGGCAGGGAAAATGCGTTTTACCTGCCCGCTACTGCACTTAGTGCAAATCTGGGATGATTCCACCCAACAGGTGAGTTACTCACTGCAAAATTCTAAGACTTTGACCTGCTCTTGTGGCCACAGTATTTATATGTCTGTTCCAGTTCAGTTTCTAGTCAATAGCAACCCACAGGATGTTGATGGTGGGGGATTTGGCAATGGTAATGCCATTGAATGGTTAGATTCTCTCTCTATGGACATTGTCGTTGCCTAGTACTTGTGAGGTGTGAATGTTACTTGCCACTTATCAGGCCAAGCCTGAATATAATCCAGATTTTGCTGCATATGAACATGACTGCTTCAGTATCTGAGTCGCAAATGGAACTGAACATTATGCAATCATCAGGGAACGTTCCCACTTCTGACCTTATAATGGAGGGAAGTTCACTGATGAAGCAGCTGAAGATGGTTGGGTCTGGGACACTGAGGGACTGCTGCACTGATGTCCTGGGACTGAGATGATTGACCTCCAACAACCACAAACATCTTCCTTTGTGCGAGGCATGATTCCAACCAGCGGAGAGTTTTCCTCCTGATTCCTATTGGCTCCAGTTTTGCTAGGGCTCCTTGGTGTCACATTTAGTCAAATGCTGCCTTGATGTCAAGGGTAGTCAGTCTCACATACCAACAAGTGTTTGAGTTCTTAAGACACCGATTGATCATTTTAACATTTAAAAATTCTTGGTGCAGGTTTTGGGGCCTGCAAGCAGTCTGATTCAATATGACAGGTATGAAAATGGACCCTTGGGCATCCATTATTAATGTGATTGACTTATCGACCATTATGTTTCTTTTGCCAGTTTGTATATTTGAGCCATAGTTTAAATGGTAACATCCTTGCATCTGGAAAGGATGGTTGTTGGTTCGAGCCCCTTTCCAGGATATGAAATTAAAGCATTGAGGCCGGATTTTCTGGCCCCGACATCAGCGGACATTGTCGTGGGATGGTTGGCAACATTTGGAGAGCTGTTAAAAGTCAATTGCTCTCCAAATTTTCCTATCATTCCCCCGTCACATTACCCACTCATAGCAAGATCGGAAAATCCTGCTCTGAGTTTCTACTAATGTCCCTGTAACTTAATTAGAAGTTACAATGGCTCTAGACATTGCTATTTTCATACCCAAACATAATGCTTACTATTTTTGCTTACCAGGAACTCACCACAACACCCCGAAAAACATTTCATATTCCTTCCAAATACTTTGCAACAGCAGAAGTTATTTTAAATTATCTCCACTGCATGTTGAGTGCCTAGCGCTTTAAATAATGCTCGTGTAGTGTCCAGCACATAAGGCTACTTAATAGGTGATAAAAGCCCATGGTGTTTTGGGTAGTATATTAGCATGGATAGAGGATTGGCTAACTAATAGAAGACAGAGAGTTGGCATAAGGACGGCATTTTCGGGATGGCAACCCATAACTAGTGGAGTGCCACAGGGATCAGTGCTGGGGCCTCAATTATTTACAATATATGTTAATGACTTGGATGAGGGAAGTGAATGTGCTAACACAAAGTTTGCAGATGACACAAAAGTAGGTGGGAAATAAGTAGTGAGGATGACACAAGGGGTCTACAGAGGGATATAGACACTTAAGTGAATGGGCAAAAACTTGGCAGATGGAATATAATGTGGGAAAATGTGAGGTTATGCACTTTGGCAGGAAGAATAGAGGATCTGAAAATTATTTAAATAGAGAAAGACTGCAGAAGCCTGTCCTTATGCATGAATTCCAAAAAGCTAACATACAAGTTCAACAGGTAATATGGAAGGCAAATGGAATGTTGGTCTTTATTTCAAAGGGAATGTAGTATAAAAATAGGGAAGTCTTGCTAAAACCATACAAGGCACTAATTAGATCACACCTAGAATACTGTGAACGGTTTGGTTCCCTTATCTAAGGAAAGATGTACTGGCATTGGAGGCAGTTCAGAGAAGGTTCACGAGATTGATCCTGGGTATGGAGGGATTTGCTTATGAGGAGAGGTTGAGTAGGTTGGGCCTGTACTCATTGGAGTTTAGAAGAATGACAGGCGACCTTGTTGAAACCTATAAGATTCTTAGGGGGCTTGACAGGGTAGATGCTGAGGGGTTGTTTCCCCTTGTGGGAGAGTCTAGACCAGAGAGCATAATCTCAGAGTAAGGGGTGCCCATTCAAAACAGAGATGAGGAGGAACTTCTTTTCTCAGAGGGTAGTCAATCCGTGGAATTGCTGGGTCATTAAGTATACTTAAGGGTGAGATAGATTGTTAATCAGTAAGGAAATCAAGGGTTGTGGGGAAAAGGCAGGAAAGTGGAGTTGAGGATTATCGGATCAGCCATGATCTCATTGAATGGTGGAGCAGATTCGATGGGCTGCTCCTATGTCTTATGGCCTTATGGTCTTATGTTGCAGCTGAACACACATATTTGTTTGTGAGTGACAAGTGAATATGTTAAATGGTTGTGTGTGGTGCAAATAGAGTGTCGAGTCAGCCAGTAGGGTTGAATGACGTCAGTTCAGAGGCTTCCAGAGCAGGGAATGCCCACGTGAATGCCTTTCCAAGCATGGGGCTCCATGCAGAACATGCCAAAAGAGACACAATCTGCCCCAGCTTCCATAGTGCTGTCTGCGGCAATGCTGTCGAGCTGAATTTTACACGCTTTATGTTTTATTCTTATCACCTCCTTTCTCTTTCATCAATTTGTTTCCTGTGAAGTTCACACAGTTTCCTATGCCTGCCATTTTAATTCACAGTTTGAATAAATATCCCATCAGATGAATTTTCTTCCCTGATAATGTGTGCGTCTCAGTTAGATTTCTGAAGTGGATTGCTTTTTGCTGGAGATTTTCAACACCTTTTCCAATATTATGAAGAGCTCTCACAAAAAAGAACACTCCACAAGTTTAAGTGGACTTGTATGCCTGCTTGAATTTAAGGGATCAATTTTCATTTAACCATTCAGCAGCATAGCATGTGATTAATCTTAAGTAAAATGAATTGGCCTAAATTCATAGCTTTCATCTAGAACAAAATGCAAGCTTGTATTCAGGTTATGATACAATACTTAACAATTCATGTTCTTTTGACTATAGAAATGTAAGTGAAAGTGATAAGTTACATTTATAGAGCACCTTTAATGTAGTAAAACATCCCAAAGTGCTTTGCAGATGTATAATTAGGCAGAACTCGATGCTGAGCCATTATGTTCATGCCTGGGTGTCCCTTGAGAGGGAGAACAAGGTATCCATTGGTACGCTTGAGGCCTTCTGTGACCAGTGGGCACTGCGGGGGATGGAGTGCATCATCAGCCCTCACAATGAGATTTTTATTCAGTTTTGCTAAGTTTCCTTTAAAATTTGGTCCTTTTGTTACAGTTCCCCCTTAAGGGGCTGTTTGTTAATTAATTTTTTTTTGTTATTTTAAAAGAGTGACATTGAGCTGGTAGATATTAGGGTAGGTGATTAAAAGTTTTGTCAAAGAGGTAGATTTCAAGGAGCATCTTAAAGGAGGAGATTGTGCCTCTTCTGACGTGTTCTGCATGGAGTCCTTTGCTTGGAAAAGCATTCATGTGGGCATTTCCTGCTCTGGAAGCCTCTGAACTGACTTCATTCAATGCTACCAGCTGATTTGACATTCTGTTTGCACCACACACAACCATTTAACATATTCACTTATTTGCATGGAGGGGCTGTCTAGTTTTTGCATGTTTCCCTCCAGAGATGCTTGCACCATTGGAGCATGGGGAGAGGTGTGGGGGGAGAAGGGCCAAACGAGCCCCTAGATTCAATAAGGACTCCCTCAGAGCCCTCCTACATGTAGTCTCCAACCAATGTAAGCATCTGATGCCTACCCCTGGTAAGAGGAGGGAGTCGAGCCAGACATGTGCAGCCTGGGAGGAGGTGGCCCAGGAGGTCAGCAGTGTTGTCAGAAGGAAATTGTCCCAGTGTCAGAAAAGGCTCAATGACCTAATGAGGGCTGCTGGGGTGAGTAAGGCCTCAGTATGGCCAATCTTCAGCCAGTGTGTTAAAGGGTGTGCTCACAAATGCAGGATGAAAGTCAGTTTGGCTGGACCTCAAAGGCAGCATGATTCAACAAAGACATGGCCGTCTTCGACAATGTCATTGTGCATTTAAAACTTTGATCCAGTTGTAGGGTGCGTGGTTGGCGGAATGAACATATGACGGATGAGTACAACATCCAGGCTGGCATGTACTAAACTAATAATGGGTAGACAGCGTGCCATAAAATAATCTGAAACTGTTAATGTGTGCACTCTTACGCACCTTTTCAGGAGATCACCAATACCCATCTTTCTTAGATACTCTACAGCCCTGGGAAATGCCGAGGAACAAAATATAACATCCTGCAGGGCACTCGGCAGCCAAAAAAAGGCCTCTAACTCATATGGTTTTAAAATGGATAGTTTGTTCATTCAAATAAGCTTTCCCAGCAGTAACAGATCTAGTAACTGCTAAGCTGAGGCTCGGGGCTCAGCTGTAGCTTTTGAAACCACCCTTAAAAGCTGCCCCTTAAAAAAATGAGAACCAAACATGACGTGAATCTGACTCTAAAGGCACATTATAGCATTCACACCATGTTATGGCAATCAATTAGGTTGTTAATGACATTAAATAAATTAGTAATTGACATATACATAATGTGGGTGGGGTTCCTACTTCTAAGCTCGCCTGCCTGCCGTATTATACAAAACTGACATAATGATGTCAGGAACGCCATGCAACATCATCACGCCTGATAATATGCCTTTAGATGCAGGGAATGCACCTGATTTGGGAGCGTATTATTCTGCCCACTGTCTTTGTGATGGGGAAGCTATACGATCTACAGCTCAACTCCTGCTTGGAATAGAATTTTAAAAGATATGGTAAAAACTGTTCCATTGTTTTGAGCACTTAATTTCTAGTGCAGTATATAATTCAACAGTTTTTATTATGTATTCTCCAAGGAAACATGCACCATAAATTGTGTAATAACAAAAGATTAATTTTGTGCTTACAATTGGGAATTTCGATTATTCTTTCTGAGAACTCAGATTTTGGGTGAGAAATTGTTCAAAGAGGAAATCATAAAACTTTTTACTGTAATGAATCTTCTTGAAACAATTTTAAAATAAACATATTTTATTCCCTGAATTTATAAACTTCTCAAAATATTTATGTAGATTGCAACATTCAGTCACCATGTTTGATGACTAAGATATGGTTGACTGAAACCTCTCTTCAGTTTTTGACTTGTCAGTTAAGCTTGATGAAGGATGGCCTGATAACATGTTAATGGTGTTCTGAAGTTCAAATGGAATTCTATCACAGGCACCAAGGGAAGGACCATATAAATAATCCATAAAAGTTGGATTGTTTATACAGTCAGATAAAACAGCAGATCAAAGCCCATTTAATAAACATCCAACTGAATGAGATAATCTTCCAAGATGTGACGAAGGAGCAGCAATAGCGACAGATGTAGGGGTAGGGGTTTGATTTTGGCATGAATTTCCTGTTATACTCCCTGCCTCATGTTCTATTAAATTCAATGGCATGAAATTTCAGTGGGGTCTATAACAAGTATGGCTTGTTTAGTGCTACCATACAGGCTAAATACCCCTTACCCTAGTATAAGAGATACTGTAGGCTGAACAACAAGTACTTTAATTGTCCCGTTTCTCCTCAGTTTGATAAAACCACTGTGAACACATGCCCAGCATTCTTTAATTGGTATGCCTATATTTCAGACTAAAAGTTGGATTGTGCTTTTGCCATTTTACAGGCAAAAACAGGTATCTAGGATTCAGTACTGGATATAATGCTGGTCACCATACTCACAAATGTTGACACCATCCCTGAAACAGGCATTAGACTCTCTATATATGTAAATACAGAGCCTTTTTTACTGCAGTCTTTCCATAGCACATCCTCCCCCTGCCACCACCATCCACTCACTCCTGGACTCTCCTAATGCACTTGGCTGACATCTGATCTAACTAATCTTGCTGCCTCACCACCAGCCCTCACCCCCAAAACTGGGGCTGGCGAACTACTTATCAGGCTGCAACTTGCCGATGATAAGCAAATTAAGTTGGCAAACCAATTTACCATGGCCCTACCACTGAATTCATTTGACCCAATCATAAGGCCTTAATCTCTGTTGTATGCTGGCTTCTCAAAGATTCAAATGTTAGAAAACAGTAGATAAATTGATTTTATATCCATTAATTAACAACTTTCCTGAACAGCAATGTATGACATGTCAGGGAAGACTTTTCAGATTATTAAGGACAATTAATAGCTCTCATAGAAAAGAACTAAGGTTGTTAAATTGTGGTGAAATTTGTAAGTTTTAGAATCTAATTTTTAGAGGGAGCATATGCACAGCAGATGTTTAGTCATGTCCAGGAAATTAAATTACCAAATTAAACAGTATTTGTGCAAGCTCTAGGCTCATTCATTTAGTGACTCAGTCATTAATTTTAATGAAAGTTTTGGTGAATAAATGTGATGGTTAATTGTCTATGTGGCATGATCAACCAAGATAAATGATGAGAAACACTTACAGCATCCTATCATTTTGACAGCTTTTCTGTCAGAAGTGGAAAGTCATCCAAAGCTCCTTTGCTTCAGGTAAAGAGATTACTCTGAATGGTGACAGGAAAGTGCAAAGATGTCACATTGTGTTGGAGAGACTATCTTGTCAGCCATCGGACAGAAGATTGAATCAAAGTCAAACAGAAGTGACCTCCTGTCCAAGTTTTGTTTGAAGCTGTTACAATTTATGATAAATTAATGTGGAAACAGCAATATAAAAGTTTGGTCAACTGATTATTCAAATGAAATAATTATAACCAAAATCTGGTTTCACCATTTTGGAAATCATTGGGTTAAATTGTGAGGCAGACCACCTGATGACAATGGGGTATTACCACCTGGAAAATCATGGAAAGCCTTCCCGTCACTTTTCCCACTATCTCTGTGGCTATGGCAATCCTTCCCCAGGCCTACTGCTACGTATCTGGAGCACTCCCTTGAATTAGGCAGGATAGGCCTATTTAAAATGTTGATCGGGCTCCACAAAATATATTGGATCCCAATTGCCATTTAAGGAGAGTACAGAGTGAAGCATGAGTTACGCAGGCGCTCTCCATTATCAGCTGGCGGCCCAGCCAAAGAGGATCCCACAAATATGTCTATGTTTAGTATTTTGGGGCCAGGGGAAACTGAACTGCTCTTCTGATCCCCACAAAAATACTGCGGGTCTTTGCTGGCCTGGGCTCGTCCTCTTCAACCTCACTTCACCCTCCATTCCCAAGGCCTATCTGGAGCTGCTGATGGCATCCCAGCCAGCAATATTCCTAAGGCCCAACATTACCAATCTGCCTTCAGGCTCCTGTCTGGAGTCCAAATTACACTGCTCTATGGCCTAGGGAACCACTTGTAGCAGAAAGATTACTTTGGTGGTAATCCTTTTGAAATAATTACGGCAACTCATAATTCCTTCAGTGATTTGATCATGACTATAAGCATTCACATAACTGGATTAAATCACCAAATGAGCCAAATATAAGAGCTATATCAAGCTAGCATAAGTTCACCTTCCATTTTTCACAGTGTATGTGTTTAATACTAATTTATGCCAAATAGGTACATTTACTTCCCTACCTATTGGTCACTTGGTTATCCACAGATCTACCATAAATTATATGTTCTGGATTAAACCATTATGATAATTTGGATTCATTATTATTTATTATGTTTTAATATAAAAAACGTTTTCGGATATGTAGGTCTATAGAATCTGCTGATGCTTCATCCTGAGCTGTTTTTCTTGGCAGTTTTGTCAGTGGTGGTTTGCTGTTGCCTTCCATTCTTAGGGATATGATGAGGAGGCGGGTTGCAAGTCCACCTCAGCTGGAATGGGAATTGAACCCATGATGTTGATGTCATTCTGAACCACATGCTATCCATTGCTGGCAAGACTGGCATTTATTGCCCATTGCCACTTGCTTTGGGAAGGAATTGAAGGGCCTTTTACTCAAAATACTGCAGGCCATGTGGTGAAGTTGCTCTCACAATTCTGTTTGGTTGTGAGTTCCAAGATTTTGACTTCATTGCTGCTGTGCTCCTAGTGACATGGTGATCTGCCATCTGTATACAGATTAAATTCTCTCTAACATGCATATTCCAGTGGGATCAGCAGCAGAGCAATCACTATCTAATCGCTGGAATCACACCCCGCGGGATTTTCAGCCCCACTGGAAGATACAGCTTCTAGAACATAAGATCATTGGAACTCCCTATTCAGGGGTCCTCTGTCCCCTTAACATCAAAAGCATTGCAATGGAGGTTATATCCCTTAAAAGACCTCATAGGACCTTCCAGTGTGGGGCAGGCTTTGACATATTTCGTTCCCAGATTATCTTTCTACATTCTGCGACATCCATAGTTTAAGTGGAAATGCACCAAAAGGACCATGGACTTTTCAGTTCCATTGTAACTTGGATACAGTAAATAACCAGATCCACAAGAGTTACCTGCATAATGCACAAACTAATAGAGATTCAGGAGACCTCCTTTGTCCAATATTACCTGCTTCAGTGCTGTTCTTGTCAATTAAAACCACAATGGGACTGCAAATTTTGTAGAACTATTTTCTGTTGCACCTTCTTGCTGAACCTGTTTGTCAAAGATTATGTCCTCTTGGAGTTTTTTGCCATCCTGGATGGTGCCTGGATTCTTGGCAGGCATAATGGTGATATTGACGCTTCACATCAGGGTGACATGAATGACCAAACATTTATATACTTATATTTGATCACAATACTATTAAGATTTTCAGGCCTCTGTCCTTCAGCTCCAAAAGTTAAGATCCTGAGGGGTCTTGACAAGGTCCATGTGGAGAGGATGCTTCTTCTTGTGGAAGAATCTAGTACTAGGGGTCATTGTTTAAAAATAAGGGGTCGCCCACTTAGGACAGAGATGAGCAGAATTTTTTCTCTCTTCCTCAAAAGGTGGTGGAAGCCAAGTCTTTGAATATTTTAAAGGCAGAAGTTCAGTGGATTCTTAAAAAGCGACTGGGTGAAAGGTTATCGGGGTAGTTGGGAATGTGGAGTAGGTTACAATCAGATCAACCATGATCATATTGAATGGCGGAGCAGGCTCGAAGGGCCAAGTGTCCTACTCCTGCTCCTAATTTGTATGTTTGTAAAAGAACTCTTGAAAATTTGGGCTTGGAAATCTGCAGAGGATCTGTGGGTTGCCTGCTATAACTCCAGTGGGAACCGGGCGGAACCTCCACCTCCCCCATTTCTCAAAATATGAAAAAAAACCTGGTTGTTCTGAGTCCCTGGCGTTTTTAGTTTTCAGCTTAATTCGTAATGGGTGGAACCTTTGTTTGCCTCTTTCAAAATAAATGTTGAAATGGAGAAGGGTGAAGTCTGGTGTAGAGACCTTTTTTGGGAGTTCCTACTAGCTTGGCTTAATTGCAACCTGACAAATCTCTGATGTCTGGTTCACTGAGTGAGTTGAGACATATCAATCCACAGTTAAATGAAAGTGGGTCATGCCATTGATGCCCAGACCATGGAAGCAGCATGAACCAACCAAGAAATAGGCTGCTTGTTCATTAAATATTGGTCACCTTACACATGGATGATCTTTAGGCATGGATAAGGGCTGAGCTCTGAGAAAGCCCCTCTTCTCACATTGATGGGCAGGCACCAGAGTTTCTTTGGATGCATCCATGTTGCCATTCAAGATTAATTGCACTCCTACTATCCCCCACTGGCATGGTTAGCACTGGAGGACACAATGGGCAGAATCCTGTAATATCCATCAAGATTGTGTCTTGCACAATCCCAGGGGCTTTGGTTTATATTATTGGCCAGGTTGCCACTTCCCATCTGTGTCTATTTTAGCTTCTTTTCTGTAAATGCTCTGTAGAATATCATCAATATCATTGAAACTTGCTTGATTGTAGCTAAGTTTTAAGTTTGTCTGAAACTTTTGCTGATGAGATTACCAACAAATCAACAAAAAATGTCAGATGGTGACAGTTATACTTTCAAGAGATAAACAATGTCTCCTTGGTGGCAGATGTGTTTTTTTTTTACATCAAAGCGAAATAACTATAAGTCACAGGTGCTGAGTTATGATAGTTCTGTTGTCTGAGCAACAGAATACCAGCAATTAACCATCTTTCTACTTATTCTATGGTTGTGTGCTAGCTAGCAAGCCATCTTAGTTACAAAAGGGGCAGCTTTCATTTTCTCTTTCATGCTAAAGAGTGCTATTTACCCTCATAGCATGCACCTTTGAAGAGAGCAGGCAGTTTTCTCATTTCTGGGGGCTTGCCAGTGTGAGATTTTGAACTGGTCACTGTGATCTGTGAGCTGGGACCTGGGTTCATGCAGTCATATGCTTCCCTCAAGAGAAGGACTTAATTCCATTTTGAACCTCAACTGAAATCAGAAACTGTGAGGAGAACCACATCGCATCATTCGCTTACTGTTCCAGAAGGTCAATGCATTCAACTATTAAGGTATCAGAGGATGGAAGATCAATGAATGAACCTCACAGGCTCTCTACTGGGCCAGGGTAAGAAGAGGAAAGAAACTTCTGTGTTAAATGCATTTCCTGCCAGTCAGTCAGTGAAGATGGTGAATGGGGTAAGTCATGCAACCCAGACTGTCACATTTTGAGAATGCAAGAGAAATGTAGCTATAGATAATGGGTGGAGATCTGAAGGGGTGAATGTTGTAGCTAAAATGTAACTAAAAATGTATTCAGAAAAGAGCCAGTCCCATTGTCAATTACCAAGCGTTATTTCACACGTCAATTGTTTTTTGATCTTTGCATATGCCAACTGCTTACCCTGTGTGCAGTGACATTACCAATAATGATCAGAGCATAAACATTTCAATTTTTGCTGTTTCAGTATTAATGAATGATGAAGACAATGATTGTAAAATGTGAAGCTGGAAGATCAGAACAGTTTGATTATAAATTATTTAAAATACAAAGCCACAGCTGAGAGACACATCTGAGTGTTTTTTATTCCCCTGTGGCAACCTTTCAAATCTCTTGCCAAGTTCTGAGGAAAATCATTAGTGGGTATAAAAGTTTATTAGGAAGAGAAATGACAGGTTTTCTAAAAATAGGCTGAGTAAAATTAATATTGCCTGTTGAACCTTATGATCTATGCTAGTGCTCATTGAACATTTGATTCTGTAATCATGATTGTGGTATTGATGAAGTATAATTTTTCAAATCTCAATGCTGTTAGAATCTGCAAAATGCCATAACATGAGGCTCCCACTTCAGTAAGAAATAATAAGCAGAAGCATTCTGCATTAATCTACAAACAACAGAAGGGGATGAATATATATTCATGTAAAGTCTACTAACTGACCTTGTTTGGCATTGCTCACATTGAGTTGGAGTGCGTGCTACCTTCCAATGTAATATATAACTTTAATAGATCTCCCACATGACATACCAACACAGTTATATTCATAGATTTATAGAAAAAGGACACATTATTTTAAAAACAAAATGGAGAATGGACAATCTACTTTGAAATAAAATGGAGTTAAGAGGTCAGGTGACCTTTCTTTTTTGCTATTATACTAGGAACTTACTAAGGCTGCAAGTTAGCCTGCCTCTCTGGACAGGGCATTAAATACAAATGATCTTTTGGGATATTGCATTGAGAATGCATTAAAATGCAACAGAACTTTCCTGTGGATTTAATGGCTGTCATTGTCCAAATAACAGCAGAAGCTAGTTTACAATGGGCTTGCAGACTTCTTGTTGTAGAATGGAATTCCACAGAATGGGTGTGAGAAGAAACTATTTCTATCACATTTGATGATGTGCCGTATCAAAGGTTATTGCAGAAAATAAAAGCTCATGGTGTAGGGGTGACACATTGGCATGGGTAGAAGATTGGTTAGCTAACAGGAAGCAGAGAGTTAGCATAAATGGGTCTTTTTCTGGTTGGCAGAATTTGATGAGTGGTATGCCACAGGGATCAGTGCCGGGGCCTCAACTTTTTACAGTTTATATAAATGAGTTGGATGATGAGACCGAAGGAATGATGGCTAAATTTGCTGATGACACAAAGATAGGTAGGAACGTAAATTGTGAAGAGGACGTAAGGTGGCTACAAAATGACATAGATAAGTTAAGTGAGTGGGCAAAGATCTGGCACATGGAGTATAATGTGGACAAATGGGAAATTGTTCATTTGGCTGGGAGAATAAAAAAGGAGTTTATTATCTAAATGGTGAGAGATTGAAGAGACCTGAGCTCTGAGAGGGATCTAGGTGTCTTAGTGCAGGAATCACAAAAGGTTAATATGCAGTTACAGCAGGTAATTAGGAAAGCTAATAGAATGCTATAATTTATTGTGAGGGGAATTGATTACAAAAGTAGGGAGGTTATGCTTCAGTTATACAGGGCACTGGTGAGACCACATCTGAAGTATTGTATACTGTACTGACTTCCTTATTCAAAAAAAATATAAATGCATTATAAGCAATTCAGAGAAGGTTTACTAGACTAATACCAAGACTGGGCTGGCTGTCTTATGAAGAAAGGTTGGACAGGTCAGGCTTGTATCCACTGGAATCTAGAAGAGTAAAAGGCAAATTAATTGAAACCTTTAAGACCCTGAGGAGTCTTGACGGGGTGAATGTGGAGAGGATGTTTCCTCTTGTGGGGGAATCTAGAACTAGAGGTCACTGTTTAAAAATAAGGGGTAACTCATTTAAGACAGAGATGAGGAGAATTTTTTCTCTCAGAGGGTTGGAACTCTCTTCCTCAAAAGGCAGTAGAGGTAGAGTCTTTGAATATTTTTAAGGCAGAGGTAGATAGATTCTTGATTAACAAGGGGGCGAAAGGTTATCAGGGCTAGGCAGGAATGTGAGCTTGAGGTTACATTCACATCATCCATGATCATAATGAATGGCGGAGCAGGCTCAAGGGACTGAGTGGCCTTCTCCTGCTCTTAATTCATATGTTTGTATGTATGCAAATAGGCAAAACTCAAACATTATTGTGTGTCAATGCTCAAATTGTCTAAAACCATTTGTGTGGGCAATGGAAAACAGATACTATGGTCACCTGACAGAAAACCAGGTTGTGACAATGGACATTTATTAACACAGATTTTGAGAGCAGCCTGAGTCTGGGAGACAAGGAGCCTCAGTGGGAACAGATCCAGCTCAGCAAAGGAAAAACTGTGCCTAAAATCCATCAGCAGGCAGAGAATTGGGACTAGCTTTTACCTACCGATTTATAGAGCCCAAACCAGATCTTTGCTACCTGGGGCCTGACTATCCTTCAACTGGGATGAAGCAAGAACCCTGCTGCTCCAAGCAGTGAGCTACTGTGAATCTGTAGCCAAAACTTGCAACCTCTATTTCTTCAGTGAACTAAAAGGTAATCATCGGGCCTGCAACATTTCAAGCTTATATCTCGAAAGAATCGAGTATTACAATGAATTTTTGAACTTTTAAGTTCTAAGTACATGCTATCTCTTTTATAATCACCTTTTCTTGTGTATGTGTCTGTGTGTGTGTATGTGTGTATGTGTGTTGGTGTGTATCTGTGTCCATGCGCAAGTGTGAGTGGTGCTGTTGCAAATATATTCGGGTGTTGAGAAACAAAGAGTGTCCTTTTTTTAAAGCTTGTGAGGAAACCTGCTGTTTACTGTGTCGCAGCACTCAGTGTGTTAAAATGCTTTTCTTTAAAAGACACGTCTCTGGTCAGTTCAGAGGTGGAAAAAAGAGGAACCATCCTACCATCTCTCCCCTTAAATCTATTTCATTGCTCACAGAAAAAATAACTAAAGAGGCATCTTTTTTTGTAACTGTAGGTTGTATTTTAACATGTAAGAGCATATAGGTTTGGAGTGTGGTTGGGATTGGGGTGGTTAAAACCAATGAATTTGACAGGGCCTCAGCAAGCCCCCTCTAGCCTGCTGTTTGGACTGGGTAGGGCTGTGTGCATCTCTCAGTAGAGATGCGTTGTCAATTTCCATATGCTAATCACTCAACTAGACCCAAATTGACAGACTGTTTTTAGAATACTGTCATGGCCTTCCTCAACCTCACCAAAGAAACGAAGGGTAGAATTGTCCCAGATTTGCTTAAGTGTGGTAACGGGCGGGAAAAGAGTCATTTTACCTCCCGGCCTTAATGGTGCCATATCGTTCCATTCCTGCCTCAGTGATTATGCAGCCACAGAAAACACACTGTCTCACTGGTTGGCGGCCTCTGGCCTCCTACTTGCCGCTTCCTTACACAGGGCGCCATATTTAAACTGCAGCTGCATACACAGTTTTCAATGCTTGCAGCCCAGTACTGCTCCAGTGAAGACATTGCCCCCAACAGCCAAGAAGAGTGTAGCCCCCCCATTTCAGTAATGCATCCCTGAGACGCCTTCTGGACACCATGGAGGCCCGCTGCGATGTCCTCTACCCCAGCTCAGGCTGCAGCAGGCCCATCAGTCTCACCAGTCTGGCTTAGGAGGCAGCAGCAGAGGTGGTCAGTACCAATGCTGCACACAAGAGGTTTACCATCGAGCGCAGAAAACGGATGAATGATCTCATCTGTGCCGCCAGGGTAAGGCGACCATCCCATCACTCTAAACTCACACACTCACAAGGCCATCACACATTCACTGGCATCTCACTCATTGCCAGCTCAAGGAACATCATCACTCACTCCCTCACACACACCCTCACATGTCCGCCTAGTCTCACCTCCTCTGGAGACTGCCTCTTCAGCTGTTGTCCTCTTGAGGCCACTTGCACAGATCAACATGTGTCTGCACACACACTCTGGAATACCCCCTTCCCCAGTACAGCTGTCACCCTGCAGCCTCTTCCACTGCCTGAGGCCATTTATCCCTCTTCTCCAAGCATGTCCTAGCCCTACAGCTGTTGAAAAGTCACCCCCGCCTTGCGGCTGGTCTAGTAGATAGAGACCTGCCTATGAGAACCACCCCCCCCCATCCCCACCCCCCCCCCCCCCCCCCCCCCCCCCCCCGCACCTCCCCCCCCCCCCACCCCCCCGCCCCCCCACAAAAGTGATGTGGTGATGTGGTGCAGTCTGCAAAGCCTGGCACTGATGAATGCGAGTGCTGCCCAAAGAAAGGTGGGCAAACAAACCATGGGGTCCCAAGCGACGTGCAGCTCGCCAGGTGCATGTCGCTTATGTACAGCTGTGAAACATGTCAGTGTACAATCACGCCAACGTGCCTGGATGATCCAGCACGGGGAGATGATTCCATCGAGCAAGGCTCATAATGAGTTGCTGAAGTATTGAAATAAGGATCCCGATGTGCAGTGGTGGGAAATGCGGCCCGCCATTGACAAGTGGAGCAGACAATCACAAACCAGTTTCATATGGCCTTCTTGCCGCATTGCCTAACCTGCCGGCCGCCATGATGCCCAACGCCACAGGGGCAATTAAGGGGACTGAAGCAATCTCAGTCCAGGATGCCAATAAATGCTCTGTATTTACAGCTTTTTTCTAAGCTGTTGGAAAGAATTCATTCACAGTACTTGTTTGGAGACGTAGTACCACTTATAGGTTACTTTCTACACTTTGCAGGTTTACTTTGTCACATCAGGATGGGTGCTGTTTATAGTGTCTTAGATGGAACCTCACATGAGGATCAAGATGACCAGCAGCAGCCACAGCAGCGGGCTGCTCACTGGCCTGTAGCTGCGTAGCAGAGCGGGGAGCAGCAGCGAGGTGACCAGCAGAGAGGGGCAGTTCGCAGGAGGTACTATCCACAGAACAGGATTTTCAGGCACACAATCAGTTTCCTTGACAACTGTGAACACCAGTGTTTTAGATGGCTCAGGAATGTCATGTTAAGTGGTAATGAACATCTGTAGTCACTTAGAGGAAAAACTATGGCCTGCTGAACCTGGTAGTCGCGCGTTACCAATGGTGGGCAAAGTCACCACTGCCCTCAAATGTTTTGCCTCTGTATCCTTCCAGGCCCCTGCTACAGAAATATCCAGGATTTCCCAATCACATGCCTACAAATACATGAGGAAGATGGGCTGATGTATTATTTGGTAGGGCCAACAATTATGTCAACTATGCCGGCAATGGTGCCAGTCAGAATGAGCGGGCACTTGGTTTTGCAGTGCAGGCTGACTTCCCAGAGGTGAAGGTCACCAACTACAGCACACGTGACAATTCCAGCATCCCAAACCACCCAGGAGTGTTGGTCAACAGCAAGGACTTTGATTCCATCAATGTGCAGCTGGTGTGCTCCCGCTAAATGATCTTCATACGGGTGTGTGCATGATTCCCAGACAGCTGCCATAATGCTTTTGTCCTACAGCAGTCCAAGTTCCCTGATCCCTTCAGGCTTGGAATCAGACTTAAGGCTGTCTCTGGACCTGTCCAGGAATCTGAAGGGTATCTTAAACTTGCCGTTGGCCTGTTCTAATATGCATCTGGTGATGGAATAGCACTTTGCATGGCGTTGTTGGCCTTCAGTGGTCGAGTTTATGATGACAATCATGAGCTAAGTTTACAGTAGGTTTACCTCAAGTTATTAAAGCCCCAATTAAGGATGAATTTTCACACTTGCCGACAATTTGCCAGCGGTGAGGTGGCCCCCGTCCCGTGTGGAGGCTGCCAGCTTCATGGAGGCGGCCTGCTAGTAGCAGTCTGGGGTTGGAAGGCCATTGGGGTCAAGGGCCCAGTCCCTCAAAAGAGGGGTGATGTGGCAGATAAGGCAATCCCTGCATTACCAATGAGCCATCTGGAGGAGTTGCCCTTCCAGTCAGAGGGGCCTGCCTGCTTGACCCCTCTGAATGTTTATTTTTAACTGATCTCTGTAAGGATGCCACCATGTTGAGGCACCCTCTCAATCCCCACACTGAATCAGCAGTGCCAAACTTCCCTAGTGGGGCTGCTGGCAGCAAAGGGAACCTGCCTGCCATCCTTAATTAGCAGCCAATTTGGAGGCCATACCTGGGAAAATGGTTCCCCAGGTTTCGATTTCAGCAAGTATGGACTCAGGATCTCTATTTGGTCCCAATGTATGGATCCCAACCACCACCACCACCACCACCCCCCACCCCCCCCAATCATCATCAAGTAAAATTTAGCCCATGGAGTGAAAAAGCGAGGAAGTTATGATGAACATTTAGAAAACATTGGTTCAGCCTCGACTGGAGTATTGTGTCCAATTCTGGACACCACACTTTAGAAAGAATGTGAAGGCTTTAGAGAGGGTGCAGAAAAGATTCACAAGAATAGTTTCAGAGGGATGAGGGACTTCAGTTACATGGATAGATTGGAGAAGCTGGGTCTGTTCTTAAAGATGAGCAGGTTCATAGGAGATCTGACAGATGTATTCAAAATCATGAGGGAACTAGCCAGAGTAGATAAAGAGAAACTGTTTCCATTGGATGAAGGGTTAGGAACCAGAGGACACTGATTTGAGGTGAACGGCAAAAGAGCCAACAGCAATATAAGGACATTTTTTCACGTAGCAAGAAGTTAGGACCTGAAATGCAATGCTGAGAGTGTGGGGAAGGCAGATTCAATCATGGCTCTCAAAAGGGAAGAGAAAAGGTTTGCAGCAATATGAAGAAAGGGAGGGGGAGAGGCACTAGCTGAGTTGCTCTTACAGAAAGCTGACATAGACACGATGGGCTGAAACGCCTCTTTCTGTGCAGTGACCGTAGTATGAGACCACAGGTACAGACGATCTCACCTGCCAGGGATTCACACCCTAAGCAGCACCCTGTAACCTCAACCACCCCTCCTGCATCACTGTCACCTGCTGACAGAGAGGAAAAGGGATCTGAGGTTAAGTCCAATGTTGTGAAAGTCAATATTAAGGCCAAAGGGTTAAAAGGTGCCGAATGTGAAGTGAGATTTTGTTCCTTCAGCTTGCATTTCTGATGTAAAACCCAAGGATCGAGATGCTTTCACCTCCCCCAAGCATTCCTTCCAGGTGAGACAGTGATTTACTTGTACTCCTGCCAACCTGTTATACTGGGTTTGTGACTCACAATGAAATCTCTTCTAAAGTAAGGAAACCAAACACAAATTAGATGATTCTTTTGGTGAACAGTTCCATTCTGTCCACAAGTGCGACCCTGAGTTCCTGGATGCTTGCCACTTTATTTTTTTCTCCAGTCTGATCTCCCTATCCTTAGCTTTCTATAAAGCCCCAATGAAGCTCAATTCAGGTTCCTGCTTTAATTTTTCCCCCTGATAACATTCCCATCTGGGTTGAGTCTGCAAAGGGAGACCCCTGACCCCTCAGCTTCTTCTTGGTGGCTAGACAGCAGCTCTAGCAGCAAGGTGAGAGCAAAGAAACAGTGGGATAGACTTTAAAAAGGTGGCTGAGTTGGTAAATGGACTGTTCAGTGCTATATTATACCATATAGATCAGGACCTCTGATTCCTAGGCTTGAATTTTACCCATGGCGGGCTTGCATGATCGCCGGGCCCAGGACCAGTCGGGAAACAGGCCCCCAACCGTGACTGGCCCACAACTGGCCAATTACGGCCCACTCAGCATGAAACCCATCTTCCCAATGGTTGGGAAGGGCCAGGCGGGGGCTTGTTGGGCACCGGGTCCAATGACGACCCAGCAGGCAGTTTAAAAATAGCACGCACGCCTCCTTGAAGGAAGCCAGGGAAGAACATAGCTTCTGCGTTCTGGAGAGTGAAGTTATGGCCTCAACAGTGGCTGGAAGTGCCAGGCGGGAGGGCAGGTTGGGTGGGCACTTGACCCACCCCCCGCCCTTGGTTTTCGGATGAGTGCCTCATGGTGCTCATGGAGGAGGTGGCTGCCAGGAGGGACACCCTCGTCCCTAGAGATGGAAGGAGGAGGCCACAGCACCAGGCAAAAGAAGCTTGGGAGGAGGTGGCAGCCAAGGTCAGCAGCCACAACGTTGTGCGGTGCACATGGGTGCAGTGCCACAAAAGTTTAACAACCTGCTGCGCTCAGCAAGGGTGAGTACTGTGTTGGCATGGATCAGGACATAGCACTCGTAAACATAAGCGTAAGGCGCCATGAGCACAAGAGGCGCTGGTCACGGGTGATCTTCTGTTCTTTAATGTTTTGTTTATATGTTTACTGGTGTGGAAATGAACAACAGAGATGGTCATGTTAATTTGGTTTGATTGTGAAAATTACATATATTTTGTTTTTGTCGTCATGGCTGAGTATGCTTCACCTTTGTTTTTTGATGCAGGGTATGCCAGTATGTATTGCTGGACATGAGTGGCTCTAAACTTTATTGCAAAGGCACTGAATGAACTTAGGGTTCAAATGAAAGGATCGTTTCAGACACCCGGGTTGGAGGCGACAGCCCTGGCATGAGGTGAGAGCAGGTCTTTGGCAGTCTAACTGAAATAGCGTTGGGTCAAGGCATCCCAAGGTGTCCCTGCCTCCCTGAAGGATGCAGAGACCTGCATCCATGCCCTCAGTGTTCTCCTCTTGGTGCTCCTCTTCTGACTCACTACTGGATTCATCCTCTGTAACCTGTGGAGCTGCGTCAAGATCCTCTTCCTCCAGTACGTCTCCGCTTTGCCAGTGCCAGCTTGTGGAGAGCGCAGCATGCAACCACTGTCAGTGACACCCGCTCTGAGGGGGTATTGTAGTACTCCCACTGAATGATCCAGGCATTGAAAGCGCATCTTCAGAAGACCTATGGACCTCTCTATTACCGCCCTTGTGGAGGCATGGCTCCTATTATAACGTTTCTCTGCCTCTGTTCTTGAGTGGCAGAGAGGCGTCATAAGCCACCTTTTCAATGGATAGCCCTTGTCACCTAGCAGCCATCAATCCAGCCGGGCTGGAGCACTGAAGAGCCTTGGCATCTGGGAATGTCTCAGGATATAAGCGTCATGGGAGCTGCCAGGGTACCTTGCAACAGACTTGCAGAGTCTGTGTCTTGTGGTCACACGCTATCTGGATGTTCATCGAGTGATCTTCCTTCCTGTTGACGAAGGCACCCGGCTGACCCACTAGCGCCTTGATGGCCACATGTGTGCAGTCGATGGGACCCTGGATGCGGGGAACCCAGCAATCGCTGCAACCTCTGGCTCACTCAGCCTGGCTGGCCTTGTCCATACGGAAATGAATAAATGTCATTACCCACCTGAACAGCGCTTCTGTTACCAGCTGGACGCAACTGTGGACAACTGATTGGGACACTCCACACAGATCCACGAGTGATCCCTGGAAAGAGCCAGAGGCATAGAAGTTGAGGATCACTGTGACTTTCAGAGCCACAGGCATGGGAATCCCACCCATACACTTAGAACTGATCACATCTGACAAATGGAGGTCATAGTCTCCTGGAGAAGCGGAGCTTCCTTTGGCATTGCACCTGAAGCATATTGAGGTAGCTGCATCACTGCCTATAAACCCTGGTAGCAGGGTAATGGCATTTTCTACAGCCCCTTCTGCCTTGGACTACCTGCAGGTCCTGTGCCCCCTGTGCCTCTCCTCCCACAGGTCACTCCCCTGGAAGTTGCATTGGGACACCTGGCCTCCTCTACCTTCTGCCCCCACTTCCTTCTCATGGGAGGTGCCTCCAGTGAGAGCACAATCCCCATTACCAGGTAAGGGAAGGCTGTCTGATATCTGGAAGGGTCCACATGGTCAAAATCCTCTGGGGGCCTTGGAGAAACCAATGAGTCCTGAAATGAAGCCAGGGAATGCTAAGAAAAGAAGCTCAGAACTGAGATAAAACTGTCAAGTTCAAATAAGCAACCAGCAGCAAACTATTTCCTAAACTCCTCATTACTCACAATGGGAATACCACTGACTCTTTATATCCTGCCCTTGGATGAGGTTTTTGCAAAATGTGGGCTGCCCATTTTGCCCGTGCAACAAGCGCGATATTGCATGGGAAACATAAAATCTTGATCAATTGGGTTTTTAATGGCCTTAAATGGCCTTTTAATTGATGGCGGGTGTGGCTCCGACACCTGCGTGCGCCCAACAAGCTGAAGATTGTGTGCGTGCGGGTTGACCTTGGGATGCTCGTCTGACGTCTTCTTGAGCTATTTTATGCCCGATCGGTTCCGGCACAAGCCTGCCTGCAAAGCATAAAATTCTGCCCCTAGGTTCTGCTGAGTTAGCTGCAAAACTAACAGTAGGGGCATTATAGTTACATTAGATGCCTATCAGTGAGAATGGGGAAAAAGCAACCTGAGCTATTGCTCCTTATTACTGTTTCACTGGAAAGTGTATATGTGCGCAAGTCAAGTAAAGGCTTGGCTACAATATTCCAAATAATCAAAATGCCCCATGATATTCACAGTCTAGACCCACACATGAAGCAAAATCCACTGAGGTGAGGTACAATTGACCACCTTGTGCCTTTGGAACTGTATACTGCAACCTGAGCACTAGTTTCAGGTGAATGTTCAGCACTCTTCCCTCAACCCCTCTCTAATGTTATCTCTGAATCAGAACATGGTTGTCCTACTTTCTCCACCCTGTCTATGAGCCAGTTTCATTCCAACATAGGGCCTCAGACTTTAGTTTGAGCTCTTGCATATTGTTCCCTCCCTGTCTTCTGTTTAAAACCAGGTGATTCCCGTTTTAATCTTTACCATGCCTCTGCAACCTGAAGTCAGTGTGTTGCTTGGCTTAAATAGCCAAGTGGTTATGGTACTGGGTTTGTAACCCCAAGATCAAGAGTTCAAATCTCACAATGGCAAACTATGAAACAATGTAACTTCATCTGAAACAGATGGAAATGGGTTTGTACCCAAAAGAGTTACAGTGAGAGCCACAAGGAACATTACAGAGCACACCATTGGCATCCTCTAGCAGCAGTGCTGCTGCCTGCATCACTCTGAAAGATCCCTGAAGTCAGTGTGTTGATGCATGTGCACTGCTCTGGACCCTAGTCCACTGCTTCCAATACCCTTGAGCACTTTTCTCCTACCTTTCTGTCCCCAGCCTCGATAGCTTTCATTTCTTTCCCTTGTATACTTTACACTCACCCCATCCTGCTCCATTTCTATCCCAGCCCATCACTATTTCTCTGTCTCCCTACTCTCCCGCTGCCTTCCCAGGCTTGAATCTCCCTGAATAGAGTTACAGCTACTCTCTGTGGCACTCAGAACAGTTGGGTGAGATGGTAAAGAAAACATATGGAATACCTTCCTTTATTGGATGAGGTATTGAATACAAAAGCAGGGATGTAATGCTGGATAAAAACAAAAAACTGCAGATGCTGGAAATCCAAAACAAAAACAGAATTACCTGGAAAAACTCAGCAGGTCTGGCAGCATCGGCGGAGAAGAAAAGAGTTGACGTTTCGAGTCCTCATGACCCTTCGACAGAACTTGAGGAGTTCTGTCGAAGGGTCATGAAGACTCGAAACGTCAACTCTTTTCTTCTCCGCCGATGCTGCCAGACCTGCTGAGTTTTTCGATGTAATGCTGGAACTGTATCAACACTGGTTAGTCCACAGCTGGAATTTTGTGTGCAGCTCTGGTCACCACATTACAGGAAGGACATAATTGCTCTGGAGAGAGTGCAGAGGAGCTTCACAAGGATGTTGCCAGGGCAGAGGGGTGACCTAATTGAGGTGTACAAAATTATGAGGTGCCTAGATAGGGTAGACCCATTTCCTCTAGCTGAGAGGAAATTACCAGGGGGCGTAGATTTAAGGTGATTGGTAGAAGGATCAGAGGGGACACGAGGAAAAACTTTTTCACCCAGGTTGTTAGTGGGCATCTAGAATTCACTGGTGGTTGAGGCTGAAATGCTCAACTCCTTTAAAAGGGACCTGGATCTGCACCTGAAGTGCTGTAACCTGCAGGACTATGAATCAGGAGTTGGAAGGTGGGATTAGAATGAACGGCTAGTTTCTTTTTTCCCTCTTTTTTGGCTGGCGCAGACATGGTGGGCTGAATGGCCTCGTTCTGTGCCATAACTTTTTAACTTTTCTTTTTTATGGTTCATTAACCCTCTACATTAGATTTACCAAATGCTGAATCACATGTTATTCAACAAGTCAATAACCAAAAAGTTAAATGTAAGCTTTTTCATGTAATTTATGTATATGTGCATGCTGGGTGAACTGTAATTGTGGGATTTTAGCCTGTGAATGAATCCTCTTTGCAATGGCAGAATTATAAGAGGGATTGGGATTTCAAAGTATTTTGGGCTTAAATTTAAGTTAACATGATTTTAATACATAGGTTTGATCCTAAGCAAATACACACAATTCTATTTTATTAACTATTTTTATTTATGTTGCATTCAGTTTCAACTTGTTTTCACAAAAGGCATTTGATTATTTATTGAGATTGCATCTTTAAAGTGTTACTGGTGTTACTATTGTAACTCACTGTGCTGGGCAGGATCATTACCTTATTGGAAAGTTGAATTGGGTAGGGTGTTATGTGGGCAGCCAGTCAGACGGCGCCAGTTCCCTGTGGGTGAGGGATTAGGTTAAAATTACCTCCTTGGCCTCTTGTGGTGTTGCTCATGTATAATCTGGGGTCCGCAGAGCAGTTTGTGACTTCCAATGTGGTACTGCTTGAAGATTCTGTTTCATTTCTGAAGCAGCAGCCCCCTCATCCCACTCTCATGGCCTGACATCATGCTGACAGAGCTTCCTTGAATTGTCCTTGGAGCCTTAATTAATGAGGAAGAAGAAAACTGATAGACATTCAAAGAGGAAAATTAACTAAGGTAGATGTCAGGCAGTGCAGTCACAACCTGGAATTCAAATCCATGTGGTGCCGATCCCAAATCATGCGAGATGGGTGACCGGAGGGGTTCTTTCACTGATTTGCTTTCATAAATTCTGGAATCAAATGAAACCCTAACTGGAATTTTATTTGATCATTTGCTGAAACTGCTTTGCATTAACATGAAAGTATATTCATCATCCCCATCGACCTTGTTATTGTTTTTCCAGCCAATCGCCCACATAGTTGCTCCTAACATATTTATTGGCCACTTCTAGTCACTCTGAGATGGAGTTGGCGGTCCTATTTCTTGAAGGATTGCAGATCACCTGTGGTGTTTAAAATGAGCCTGTGGCATAAACATTGAGCGCAGACATCATTTTCATAGGCAGAATTGTCTGGCAGATTTGCTACATTACAACAATGACTACACTTCAAAAGCACTTCATTGTCTGTAAAGCACTTTGGGACGATCTGTGGTTGTGACCGATGCTATATAAATGCAGGTCTTTTTCCTGTCAGATAATTGTGGCCAGGGGCCTCATGTAATAGCTGGCATAGCTTCACTATGGGTGTAATGCAGTCTTTGAAAACAGATTCCTTGCTAAGGATTTCCAGGGCCTGCACATTCTTTGGAGGGTAATATCCTGTAGGGTGCTGTCTTCTGAAATGCTGCCTCACACACCTTCAGGGTGCACTGTTTCTCCTGCGTTGCTTCCTCTATTATAATTGCATGTCCATGGGGAATCCGAACCTCTTATTGTGACTGCGGGGAAGAAAGTCTGGCAGCCTGTCAGATGCAAGTACCACTGAAATCCAGCTGCGAGGCAACAAATATCACTTTAAATGCTCTTCTGTAACTCCAGTTGAAATTGTTTCCAGGTTTCAAGTTTCCAAAGTAAAGCATGTCCACCTGTTTCAGCTAATGCTGGCAACAGGTATGCCTCTTCTATTTAATTCAAATCAACACTTTGCGCAATGTGATTACAAATTATGAAACCAATGTCATTGCTGCTTAATTTGATGCAGTTCATGGCTAATTACCTCCCAGGAGCATTGTTAAGCATAAATATTAAAGACAGATTGGGTCAGGAATCTCAGCACTGCCATTACAGTGTAGAAGTACAGTGGGTGTGAATCCCCTCCCGGAAACCACCAAAAAACTGTTTATATAATGATTTGACATTTGGAAGCTCACCAAAAATGGTAAATGCGAAGCCAGTATTGTGGAAATTACATTGAGACTCGCTGCTTGGTGTACTAATTGTTGTAATGCCATTGTTGTAGCAGTTGTGTTGTCATTAAGCAATTATAAATGAGAGGTTTGTTGTTAGTAAACATTGAAATTAAATTAAGCGTGTTGTATTTTCCTATGGGCTCCTGGGCCCTGATGTTGGAGCCAAAGGAGGTCCTGAGCCCTCACTTCCAGGCAGCCAGGCTGGTGGAGCAAGCTTCGAGGAGTCTGGCCCCTTTCCCATCATCCTATAGCCAGGCTCCTGATGCTGCAGGCCCAATCAGAGGGCTGGCAGCTTTGGAGTCTTGACAGTCCTACTGAGAGAGGTGCAGGTTAGGGACCATAAGAGCACTCATTATGGGCTCATTCTTGCCGGTCAACGCAAGGGGCTACACTGAAGACACTGATGCTGTTAGGGACATCAGGATGATGTGGAAACCCTTCTGCAGGATTGGACGTGACTGTAAGTGTGGCCTTTCATCCATGCAGCCCCATCTTTGGGACATGGTGCCTCTGGTTCTGATGGTCCCCGGACCTGCTGCAGGGATACTGGCTCCAATGACCTAGTGATCTCCACACGTGGCGGAGGGGCAGCTCTACCAGTGGCAAGATTCTGGCGACACAGCAAAATCGCCCCTAATTGGCTGTCCTGCTTCATGGAGCAGGCAGCCAATCCTGTTACTAACCCAACTCTGGGAATGCTCCCCAGCAGCAGGAATACTTTGGAAGGGCAAAACAATAAGCCCAACCCTGTTGGAAAATGCATGTCACAAATGTTAGGCATTGATAGGATCAGGTGAGCTGTGATCCCTTTTCCTTGGAGGGGGTACAGCAAAAGCTCACTAGATTGGTTCCTAGAATGAGAGGACTATCCTATGGTGAGAGGTTGAGTGAATTGGGCCTATACTTTTTGGAATTTATAAGAAACTGAGGTTATCTCATTGAAACATACAAGATCCTGATGGGTAACAGCAAAATACTGCGGATGCTGGATATCTGAAACAAAAACAGAAAATGCTGGAAAAACTCAACAGCTCAAGCAGCATCTGTGGAGAGGAAAACAGAGTTAACGTTTCGAGTCTGTATGACACTTCTTTGGAGCCTGATAGGGCTTGTTAGGGTGGAGATATTGTTTCCCCTGGCTGGGGAATCTAGAACGCAGTGGCACAGTCTCAAGATAAGGAGCCAATCATTTAGGACTGAGATGGGGAGAAATGCATTCACTCAAAGGGTTGAGAATCTTTGGAATTCTCCAGAGGGCTGTGGATGTTCCATCGTTGAATATATTTAAGGCTGAGATCAACAGATTTTTTAGTCTCCCATGGGTCAAGGGATATGGAAATGGGTAAGAAAGTACAATTGAGGCAGGAGATCAGCAATGATCCTATTGAAAGGTGGAGCAGGCTGAAGGGGCCATGGGGTTTACTGCTGCTCCTATTCCTTTGGCTTCTAACATGAAAGAATGACTTCAGGGCAGGAAAGAAGAAATTGAACAGAACAAAATAAATGGGCAGCAATGGAGTTGAAATAATCTCTACCCCCACCTCCCACCACCCTTAACAATGAAAGTGTGCAGGGGATTAAAAAATTTAAATTGTAAAGTGTGATCCAGCCTGCTGCAGGAATGCCTGCCACCATTTTTACAACAGTTGGATGTGTAATGTGCCTGTATCCCATCTTGAAGAGACACTTCATTACAATGTTTAATACATACTCCCACACTACAGTTGGGAGCTTGTTATAAATTTAATGGCTGCCAGGATTTGGGGAACAGAACTGGAAGCAGCTGACTGCAGCTGTTAAGTGCTTTTTAGAATACTCCTTGTGAGCTAGCAGAAGTGCCCCCAGCCCCTCAAGCAATCCTTCTGCTGATGACAGTATCCCCCCGCTGTCCTAAACAGCCCACACCCCCACCCCCTCCATACCCCATCTTCAGCTCCTGATCTGGAGACACCAGCCCTGCCTTCAACAATACCCTAGTCCCTGACCCAATCTCCCCTGGTCCCACATTGTCATCATCTACCACTGGCCTTATCACTCGGCAGCCAGCTAGCCTGTTAACCTGACCAGCTGTCGGGCAGAAAACAGAATTTAAAAATGGTAACAAAAACATAAAAGCAAAATACTGCAGATGCTGGAAATCTGAAACAAAAAAAAATTGCTGGAAAAACTCAGCAGTTCTGACAGCATCTGTGGAAAGGAAGACAGAGTTAACATTTCGAGTCCGTATAGCTCTTCATCAGAAGCAATTGCCATCCCACAACCATGTTCCACTGCTTCCTCCCATCTCTCTGTAAAGATCCGGGCCATTTTGTACTTGGAATACATGATCGGTTATCCCTCGGTGAGACACATTAGGCTAAATTTTCATTCAAATCACTTCAGGTGCCTTTTCCCTGGAGATAGCCGGTGTTAGCTTCTATCTGAAGACTTGGAGCCCACTTGCATGAGGAGATCAGCTTTGTCTGTACCAGTCAAAGTCACCACTGCCTTGAATTTCTTTTCAGCTGGATGCTTCTGGTGACCTTTGTCATATTTATCAGTCAGCAGCTCATCATTATATAAAAAAGACAACTGACATTCTCAAGGGGGTGTGTTGTTTGGCTCCTAATCAATGAATCAGCTAAATAGAGAGTGAGAGAGAGAAAGAGTTATCCTGTTTTAAACTGGTGGGGTTCACATTGTGGCAAGGAGCAGTTGAAGGAATGCAATTGCCTTGCAAAGCCCAAAGTTTGTTATGGACAAAGAAATAGACACGTTACAAAAAAATGTTTTGGATTAGGGGAGAGTGGATTTTAGTAAAATAAGGTAGACTGGGAACAGCTACTTGTGGGGAAATCTACAGAGGAGCAGTGGGGAGCGTTCAAAAAAAAATGAGGAGGGTACAGGCTCAACAGGTTCCCTCTAGGGTGACAGGAAGGAGTAACAAGCCCAGAGAGCCATGGATGACCAGAGACATTCAGGTTACGATGAGAAGGAAAAGAGAAGCTTTTAGCAGGTACAAGGGAAGCAAATCAGCAGATGCATTAGTGGAGTACAGAAAGTGCAGGGTGGAGCTTAAGAAAGCAATTAGGAGAGCAAAAAGGGGATATGAGAAAGCTCTGGCTGGTAAAAGTAGGGAAAATCCCAAGATATTCTATAAGGGACCAAGGGGGAAATCTATGGGTAGAGCCAGAGGACATCACTAGAATGTTGAATGAATACTTCACATTTGTCTTCACCCAAGAGAATGAGGATGAAGGTATTGAACTCGGGGAGAGAGACTGTGAGGTTCTTAAGCAACTTGATATAGGGAGTCACAAGGAATTGGAGGTGTTGGCAGATTAAAAGTGGACAAAACTCCAGATTTGGATAATTTGTGTCCCAGACTGCTGAGGGAGGCAAGGGAGGAGATCGCAGGGGCTCGGACCAAAATTTTTAATTCCTGTGTGGCCATGGGGGAGGTGCCAGAGGACTGGAGAACAGCTAATGTGGTTCCGCTAATTAAGAAGGGTTGTAGAGATAAGCAATGGAACTACAGGCCAGTGAGTTTCATGTCAGTGACAGGGAAACTATTGGAGAAAATTCTGAAGGAGAGAATCTATCTCCACTTGGAGAGGCAAGATTTGATCAGGGATAATCAGCATGGCTTTGTCAGAGGGAGGTCATGCCTAACAAATTTGATTGAATTTTTTGAGGAGGTGACCAGGTGTGTAGATGAGGGTCATGCAGTTGATGTAGTTTATATGGATTTCAGCAAAGCCTTTGACAAAGTCCCACATGGGAGGCTTATAAAGAAGGCAGGTGCACATGGGATACATCGTAATTTGATAAGGTGGATTCAAAATTGGCTAAGTTGTAGGAGACAGAGGATGATGACAGAGGATACTTTAGTGAGTGGAAGCCAGTGTCCAGTGGCGTACCATAGGGATCTGTGCTGGGTCCACTATTATTTGTCACTTATACAAATGACATAGATGTCTATGTGGGAGGTAGGATTAATAAGTTTGCGGATGACACAAAGATTGGCCAGGTGGTTAACAGTGAGGTTGAACGTCTTGGGCTACAGGAAGATACGGACGGGATGGTCAAATGGGCAGATGAGTGGCAGATGGAATTTAACCCTGAAAAGTGTGAGGTGATACACTTTGGAAGGAAGAATTTGACAAGGAAGTATTCAATGAGAGTCATGACACTAGGAAGTTCTGAGGAACAAAGGGACCTTGGCGCGTGTGTCCATAGATCTCTGTAGGCGGAGAGGCATGTTAGTGGGTTGGTGAAAAAGGCATATGGGACACTTGCCTTCATCAATTCAGGCATAGATTACAAAAGTAGGGAGGTCATGATGGAGTTATATAGAACCTTGGTGAGGTCACAGCTGGAGTACTGTGTGCAGTTTTGGTCGCCACATTATAGGAAGGATGTGATTGCACAGGAGGGAGTGCAGAGGAGATTCACCAGGATGTTGCCTGCGATGGAACATATAAGTTATGAAGAGAGGTTGGATAGACTTGGGTTGTTTTTGTTGGAGCAGAGAAGACTGAGGGGCGACCTGATCGAGGTGTACAAGATAATGAGGGGCATGGACAGGGTGGATAGGGAGCAGCTGTTCCCCTTAGTTGAAGGGTCAGTCACGAGGGGACATAAGTTCAAGGTGAGGGGCAGGAGATTTAGGGCGGATATGAGGAAAACTTTTTTACCCAGAGGGTGGTGATGGTCTGGAATGCACTGCCTGGGAGGGTGGTGGAGGTGGGTTGCCTCACATCCTTTAAAAAGTACCTGCATGAGCATTCAAGGCTATGGGCCAAGTGCTGGCAAATGGGATTAGGTAGGAAGGTCAGGTGTTTTTCACATGTCGGTGCAGACTCGATGGGCCAAAGGGCCTCTTCTGCATTGTGTGATTCTGTGATTCTCAGGACTTCTCAATTTCATGAACAAAGAAGGAATTTTATCTGGTTATTGCCAGTGTGCAAAGCAATAATCTCATAAAGCTTTCATCATACCCCAACCCACCACACTAAACTTGATGGGCTGAATTTTCATCTGGGTGCAGAGGCACATTTTGGTGGCTGAATGGCCACACTTGCTTTTATTTTGTAGGAAATCCAATTTTCCTCCACATTCCCGACCCTTTGCCATCTTCCTCTGGCCTTTTTGTTTGAATGCTTAGTTTGCTAAATGCACACTGAGGTTGTGTTCCCCATTTTAAATGGGGGGGTGAAAATAATTTTTTTCTCATGCACACCTTTTTCATCTGATGGAGCAGGGTTTTGGAAGCCCATTAAAAGCACACAAGGTTTGAGAGTTTGTGGAGGAAGTTGGAAGCTTACTGAGGAGTCAGGGACATTCTGAAAAGTAAGTGTAGAGTGTTATCACACCTTTAATTGTCACTATTAGGTGTTGTATTATAATGTAGATGTGTTTCAATACAGTGATCCATCATAGTGATTTGTCCTTTAAAGGTAAATTGACCCTTACATTGACCAGCTTTGTGTAGTTGTTCATATGCATTACTGTGCTTTTCCAATGGAAAATGCACCAGCATGCAGTGAGAAATGATGCAAAATATCCCGTCAGCCTGTGCAATCATCTTTTCTACTATGTAGGAAAAAGAGAAAGGCAGCGTATTATTTAAATAGTGATAGATAGAGAAATTTTGATGTACAAAGGGACCTGGGTGCCCTCACATGCCAATCACTGAAAGCAAGCATGCAGCTGCAGCATGCAGCTAGGGAGGCAAATGGTATGTTGGCCTTCATTGTGAGAGGACTTGAGTACAGGAGCAAGGATGTCTTACTGCAGCTGTACAGGCCTTGGTGAGACCACACCTGGGGTAATGTGTGCAATTTTTGTCTCCCTGCTTAAGAAAAGATATACTTGTCACAGAGGGACTGCAACAAGGGTTCATCAGACTGATTCTTGGAATGGCAGGATTGTCATCTGAGGAGAGATTTGGTCGACTAGGTCTGTATTCACTAGAGTTTAGGGACAGAATTTTGCCCTTGGTAGGCGAGCGGGCCCCACCGGCTCGGCAGCGGGTGGGCAGCCAACCCCTGCCGCCGAAATGCGGCCCGCCGCCATTTTGAGTGGGTGGGCCTGCCTGCCCGACAGGAAGCGCCAAACACTTCCTGTGCGGGGGGGAGGGAATCCCCAAGTGTCAAAGTGCGCTCTTTCGTGCACTGCTCCCTGAGGCAAAGTGCTGTCTCAGGGAGTTTACTGACAGGTAAGAAAAGTCAAAAAATAGAGAAATATTAAAGTTATTAACTTGTCCCCCTCATGTGACAATGTCACACAAACTGGGACATGTTAATAAGAAACACATAAAATTTATTAAATTTTTAAAAAACGGACATGAAACTTCATCCCGCCAGTGGATGAAGTTTCATGAATAATCTGGAGCCCGTTGGGGCTCCTGGCCTGCCCGCCAGCCGTTAGCTTGGATGGACAGGGTCTTTAACAAGGTTAATTAGCCCGTCATTGGCCTTAATTGGCCATTGACAGGTCGGCGGGTGGACAGCTGATTTCGCTGTCTGCCTGCCTTCCTGAAGATTTAAATGGACTGGGACGATGTCAGGGATTCCTCCCAACGTCATCCCATGTCATTTTCCCCTTGGTGAGCAGGGCCCACCCCCAAATTGCCGAGGGGAAAATCCTTTGTAGAAGAATGAGAGGGGATCTCATTGAAACATAAAATTCTGACAGGGTGAACAGACTGGATGCAGGGATGATGGTTCCTCTGGCTGGGAGGGTCTAGAACAAGGGGTCACAGTCTCAGGATATGGGGTAGGCCATTTAGGACTGAGATGAGGAGAAATTTCTTCACTCAGAGGGTGGTGAGCCTATGGAATTCTCTTCCAAGGGGCTACAAGAAGTGTGATCAGAGTACAGGCATTTGGAAGTTTCATTTTAAGTGCCTGAATGAATCCGAAGGACCTCTGCAGTATTTCCCAATAAAAGCCTCTAAAATCATTTTAGCTTGTTGTATGCTAAAACAAAACATCATAGCGAGAAAAGGCTTGCTGCTTCGAGAGGCTGAAGGAGGTGATGATATAGGCATTGGGAAAGGAACACTCCATTTCACAGTATGAGGAGGGTGCACAGGAAGAAAATGGCAGCAACTATATCCAGAGAAAGGAGTAGACACTTAAAGGCTAATGATATCGATGAATAGCATTCATAACACTAAATGAAGTCACTTTACAGAATCACAGAATCATACAGTGCAGAAGAGGCCCTTCGGCCCATCAAGTCTGTACCAACACATGAAAAACACCTGACCTACCTACCTAATCCCAATTACCCGCACTTGGCCAATAGCCTTGAATGTTATGACGTGCCAAGTGCTCATCCAGGTATTTTTTAAAGGATGTGAGGCAACCCACCTCCACCACCCTCCCAGGCAGTGTATTCCAGACCATCACCACCCTCTGGGTAAAAAAGTTTTCCTCACATCCCCCCTAAACCTCCTGCTCCTCACCTTGAACTTAAGTCCCCTCGTGACTGACCCTTCAACTAAGGGAAACAGCTGCTCCCTATTCACCCTGTCCATGTCCCTCATAATCTTGTACACCTCGATCAGGTCGCCCCTCAGTCTTCTCTGCTCCAACAAAAACAACCCAAGTCTATCCAACCTCTCTTCATAACTTATATGTTTCATCCCAGGCAACATCCTGGTGAATCTCCTGCACCCCCTCCAGTGCAATCACATCCTTTCGATAATGTGGCGACCAGAACTGCACACAGTACTCTAGCTGTGGCCTCACCAAGGTTTTTTACAACTCCAACATGACCTCCCTACTTTAGTAATCTGTGCCTCGATTGATGAAGGCAAGTGTCCCATATGCCTTTTTCACCATCTCACTAACATGCCCCTCTGCCTATAGAGATCTATGGACACACACAATAAGTTCCTTTTGTTCTTCAGGACTTCCTAGTGTCATGCCTCTCATTGAATACTTCCTTGTCAAATTCTTCCTTCCAAAGTGTATCACCTCACACTTTTCAGGATTAAATTCCATCTGCCACTCATCTGCCCATTTGACCATCCCGTCCGTATCTTCCTGTAGCCCAAGACATTCAACCTCACTGTTAACCACCTGGTCAATCTTTGTGTCATCCGCAAACTTATTAATCCTACCTCCCACATAGACATCTATGTCATTTATATAAATGACAAATAATAGTGGATCCAGCACAGATCCCTATGGTATGCCACTGGACACTGGCTTCCAGTCACTAAAGCATCCTCTGTCATCACCCTCTGTCTCCTACAACTTAGCCAATTTTGAATCCACCTTATCAAATTACGATGTATTCCATGTGCATTTTCCTTCTTTATAAGCCTCCCATGTGGGACCTTGTCAAAGGCTTTGCTGAAATCCATATAAACTACATCAACTGCATGACCCTCATCTACACACATGGTCACCTCCTCAAAAAATTCAATCATATTTGTTAGGCATGACCTCCCTTTGACAAAGCCATGCTGATTATCCCTCATCAAACCTTGCCTCTCCAAGTGGAGATAGATTCTCTCCTTCAGAATTTTCTCCAATAGTTTCCCTGCCACTGACATGAGACTCACTGGCCTGTAGTTCCATTGCTTATCTCTACAACCCTTCTTAAATAGCGGAACCACATGAGCTGTTCTCCAGTCCTCTGGCACCTCCCCCATGGCCAGAGAGGAATTAAAAATTTGGGTCAGAACCCCTGCGATCTCCTCCCTTGCCCCCCTCATTAGTCTGGGACTCAAATCATCTGGACCTGGAAATTTGTCCACTTTTAAGCCTGCCAAAACCTCCAATTCCTTGTCACTCCCTATATCAATTTGCTTAAGAACCTCGCAGTTTCTTTTCCTGAATTTGATACCTTCATCCTCATTCTCTTGGGTGAAGACAAATGTGAAGTATTCATTCAACACTCTAGATGTCCTCTGGCTCCACCCATAGATTGCCCCCTTGGTCCCTTATGGGCCCTACTCTTTCCCTGTTTATCCTCTTCCCATTTATATACTTATAGAATATCTTGGGATTTTCCCAACTTTTACCAGCAAGAGCTTTTTCATATCCCCTCTTTGCTCTCCAAATTGCTTTCCTAAGCTCCACTCTGTACTTTCTATACTCCACTAATGCCTCTGCTGATTTGCTTCCCTTGTACCTGTTAAAAGCCTCTCTTTTCCTTCTCATCGTAACCTGAATGTCTCTGGTCATCCATGGTTCTCTGGGCTTGTTATTCCTTCCTGTCACCCAAGAGGGAACATGTTGAGCCTGTACCCTCCCCATTTCCTTTTTGAACACCCCTCACTGCTCCTCTGTAGATTTCCCCACAAGTAGCTGTTCCCAGTCTACATTGGCCAGATCCTGCCTTATTTTACTAAAACCACTCTCCCCCAATCCAAAACAATTTTTTGTAACTTGCCTATTTCTTTGTCCATAACAAACTTAAATTGTACCATGTTTTGGTCGCTATCACTAAAATGCTCCCCCACCACCACCTCAGCCACCTGTCTGGCTTCATTCCCCAGAATTAAGTCCAGCACTGCGCTGTCCCTTGTTGGACCCTCCACATATTGACCTAAAATGTTCTCCTGTATACATTTCAAGAAATCCACTCCATCCAAGTCCTTAACACTATGTCTATCCCAATTAATGTTGGGAAAGTTGAAATCACACACATCTTCGCAAATTGTGCACATATTTGCTCCTCAATTTCCCACTGACTATCTGGGGTTCTATAATAAACACCTAACAATGTGGCTGCCCTTTTTTATTCCTAAGCTCTACCCACAAAGCTCCATTCGATGCCCCCTCCAAGATATTATCTCTTCCTACTGCAGTAACTGACTCCTTAACTAATAATGCAATGCCTCCTCTTCTTTTACCCCCTGCCCTGTCTCGCCTGAAGATTCTATATCCCAGAATGTTCAGTTGCCAATCCTGCCCCTCCCTCAACCACGTCTCAGTGGTGGCTACCAAATCACAATTCCACATGTCAATCCTTACCCTTAACTCATCCGTTTTATCTGTCAAGCCTCACTTGCCTGTTTTCCTCCCAACTCCTACCTTCACTGTCTAACATCTTTAGCTATTTCCTCTATAAGATAGAATTTTTCTACCCATCATCTGGAAAGTTGCAAGTATAGAAATTAACTCTGAAGTCCATGTGTTCAAATTGTTTATGTTTAACCTCCATAATAACATTCACTAGAATGTGTTTACAAACCCATATCCGCCAATTACAAAATTTACTTCTCACCGCTGTGTCGATATGTTTAGTGCCAGACATCTTAATTGTTCTTAATCGCTTCTAATCTACCACTCCAGCTAAGGGCTTCCTGGAGCCTTAGCAATACTCTCCTCACAATGACGCAGTTTCCCCACAGACACCAATATCTTTGCACTTACAATGTGAAGGGGTGCTTATGTCTGGAACTTCCTTGCTGTAGGCAGGCGGATGGAATCCTAAGGGTGCATTGGGACTACAGAGGGAGAAACATCTGCGCCCACTCTTTTCAGCCCATTGGTGCAGGGCCCAGACTCTGAGGTACTTCTTGTTAATTTGATGAGAGACCTAATCATCTCAACCAAGTCTTGAAATCCCTGGAATATGGTATTGTTCAGGCTGAACCTCATGGCATTTCTTGAAACAGTGGTGGCTAGAGCCATCAATGTCTTTAGTACCTCCTCTTGCTGTCTTGTTACTGCAGAAATTTTATGAACTGTCTGCCTCTCCATGGTGCCCTGAAAGTTGTGAGAAGCCTCCCACAATGCATTACAAATGTGTGCAGTCAAACCATTTCTCCATAACCTCAACTGTAATGGAAACCATCTCTCAAGGCTTGCATATGAGATCGATAGTCCCTAATCATTGTTCTTTTGTTCTTTAAGTTACTTCAGCAATATCTCTTCATATGAAGGTTTGTCCCCGAGAGTTCTTTTCAAGCACTGACTATAGCCAGGAAAGCATCCAGGGATGAATCTGGGAGCCCTTCCTCCTGTTTATGCTCCTGCGGTTGCTGTTCCTTAAGATAATCTTCCAATTATGGGTCTTTCCAAAAAGACAGATTTCCCTTTAATTGAGGGGGAGATGGTGGTGTATTGTTAATGTCACTGGTCTAATAATCCAAAGGTCTGGGCTCAATGTTGTGGGGGCACAGGCTCAAGTCTCACTATGTTGGCTATTGCAATTTGACTTCAATTAATAAATTTGCAATTATAAAGCTAGACTCAGTAATGGTGACCATGAAGCTATCATTGATTGTCATAAAAACCCACCTGGGTCACTAATGCCCTTTAGGGACAGAAATCTGCCATCCTTACCTGGTCTGGCTACATGTGACTCCAGACCCGCAGCAATGTGGGCTGACTGTTAAATGTCCTCTGGAATGGCCTGGCAAGCCACCCACTTCAAGGGATGGACAACAAATGCTGGCCTTATCAGCGACACACACATCCTGCGAAAGAATAAAGAAAAAAAATACCTGCAACACATTAGACACCACATTAGCACTCAAATTCCCTCCCTCTCACCTATTGCTATTCAGTTAAGTGGCCTAACTCAACTTAAGCTGCCTTTCGCTGCCCTGCTTCTGAATCTAGTTCAGTGACAACTGTAATAGTGAGTCATCAGTATTTTAAATCACACCAAATGCTGCCTGGAAAGGTGGGGGGGGTTGCGGGGGCAGAACTTTACGTCCATTGGCAGGCGCGCGCCAGACCCAATCAGGAGAAAATAGTGCGCGATGACATTAGGCGAGTGTCCTGCCTTCATTGTACACTCGAACGATATTTCACTCAGCGGGCGCGTGCGGGTGCTGACGCAGTGCCTGCCATTAATTAAGCGGCCACTTAAGACCCTTCAGAGTCCAGTTGAATGCCATTTTTCCTTGCCCATGTGATTTCCAGCTCATCGCACGGGCAAAATGGGCAGGTGGCCAGCCGACATTTCCTCAAACCTCACCCAAGGGTGGGATAAAAAGGGTCAGCAGCATTGCCAGAGTGAGTAGTCAGGAGTTTTGGAGATAGTTCGCTGCTGGTTGCTTATTGATACTTGGCAGCCTCATCTCTGTTTGGGGCTTCATTCTTCGCGTTTCCAGGCTCCATTTCAGGACCCATTGCTATCTGCCAGGCCCCCGGAGGATTCAGACCGTGTGGACCCTTCCAGGTATCAGACAGCCTTCCCTTACCCTGGTAATGGGGGTTGTGCTCTCCGCTGGTGGAACTTCCTCTGAGGGGGAAGAGAGGGGCAGAAGGGAGAGGAGGCCAGGTGACCCTATGCAGCTTCCAGGGGAGCAGCCTGTGGGAGGAGAGGCGCAGGCACAAGGGACACAAGGTCAGCAGGTAGTCCAAGGTGGAAGGGGCCGCAGAAGATGTCACTATCCTGTTGCCAGGGTTTACAGGCAGCAATGCAGCTACCTCAATATATCTAAGGCGCAATGCCGAAGCAGGCTCCGCCTCTCAAGGGAAAGCATGATGATTGGGCCTGAGATTAGCTCCGACTATATGGGTGGACACCCCATGCCAGTGGCTCTGAAGGTCACAGTGGCCGTCAACTTCTATACCTCCGACTCTTTCCAGGGGTCAGTGGGGGACCTGTATGGAGTCTCCCAATCAGCTGTCCACAGTTGCGTCCAGCTGGTGACAGAAGCACTGTTCTGGCAGTACTGACTTTTATTCTTTACCATATGGATGAGGCCAGCCAGGCTGAGTGAGCCAGAAACTTCGTGGCAATTGCTGGCTTCCCCCACGTCCAGGATGCCAGCAGGTCAACCGAGTGCCTTTGTCAGCAGGAAGGGATTCCACTCCATGAACGAGCAGATAGTGTGTGACCACAGGATGAAAATTCTGTGAGTCTGTGCAAGGTAACCTGGCAACTTCCTTGATACTTGCATCCTCAGACACTCCCAGATGCCAAGGCTTCTCAGTGCTCCAGCCCATCTGAATTGCTGCTGGGTGACAAGGGCTATCTGTTGAAGAGATGGCTCATGATGCCTCTCTGCCACCCAAGAACAGAGGCCAAGAAGTGTTACAATACAAGTCATCCCTCCACACAAGAGCGGTGGTAGAGGGGACCATAGGTCTCCGATGCCTGGACCATTCAGAGGGTGCACTACAATACCCCCCAGAGCTGGTGTCACTGATAGTGGTTGCATGCTGCGGTCTCCACAATCTGGCACTGTCGAAGAGGGATCCACTGGAGGAAGAGGAGGTTGACACAGCTGCACAGGCCACAGAGGATGAATCCAGTAGTGAGTCAGAGGAGGTGCACGGTGAGGAGCATGCTGAGGAATGGAGTCAGACCTCAGTAATCTCCAGGGAGGCAGGAACGCCAGGAACGCCTTGATTCAACACTCCTTCAGCTAGGCTGCCAAAGAGCAGCTTCAAACACATGCCAGGGCTGCCTCCTCCACCCGGATATCTGAAAGGACCTTCTCATTTGAACACTCAGAACACTCAGTGCTTGTGCAATAAAGTTCAGAGCCACTTACGGCCAGCATTACACACTGGTGTACCCTGCACCAATAAAATAAAAAGTTGAAGCATACTCAGCCCATGACGAAGAAAGCAAAAGTTATCTCATTTTGACAATTCCACACTATTTACATAAACTTCTGTGGACTTCATTCCCAGACCAGTATAGATAAAGTAAACATAAATGAACATAAAATCACCCGTGACCTGTCCTTCGTGTGCTGATGATGCCTTAAACGTATGCTTTTGAGTTTCTAGGTGCTCCCCCATTGCTGCACCAGCATTGGACGCAGCTGCTGGCTCTGCTGTCTTGTTGGCCTTGATGACCTTGGCGGCCGTCCTCTGACCAGTGCTAGCCCCGCCTGGGAGGAAGTGGCCAGTTCCATGGCGGGCATCTCCCCTGTCGCTGCAGCCTCATCAGATGCCACAGTCTCATCACCCTGATGAGACAATGGAGACCTGCACATGGTGCCATTTTCTTCCAATAATCATGGGAACTCTAGCACCCGGTTGCACACTGGCTCATATCTCAAGAGGATCAGAAGGCTAGCGGGGCCTTTGCTGGTCTGCAGCCTTTCTATATTGCTGTGGGCCATCTTCTCCTGAAACAACAGAAAAGCATTGATTGGCCCACTCTGTATCTGCAGTGCCATTGCAGCCTGGCCAACACCAGCTGAGCAACACCTCGTAGGGCACTCCAAGTTGTGGGCCTCGAGCTGCAAGGCACTCAGTGCAAGCAGGCAGGGCTCACCCCCTTGGCCATCTCCAGTGTGATTGACTTTTGGGACTCAGACTCTAGCACCCCTGAGGCCCATGGGTGGGTATGGCCAGATCTTAGTACATCTGCGCACTGACCCACGTCAACACGGTACTCACCCTTCCTGAGTGCAGCACGTCATTGAAGCGCTTGCAGCACTGCATCCATGTGCGCCGCACCACATCATGACTGCTCACCATTGCTGCCACCTCCTCCCATGCCCTCTTGATGTGGTGCAGTGGTGTCCTCCTCCCATCCCTGAGGACAAGGGTGTCGCTCCTGGTAGCCACCTCCTCCAGGAGGAATGGCAAGGTACTCATCAGAAAAGCAGGGGGCTGAGCGCCCACCTGACCTGCTGTCCCGCCTGCCGTGCCCAGCCGCACTCTGGTCCATCGTGAAGGTTCAAGGGACGTCCTCCATGGCAGTCTTCCAGGGGCTGCCTGGGCTGCTTTTAAACTGGTTACCGGATCACAATTGGGGCCAGCAGCCGACAGGGCCCGCCCCCGCTCGGCCCTTCCCGGCCAGTGCGGAGCCACGTTTCACACTGGGCTAGCCTTAATTGGCTCCCCCAGTGTGAAATCACGGTCAGAACCAGATCACGGCTGCAGTCCCTTTCACGGCTGTTCCTGGGCCTGCTCACTGCGCCTGCCCGACGAGGGGAAAATCCTGTCCGAGGTTGATCTTCAGATTGGCAGGAACGTTTGATTACAATGCCTTCAGCCTGCCCATTTTCCAAGTGTCAACTGAGGTAGAACAGTAAATAATGCTGCTTTTATTTTTAGCCATTTTTTTTTCCCCAAAGGAATGTTAGCTTGGAAATCGCTTTGGGGGGGTTTCTTAATTTCTCAACATAAGTTCAGTGGGAGACTGATGAAGTCCCAGAGCTATGGCACAAAAAGATATTTTCAGCCAAGCCTTCCAATGACCTGTCACCCAACTATCAGTGGGGGAGCAGGGGTGCTCCTGCAGAACACCAAAGCTTTTATATTTTCCATTTTGTAAATTGCCACTATGGGGCAAAGAAAACTCTGCACTAACTTCACCTTTGAAAAAAGACTCAGCTCACGTTTATGTTGTTTACATTGAAAGCTTATTTTAAAAAAACCTGTTAAAGAGAGAAGATCAATCCTTTTTTGTAAATCATTATTTTACTGTCTTGAGAAATTGCTAGTTATTATATTGCAGAACACGTAACACAAGGAAAACACAAACAATTTCAGGAAGATTGGAACCTTGTTTCTCGAGGATTAGAGCACAAAAACTTTCTTTAAAGAAAATAAACAGAATTTCATTTATATAGCACCTTTTGCAGGACATCCCAAAGTGAAAGAAGTACAGTTGAAGTATAGCCACTTTTGCAATGGAACAAGCCCCCTCAAAGTGTAATCACCAGAAAATCCTTTTTAGTGATGTTCATTGAGGAATAAGTATTAGCCAGGATATTGGGAATAGTGATAAAAACAAAAAAACTGCGGATGCTGGAAATCCAAAACAAAAACAGAATTACCTGGAAAAACTCAGCAGGTCTGGCAGCATCAGCGGAGAAGAAAAGAGTTGACGTTTTGAGTTCTCATGACCCTTCGACAGAACTTGAGTTCGAGTCCCAGAAAGAGTTGAAATATAAGCTGGTTTAAGGTGTGTGTGGGGGGGTGGGGGGGTGGGGGATGTGGCGGGGGGGCGGAGAGAGAGAGAGAGGTGGAGGGGGTTAGTTTGGTTGTAGGGACAAACAAGCAGTGATAGAAGCAGATCATCAAAAGATGTCAACAACAATAGAACAAAAGAACACATAGGTGTTAAAGTTGGTGATATTATCTAAACAAATGTGCTAATTAAGAATGGATGGTAGGGCACTCAAGGTATAGCTCTAGTGGAGGTGGGGAGAGCATAAAAGATTTTAAAATATTTAAAAATAATGGAAATAGGTGGGAAAAGAAAAATCTATATAATTTATTGGAAAAAAAAGGAAGGGGGAAACAGAAAGGGGGTGGGGATGGGGGAGGGAGCTCAAGACCTAAAGTTGTTGAATTCAATATTCAGTCCGGAAGGCTGTAAAGTGCCTAGTTGGAAGATGAGATGTTGTTCCTCCAAGCCCAACGCAAACTGGAGGAACAACACCTCATCTTCCGACTAGGCACTTTACAGCCTTCCGGACTGAATATTGAATTCAACAACTTTAGGTCTTGAACTCCCTCCCCCATCCCCACCCCCTTTCTGTTTCCCCCTTCCTTTTTTTTCCAATAAATTATATAGATTTTTCTTTTCCCACCTATTTCCATTATTTTTAAATATTTTAAAATCTTTTATGCTCTCCCCACCCCCACTAGAGCTATACCTTGAGTGCCCTACCATCCATTCTTAATTAGCACATTTGTTTAGATAATATCACCAACTTTAACCCCTATGTGTTCTTTTGTTCCATTGTTGTTGACATCTTTTGATGATCTGCTTCTTTCACTGCTTGTTTGTCCCTACAACCAAACCAACCCCCTCCACCTCTCTCTCTCTCTCTCTCTCCGCCCCCCCCCCCCCCCCCACCCCCCAACACACCTTAAACCAGCTTATATTTCAACTCTTTCTTGGACTCGAACTCAAGTTCTGTCGAAGGGTCATGAGGACTCGAAACGTCAACTCTTTTCTTCTCCGCTGATGCTGCCAGACCTGCTGAGTTTTTCCAGGTAATTCTGTTTTTGTATTGGGAATAGCCCCCGTTTTCTTCATTGAAATAGTGCTGTGGGATTGTTTGCATCCAGCTGAGAAAGCAGATGGCACCTCAGTTTAACATCTCATCTGAAGGACGGCTCCTCCAACAGTGCAGCAGTCACTCAGTACTGCACTGTATTGTCAGCCTTGTTTTCCTTTGTGCCCAAGTCCCACAACCTTTGGAGTTGAGGTGAGAGTGCCACCGATTGAGCTATGGCTGCATCTCTTATCAGATTTTAAACAGAAACATGTGGGCATGTGCACCCAACTGTGTCACAGAATTCATAACGTTCTGGAAATTGACAAATGGAGGCAGTTTTCAGTCACTTGCTATATTTTAACCACTTTATTTTTTTCCTGGGGAAGGAGCTCAATGTAGTAAAAGTTGTCTGACAGCTATTTGCTCTACTAAAAACATTATGTGAGGCAGTGAATGCAGTGACACAACTCAATTTATTAGTGCTGACCATGATGGATGTCACTTGTGGCCAAGGACAGACTTTCTGCAGTCATTGCTACACCACTTACTTCCTGCAGTATGGTAAAAATCATTTTGTCTCTATGCTCTCTTGCAAGTTATGGATGACTCCAAGCAGGATGCAAATTTTATTTGCTCGACAAACATGTGTAAGGATGTAACATCATGGATAGCTCATTGCAAAGCTGTGAAGACCTCTTTACCATCAATTAATCATCACTTAAGCTTTTGTTTTGTCAGTTTGGCAACAGAACAATGGGCCAGACTAAGAAAAGCTTTTCCAGTTTTTTTAGTGAACTACCCAGCATGTAATTGAATAATAGAGGAATCAAGTACAGCCCTTGATTTGTGCCAGGTCAGCCAGGGTCATAGTAGGGCTGCAGGTAGGTGAACAGAAAGAGCTCTAGCGATGATTTTTCTTCCAAACCCAGCATTAACACCACAGGAGTGCCTCAAAGACAAATCCTTAGTTCCTTCCTCTTCTTCATTTAAATACTGTCCCTTAGTAAATTCATCTGGTCAGATTGCGTGTGCATGCTGACACCCAGTCTACCACTTCACCACCTCTTTCAACCCTGTTACTGCCTCTGTACTATCAACCTGTTTAAAATAGAAAATGAGCCATAATTTACTCTCCCTAAACATTGGGAGACCAAAGCCATTATTCTTGGCTCTGCCACAAACTCCGTACCCTCATTACAGACTTCATCCCCCTCTGCAGCTAACTGTCTCTGACTCCAGTAGATTACCTGCAAACTGAGCATCCTTTACGACTCTGAGTTGAGTTTCTGATCCCCATATTCTCACCATCACAAAGATGACCTGCTCCCACCTCTGTAACATTGCCCACCTCCATCAATACCTCAGTCCATCTGCCTCTGAAAAGCTCATTCACCACTTCCAGAATTAAGACTCTAATAGTTGGCTGGCCTCTCATCATCCAACTTCCAACACTTCAGCCCTCCCAGAGTTCTGCCATTCCTATCCTGCATTGAATGGGCACAACTGTGGCAGATGGAATTCATTATGGCAAAGTGCCAGGTTACCCACTTTGGATCCAAGAAAGATAAATCAGAACTTTTTAAATGGTGAAAAGCTAGGAACTGTGAAGAAGCAGAGAAATTTAAGGGTCCATGTACAGAAATCACTTAAAACCAGTGGACAAGTAAAAAAAGATTATTAAAAAGTTGAATGGAATGTTGGCCTTTATATCAAGGGGGCTTGATTACAAAAGGTGGAAGTTGAGCTACAGTTGTATCATTAGGTCACATTTGGAGTACTGAGCTCAACTCTATGCAGTGTGCCTCAGGAAGGATGGAGCGCAGCACAGATTTACCAGAAAGGGTTAATTAATGAGGACAACCTACATAAACTAGAGGCGGTATTTAATGAAGGCGATAGGGGTCTGGCCCATTGGCTGGAGCTTGCAAGAGGCCAGCGTTGCCTCTGTTGGGGAAGGGCCACCAAATTAATTCCCTCTCAGGCACTTAAGTGGTCAGCAGCAGACCTGCCCCAGGATCAAGGACCCCGGGGGAAGAAATCCTGCTTCCAAGAGTTGCCAGCCAATCAGTGGCCGGCAGCTGTCTATTGCAGACAGCTCCAGCGGGAACAGTGGTATCTGCCAGCAATACACTCAGGGGGAGGCCTAGGATTGGTGAAGGATCCTGGCCACAGGCTGCGGGGTGAGGGTGGCAGGAGAAGGGGGGCCGGCAGCTCCCTTTCTGATGCCAGGTCCCTCGATAAAATACTGAGTACCTTTGAATGGGGGAACCGCCCATAGTGGGACCAGAAAGTACCCCCCACCAAACTCAATGGACGTGTGGCTGCCTCTCCACATTTTCCATCCTGCTTGTGGCAGGTATCGCCACAGGCAGGACTGGAAAATCCCAGCCAGAATTTCCCCGGTGGGGAATCCAAGGTGAGGCAACAGAACCTTAACATTAGTGTTAGGCCATTCAGGGCTGTCGAAGGGTTGTAGAAATCTGGAACTATCCCCCTGAACCTTTTGAGGCTAAGTCAACTGAACTTTTCCAAGTAGAGATTTACAGATTTCTGTTAGGTACAGGTCTATCTGGCTCTTCAGCTCCCAGTCACTAACCATCTCTTTAAGACAGGTAACAGAATTACCTGGAAAAACTCAGCAGGTCTGGCAGCATCGGCGGAGAAGAAAAGAGTTGTCCGCTGATGCTGCCAGACCTGCTGAGTTTTTCCAGGTAATTCTGTTTTTGTTTTGGATTTTCAGCATCCGCAGTTTTTTTGTTTTTATCTTTAAGACAGGTAGCTGTTTCATGAAATATGAGAGAGGTCTGGGAGTTAATGTGACCCAGGCCTCAAATTGGTGACAACAAGACTCAATGAAGAAGAGACATGCGGACTCAAAATGTTAACTCTGGGGAGGATTTTCCTCCGTCAGGTGGTCTGGGTAGGGGCGGGCAGGGGCGGTCAGGAAGCTGCCCGCTGCTGGCAATCGAGGCTAGACCGCGATTTCACGCTGGTGGGCCAATTAAAGTCCGTCCAGCGTGAAACGCAAGCAGCTGCGCTGCATGTGTGTAGGGGAAGTGGGTAGGAGGGTGAGCGCAAACTTTGTGCATGTGCGCGGGTGCACGCTTGAAAAGCTCCCTGAGACACAGAGCTACCTCAGGGAGATGAGCAGCTTAAAATATTAAAAATAAAGATTATAAAATGTTATAAAGCATGTCCCCTCATGTGACTCTGTCACATGAGCAGGGACATGTTATAAATGAAATGCGAAAATTTTTATTTTATTTTATTTGCTGTTGAAAACCTCATCCTGCCCGTGGATGTGAAATGCTAAAAAATGCAAAGGCTGCTTGACCTTTTCACCTGCCTGCCAACCGTAAGCAAAAAAATTCTTTCAATTATTACTTTAATGGCCTTAATAGGCTATTTAATTGTTGGTGGGTGCATTGCCAACTCTAGCATGCGCCTGCTGGCCGAAATATCGTGCGAGTGCGCAATGACATTGTGCCGCCTGTCGAACTAAAAATTCTGGCCTCTGTCTCTCCCTCCACAGATGCTGTCAGACCTGCTGAGTTTTTCCAGCATTTTCTGTTTTTATTTCATATTTCCAGCATCTGCAGTATTTGCTTTTATCTCAAATTGGTGACATTTGGTCTGTTTCATGTTTGGTCCACCCCCCCTCCAATGAGCAGAGTATAAATTTTATAATAAAAATGACCGAGAAACACCAATAACATTGCACATTTAGAATTGTGCGACAATTGTGTGGAATAAAATAAAGAGAAATTGGAAGGAGCAAAAGGAAACTGAAATAGAGCACAAAAATTGCAACAATTAGAAGATTAAAGAAGAAATTACTCTTGATAATATTAACTTACAAACACTTAACACATTCTTATGACATTCCCTTGTCCTCTATTTTAAGGGAAGCATTAAATTATTTAAATTAAAAGATTAATGCTTCCATTAAAATAGCAGAGGAACATTATAACAACCTGCTATGTGTCTGGGCACTGATATCACTAAAAGTAATTTCTAGGCTTAGAAAGAATCTGGGGTCCTGTAAGACAGTAATACAATCGAAGCTGTTATTCTCTATGTAAATACCCTCAATTATGCTGCTTTATTCGGTACTAATCCAACATCTTTACTGCTTAATTGGCTGCATTTCACTTCGTGATTAAAATGGATGAAAATTATTAGCACTTCAACTTTGCAAAGGCATCATATTCCACCTTAGTATTTGTACATTATCACCTTGTAGAATGTCTTATCATTTTAGAAAATAGACCGTGATTAATTTAAGTCAGCCAGCTTTGTTTTAAGTCTAACATGTTGATGTACCTTAATTGAATTTTCATTGATAATTGCCATTTCTCTGTACAAAGTCCAGGCAATGTGAATCAGGAATATTTTGTGTATGTTCATTCTGTATTCTCCAATCCCTTCATCAGAATTCTGATGATTTTACTAGAAGATTGGTAAATAATTCCTCTTTATAGCAATAACAAATGTTCCCACCAAGGCTGTTTCTAATTGGGTTGCAGTTTTAGAACAAAATAACCACAAGCATTAGTGAAAATTTTTTTTGCTGATGTTTTTGCCTGGAACGTACTTTGTCAGTACCTGTATAAAAGTGTATCATGAAGTTATATCTAACAGTATATTCAGCCCCTAGATCAAGGGCTGGATTTTCAGACCAGTGCTGGGAACCTAACACCCAGAAAAATTCTGGATCCTGACCCTGCACCTGAGCTCTTCTGACATTATGTTCAAATACAAGTAGCCTAATTGGCCAGGAAGCTAGCTCAGTGTCTAATTAAAGGCACTGAGCTCCTCCAGGGGCAGGATTTTCCCGTCGGCGAGCGGGGGGGTGGGTGGGGCCCACTCGTTCACGCATAAAATGACGCGTGGTGATGTCAGGCGGAACTCCCGAAGTCACTGCGCCCCATTTAAATTTTCTGGTAGGTGGATGCGCAGCAACATCAGCTGTGCACCCGCCGACCTGTCCTTGACCAACTGAGGCCGTTAACAGAGTCATTTAACTTATTAATGGACCTGCTCATCCAACCTTAAAGTTGGCAGGCAGGCCTGGAGCCCCAGCGGGAATTAGAAAAAGCATGAAACCTCATCCACGGGCGGAAAGAGGTTTCATGTAGGTTTTTAAAAATTTTATTAAAATTTTTGTAAAAATTATGGACATGTCCCAACTCATGTGACAGTGTCACGTGAGGGGACATGTCAGGAATCTTTTTTTTCTATTTTTAACATTTGTCACAGAACAGCCGATTTCCCTGAGGCAGCACTTAGCCTCAGGGAGATGAGTGCGCTCTTTCGTGTGCATGTGCAAAAGAGTGCAATCTCGATTTTGGGATTACCCCCCCCCACCACGCCTGCACAGGGAGCGCAAAGTGCTTCCGTGCGGATGTCGCGCTGACTGGGCCTTAATTGGGCCACCCACGTAAAATGGTGCAGCGCCCCCGATCGATTGGAGGTGTGCCTGCGCGCACCCGCCATTCAACTTCTCCCCCGATGGGGGAAAATCTTGCCCCAGGAGTCAGGAGCTGTCTGTCTGGTGCCAGCATAAAGAGTGGCAGCCATGTCGGAGCCTTGCTGATTAGACATGGCAGCTTCTTGAGGTGGGACACAAGGGAAGGCCACCTTGAACAAGAACGATAGGAGCAATGCTCGTGTGAGTGCTAGGTGGTCCCACAGAGTATAGGTAGAACATACTACAAAGCAATTTACCTGGGCCCGGCAACCAATCTGACTGCTATGAACAAACGTAAAAAAAACTGTTTGGGCTTGCTGGAAAAACATTTAAGAATTACAATCCCAAACACTCAGGACCTTTAACAAGCTCCTGAAGGTGCATAAGGGGCCATTAATGGGCAGTGACAATGTTTCATGCTCCCATACCCCCTCCTGCTCCTGTCCTTTCAAAACTGTCTGGGCAGCATCAGGATTCTGAGATGGTCTCCTGGATTGTCATTCTGAATTCCTTCCCAGATGGGGTCTCAACACTGTGGTCCTTTGAAAATCCAGCCCCATTTTCATTTTCTCCAAATGGAAACTACTAACGAGTGAAAAAAGAGTTCTCCACATCCCTATTTAAAAGACATAATCAGTTGAAAACAATTATAATTGCTGCCCTAGGTAAATCCCACACTCTCAGATTCATCCTTTGGATTAAGCTCCCCTCAAAGCTAATCTGGCATTTAGAATTAATGATTTTGACATTGGAGAAACACTAAATTATCCGTGGATGACTTAGGCACACTCAAATATTCCAACACAGAGAAAATGCCAAAAATGTATACTATATAATTCAGCATCTGAAAAAGAATGGTTGGTTAATTTTTGGGCTGAATCTTCCATCAGAACTCAGGTTATCATTTAAAGTCCCACCTAAAGCATGAACCCATTTTAGTTAAAAACCCCAACAAACCTGTAGTATGTCTCTGGTTATTCTCTTGAACCATTCTAAAAACCTGAGAAGAACTGTTGTAAAAACTGCCCACGGGACTACTCATTGTACAGACAGAGATAATTGTTGGACAGATGTTTTGTACTGTTTATTTCTTTGATTCAAAGTGTTATTATGTTAAGTAAGTCATTCATTCATTTGTGTAGGATCGGAATACTGAGGACGCTTCTCTTCTTGCTGATTAAGGGAAAAGTAGAAAATGCACACCAGGTTGATAGATTCATTTTGAAGAAGATCAAAGAAGGTGAGTAGTCCCATCTTCTTCTTACCACTTTGAATAAATCAAATGTCTTCATTATGTCCATTATACTTGGCTGTCAACCCTAAAATGCTGATCTATTACTTAACTGATCACTGCCCTTCAATTTTTACATAGAGATACAAAGTTTCTCAGAGAGGATATTTGTTTCATTTTTGTGTTGTGTACATGTCTGTCCTCCCCCACCAAACTTTTTGTACTGTTGCAAATGAAGAACATCAGCACAAACCTTCAGACTATTAGAGTATTTTTATAAATGGAACGAGACTCCTGAAGGAAGTAGGTTCCACATTGATTTCCATTCAAGCAATGACACCCCAATTCACAGGGGATTTTCATCTTTTTAAGACTTCAATTTACAGTCCTAAAGTTTAGTACTTCATGAAAGATGACATGCCAAAGACTTGAAGAGCCAGCATTGATTATTTGGCTGAGCCTAGCAAGATATCACTGATTCCATCCCTCTTCTTGGCGACTGTCTGAGGTTGAACCAGACTCTTCGCAACTTTGGTGTTATATTTTACTCCCAACCACTTGTCAGTGCCGTCACCTAATTCCACCTCCGTAACATCACCAACTCTGTCCTTGCCTCAGTTCTTTCGCTGCTGAGAACCTCATCAATGCCTTTGTTATCTAGACTCAGCTATTCCAATGCCACTCTGGCTGTCTTCTACCCTACATAATTTTGAGCACCTTTGAAAGTTAGCTGCCCTACTCACCCATCACTCTTTGTGCTCACTAACCTACATTGGCTTCTGGTCTAGCAACATTTTAATTTTAAAATTCTTAGCCCTATTTTCAAATCCCCTTCATTGCCTCATCCATCTCTATCTCTGTAATCTCCTCCAACCCTACAACCCTCCAAAATTTCTGCACACCTCCAATTCTAGCCTTTTGCACACCCTGATTTTAATCACTCGATCACTGGTGACGGTGCCTTTAGCTTCCTGGACCCTATGCTTGCAAATTTCATTTCTAAGTCTTTCTATCTCTTTCTTCATTAAGACACTCCTTAAAATCTACCTCTTTGACAAAGCCTTTAGTCATCTCCCCTCATCTGTCTTTATGTGGTTTGGTGCCCTATTTTGTTTGATAACACTACTGTGAAGTGTCCTGGAATATTGTATGAATTAAAGGCACTGTATCAATGCAAGTCACTGTTTAAGAATGTATTCACACTAGAACTGCAGCATTGGTGCAAAGCAATGCAGTTATAGTTCAAATGCAGCCAAATCTGGAATCAGGGCCCTTTTCATATAGAATGAAATGGAATGACACTCCCTGAAAAAGGTGGATTCCAGTTCTATCATTATTTAAGTCATGATATATTTAATTTACACAGAATTTCCATCATTTTGAGGCCTCAAGTTGCAGAGCTAAAGGTTTGTACTTCATGAAAGACAGCATGCCAGACAATCATGAACCAGCGTTGCTTCTTTGGCTGCACTTGACAAGATGCCACTAACTATTTTTTGTGAATCTTGCTATACCTATGTGAGAATGATAATCAGAACTGACTTTTTCAGGGTCTGGGGCAGCATAAGTGCAGATCCCAAACTATAAGCTGATGTAAAGACATCTGCAGCTTTTGTATAACATAGAGCTTGACCCTGTGTACAGGTAGCAACAGTTACTGTAGCCCAAACTTAGTTGTGCCTCCTTGCAGGCCCATTGCAGCACTGAACTATAGGGCCAATCCCCATTGGAGAAACGGGCCCCGCCGCCATTTTACGTGGGCGGGGCCAATTAAGGTCCGCCCAGCGTGCGTCCGCCAGAAAGTGCTACGCGCTTCCTGTGCAGGCGGGGAGGGGATTCCCCAAAAGCGATAACGCGTTCTGTCGCACATGCGCATGAAAGAACACATATCTCCCTGAGGCTAAGTGCTACCTCAGGGAGATCGCTTACACTTTTAAAAACGCTAAAAATAGAAGAAAAAAAATCCTTAACATGTCCCCCTCATGTGACAATGCGATGGAACATGTTCATTAATTACACTAAAACTTTATTAAACTTTTTAAATCCCTACATGAAACCTCATCCCGCCGCTGGATGAAGTTTCATGTTTTTTCTATTTGCCGCCGAGGCTCCTGGCCTGCCCACCAACCTTAAGGTTGGACGGGGCAGGTCCTTTAATTGTTTCAATGACCCTGTCAATGGCCTCAATTGGCCATTGACAGGTTGACGGGCGCACAGCTGATTTGGCTGTACCCCCGCCTTCCTGAAGATTTAAATGGGGCAGGATGATGTCAGGGCCCCCGACATCATCTCGCGTCATTTTACGCGGTGGTGAGCAGGCCCCGCCCCCTGCTCACTGACGGGAAAACTCAGCCCATAGAAATAGTGTAGTGGAATGGTGGAGAACAATCCTCCTTGAAAGCATCTCATAGCGTCAGCTGCCATCATAAAGGAGGCCAAGTGCTAGACTGTGCTTTCATTTGCTTGCATCCTAAAGCCTACATCTCTGGGTCTCTTTCCCTTCATCTTGACCTCCACTTCTTAAATCCCTGTGTCTACTGCCTTAGGTTTGAAATACCTTTTAATGCTATTGTTTTGCATTTCATTGAGACACGTTTCCTCAGTGGTGGAATCCTTCACAATCTGAGTTTGCACATGGGGTTGTGTATAATTGAGCAATGAGGCGAGACCAGAAAATTGAGTTAGATTACCGTTTGAGATCCAGGCGGGTCTTAAAACAGCCCAAACAAATAATTTGACATTCAAAGATGAAAATTGCCACCCAAGGACCAATTTACAATGTTGATAAATTTGTGGTGTAAATGCATAGTAAATGATGGGATATTTTTTAAACCAGATCATGTCACATTTTGAATTTATGTGCAACTGAAATGTTTAATTTGCACATGCTCTTAAACTATAATGAATGCAACAATATTAACTTGCAGCACTTATTTTGATGAAACCATAGAAGAGTAAGTACTCTATCTTATTCAAAAGGACCTTGTACATATAATTATTGACAATGTGCTCAGGACAAAGTGAATGTTACTATTGCGGTAGGGTAGCTACCGCTTTTAGACTAGCTAATAAGGAAATGGACCTCCCAGGAGATTTCGTGATGAACTCCAGGGATTGAATTTCCCAGCCCATTGCCAATGGAATGGGAGACAGGAGGGCAGGCAGCACGGTGGGGGAAAGGGTCGGGAGGGAAGCCCAACATCTTCCCGCTGCCTTTCCATATTTCCAGCGGCAAGAATTGGCCAATGCAGCTGCTCACTGGGTGATCAATTGAGTCACTTAAGTGGCCAATTAAGGGCCATCTCCCAGCCCTGCTGGCATTTTGCTTGCATCGGGAGGCCCATCACCATGTGTGGGGACTGTCAGGTAAACACTGTGGCCTCTCAATGGGTTCTGGGGGAACTGGGGTTATGGTCCTCCTTATGGTTACTCCATGGACAACAGAGGGAACACTCTGCAGCAACGGCACTGCTGATGCACCACAACATCCCCCCCTCCCAACAAAACATACATCTCTCCGTGGGTGCCCTGCCACTTAGGCACCCTTCTCCTGGCCATGCATCCTCGGCAATGGCAACTGCCAGCTTTGATGCTGCTGAAGTTGCTGAGCTGTCAGCCCTCTTATTGGGCCAACAGCTCTTAGGGGTAAACTATTGTCCTCAGTTAGCCGCCAGCAAGATGTCGCCCAGGCTCCTGCAGCCCACCAGATTGGGGTCACTGCCTACTTTCAGCCCCAGAGGCAATTCAGTGCCAGAACATTAACAATTCATAAAAATAGTAATGTTTCATTGATTTGAGAAGAATAATCCTTTTTCAGGATTCCCGCAATGTGTATTGATAATCATATATTTTATTCACTTAAATTTTAGCCAACAATTATTTTTGAAAACATGGTCATCATTGAGTTTTGATAAGATCATGAATATGTTTATTGACGAGGATGATTATTCAGCCACTGCAGCATCCAATTGTTTTTTAAATGGCTCTTTAAATAATTCTGTGGTTCACACCTCATCCACCCAGTCTAACCAAGAATCTATCTGCATATTAATTACTCTTTGTATGATAAACTTCCTGATACCAACTCACGGATTGAACCTGTGCCCTCTCATCTTAGTCTCACAATCTGTAAAGTTTGGACTTATTGCAATTATTGACAATGTGCTCACGACAAAGTGAATTTTACTATCACAGTGGAGTAGCTACCGATAATATGCAATATGCCTTTTGCATATCTTTTATTAGCTGGTATACTTCTCTAAAATCACATCTCAGGTGCCTGCTTTCAACCTGCAAAGTTTCTCCAATCATTCCTCATAATGGAAACTGTTAACACAGACCTTTTGGTTGCTTGGTTCAGTATCCTGATTGCTTTTGAGATGCTGCTGTGCATTAGTTAGGAATGATCTCACAGAATTTCTTCAGGAGTTCCCAGGATTGACCACTGCAACTTTGCTGGAAAATAGTCAGAAGCCTATGTGTGGGTCTATTGGGAGTGTAGTTGATTATCCATTGAAATTGCAATCATTGATCATGAGGAACCCACAAAATTTATGGCACATGAGCATTTTGTTTACTAAGGCTGTCAGTTTCCTTTCAACTTTCGGCATACCAATCCAGCACTATTCAAGGAGCACAGTTTCCCTTCCTATATGCAGTGCATTTGTTATTTGTTAGTCAAGAATGAACTCAGAAGTAAGAAAAATTTAACTCTTGCTCGAAGTTTAGGCACAATCTACTTCACTTAATTCAAAGCCACTTAATTTGAATTATCTGCTAATATGAATCACTTTCAAGTAAAAACAAACTCTTTCTGGATGGTTTCATTTAAATCACTTTAATTCAAATTTATGATTGATAGACTTTTGCTACCCAAAGGTATGAAAGTATATAGGGCGAATAAGGCAGGTACATGGACAGATTTTACAGGTTGCTGTGCAGATACACACCCGACCCAGTCAGACGGGACAGTGAAATCGCACGGGATGACATTGAGTGAATGTTCCAATGTCATCCTGCGCTCGCACGATATTTCAGTTAGACGGCATGCACAAAAGCCAAAAGAGACCTTTTAAGGTCATTAAAGTTGTAATTGTCTCTGATTTTTTGTGATCCTTCCACCTCACGGTTGCGGACGGGCGGACTTTGCCTTTTTCATGAAATCTCATCCAAGGGCAGGATGAGGTTTCCATTATTAAATAGAAAAAAAATTAAAACCTATGGACAGCATTTTTATTGTGTATATGTTCAGGTGACTGATTGTGATGCGTGGACATTTTTTTCCTGATTTTAAAATCTTTATTTATTGGTTTTTAAGTCTTCAGTTCCCTGAGGCAGCTCTCTGCCTTCAGGGAGCTTTTATTCAGCGCCCGCCCATGCCCACACCTATGTCAGCACCCGCCCTCCTCCCACCCCCACCCCTACAACTCTGAGCATTTCAGTGTGTGTGTCACTCTGGCTGGCCATTAATTAGCCAACCAGCATGAAATCGTGGTTGGGGGTCGATCGCGGGTGGCGGTTCATTCCCCAGCCATTCCTGGACCTGCCAATCGCGCCCGCCCACCCATGGAGTTAGGCTGTAGATGAGGCATGACCTCATTGAATGGTGGAACAGGCTTGAGGGCTAAATGGCTTGCTACTTTTCCTATATTCCTATAAATAGCTTACACTGAAAGCATTTGGCACTACAGGAGTATTCACCTCTAATATGCTAACATACATTTAGCACATTTAACAATTAAATAATCATGGTATTCAGACTGGCCGCATTAACTCATTTATTACTCTTTAGCATATTAATGACATTGTTTCAACTGTGTAATTACACAGATAAAATGTAGTTACTGTGTAGTTAAATTCTCGTTAAAGTGTAGTTACATGCTGGTTTATGGCCTCTGAAAGCCATGTAAAAGCTCTTTAATAAAGCTTTGGCAAAACAAAACCTGATTAGCATATTATGTGATCAACTGACTTTCTGATGTTCTTAATCTTTAATGATGCTAAATGTTTTATTTTGTCATTTAGCAGCAATTCAAACTTACCTGATAACAGTTTAGCTAAATGAAAAAAGCTAATGAACCTCAAAATTATCCACATTTCCAAGAAGTGCGAGTTGGACGGTGCAGACTGAAGATGCAGGTTAAATTCTCATTTAGTGCTAGATGAAATAAAAAAAGAGATTGGGATTGTCATTTAAAAAAACATCAGCTTTTATTTAAATTGGCCCTGCCCCATTTATTTTATCATTTTTAGTTCCTGCCTCCCCCATTCCTGGCATGAACTATGTCCTGACCAAAAAGTTGGAAAAGTTGTTGCCTCAAATTTGCCAGTGTTGTTTATCAATGAGCTGACTGCTGGATATATACAGGATCAGTCAGTCATGAGATACCTTCAGTAAAATGCAGGAAACATACAGTGGCCTGAATGGCATCCATCAGGAGAAAGCATAGATCAATAGAGAGCTTTTATTAGAATGTATTGGTGTCAAAATTCCCCAGTGTTCCAGGGATTGCACCTGCTGCTCCCCACCCAACTGACCTTGTTGACTTTCTGAGGTCAGGTGAAAGTACCTAATCTCAATGAGAATGATGAAAAGCATGGTGCCAGCCCATCATTGGCAGTTTGCCTGTAGGGTTTCAGGGCCAATTTTTCTTCCTTGGGTAGAAACATTTGGTTTCTCCTTGGGTCGCTCCTACCAAACTAGCCAAAATCTGAGAATTCACCATGATGGAAATTGCTCTTGTGCATTCAAGTTGTACCATTTCGTGGCATAATGCATTGCTACATCAGCTTGCTGTGCCATTTCAACAACCTTTAAAGCTAATTCTAACCCCTTGCTGCCTGGAACTTTGCTGAGATAGTTCCATAGGTATCAGTAGCTTGCAGTAACTGTCTCAAGAAAACACTTTCAACACAGAAGTATATACCTCCACAATAATCTATACTTCAAACAATTATTCCTTTAAGATAATTATGCACTCATCATTTTTTTTTATATTTCCCTCTACTTAAGATAAGTTGGCACAGAGCAGATGTATCCTTTTTCAGTGTGCTTATTCCAGGGCACTCTTCATTCCGGTGATGAGGTTTGTTGGTAGTGTACTGTTTCTGATTGATCAGATATAGTTTGATTGTTTATAATATTTGTGACAGAGTTCTCTGATAATACAATGAAAAGTGTAACATCAAAAAGTCAAAGTAGAGCTGAGTTTGATTATGACAACTTTAAGCAGGAACATCTATGGAGAAACCAAGAACTGAATTGAACACATTTTCTGAAGTTGTTTCACTTCTTGAAAATCAATTTGTAGAACAATAATGTGTTGGAACTTTAAGACAGACCAATGAACTGGTGACCTGCTGCCTTTAGGGACTCAAAAAGAACTCACATCGATGTGTCTTAATTAGATAGCTACACTATGGTTATTGGTTTCTACTCACTTACTGGCAACTCTTGATTGGTTTGTTCTTGCTGATCAGCCATGCATGGTTTCTATCGCCTTGTCTGCTATAAATTCTAATGCTTTACAACAGTCCTATTAAACTTGTCAAGGTCCATTGCTGGACCCCATTAAACTTCAATCTAAGTCTTGGCTTTTCACCAGATCTGCTGCATCTGCATTCCATTTGGATTTTTGGGCTTCAAGATGTAGATTCACATTTCTCTGCTTTCCACTCCTGAATGTGTTGAACTCACGGCATTAGCAACCATATACTATCTCACCTCAGGGGTCATTCCTCTTGTGAACCTAGAGAGCGAATTGTGACATACTGTTAAATCATAAGGACCACCAGACAAAACAATATTCTACCTTAACCTAATATCGACATTGTGGGGGCTTACTGAATAGTTCTCAGGAGTAAGAATCCTGACTTTTTTCCTTTTCTGGTGTTGAAATGTCAAAATTTGTTAACAGCATTTGGCAAGAATTTATATTTAAAACGGCAGGCTAGATATTCATTTGTGCATCCTCTTTGTGGGTGCTGAAGGGTCCAGTGAGGTACATGGTACATGAATATTCAACCTATGCCACAAGAGCACCGTACTGGTTAGTGTCCTGTCCAGGGTGCCAACTGGATTCGGTATGTTCCCTGTCAGGTATGTAATGCAGAAGCTTGGTTCAGTTCCTTTACCAAAATTGATTCATGATTGACCACAACATGGACTTGCGTATTACAGTCATTTTTTTTCAGATGCACAACAGCCAAACTGTGATCTTTAAAGAAACCACTGGAGGCTGTCAGCAAAAACATAAATACTCACCTCAATTCAGAGACAGGAGGAGAAGGAGTTATAATTGTGCTGTTGCTGACTGCTGCTCTCCCTCATCCCCTCGCTACCCCCACAATTGTCTCCTTCTGGATTTAACTGCATTCTTGAGTTTGATAATCTCACTCCCCATCCCGCAACAGGCAAACTGCCTTTAAGGCGACAATGTGCCCCCAAAACTTACCAGTTCTAATGAGTCTGGTTGGCCAATTTCCCATAGATATTTCACTTTGATTATTTTGTTTGTTTTTTAAATTTATTTTGGTTTTAAGGTGGCCATGTACCTTGCTTTAATTCAACATTTTTATTTAATGAATTTCAGATAGTTGTCCAATTGCACTGCTAAGAAATTAGAGAATTACTTTCACATTACAGCACTGAGCACAGGCAGGGAAGCTACTATCTCTGAAGAAATAGACAACAGTCTTTCCCAAACAACATGGAGCCCAGATGTTTGTACATTTGTATCCGCTGAAGTTTTGAACTGATACTACCAAATGAATTTGATTAAAAATGCAATCTTAGCTTTTTATCCAGAAATCTGTCTAACTTCCATTTTCATTCTCATACTTATTTGTTGTCTAATCTGTTACATTCTGCCTTACACAGTTTGGGAGCAGAGAAGCATAACTGCTTATTTCTCAACTTATTAATAACTGGTGAAGTCATAAAGGCCTAAGAATTGGCACACACTTCTATTCCTCCATTTGGAAGCTGCTCAATTCCTCTCAATTTTTTTGGCTGTCTCACATCTTCCTCAGCAGCTAACGTTTCCCTTATAGCTTGGGCTAGAATCATCACAACTTCATGTACTTTCTGGCATTACATGTACCAAAATACAAGTAAGAACTAATTGAAATTCTATCGGTTTTCCCATCTGAACTGTTAACCTCTGCTACAACCTGAGGTAAAGTGACCATCTGGCCAAATTACAATAGAATTACACTTCAACTATGCATTTCGATGGTTTGGTGAGTAAGTGCATGTTTTGTGGGGGCACTTCTCTGACTGAACTCTATTGTTGGGGAGATATGCCCACCAGAAGGACATTTCGAAAACTTGGAGTTTGCTGTACATGATTTTCCAATAATTAATGGTTAGAAAATTACAAGCAAATATATGCCTGAATTTCTTTTACGTGCCTCTGTTTTGTGCAAAAGTGGCACTTTGGAGCTTGGGAGTTTACCTCGATGTCTTCAGCTAAAAATGCTTAGTTTGGTTCACCATTCTATTTTTTTGAATTAACTGCAAATTTCACCATCATCACTATAGCTCTCTACAGCATACCTCATTAATATTAAAATTAGAAGTTAAAATAGCAGTAGCAATTGAGTAAGTAGAAGATAGGAGAGTGCATATGGCGGAGGCAGAATTTCCAGCTCTCTGTTCGGCATGATGAGTTTTCTTAGTGTAACGGGGCTAAGACCTCACGCTCTATAGTTTTATTATTAAATATATATATCATCAATGTTAATTTCTAAAATGTTAAAACAGGACAATTGCCTATTAAAATGGCTGACGCCATGTCTGGCTGTAACCCTCAAATAAAAATTATTTGGCAGTATCGCAGAGACTCATCTCATTATCTCTGAAGAGACACAAACAATCCCTGTGGACTGCAGAAATCAAATTCAAAGGGAATTATACAAAGGCCATCTGCATTTCATAAGCCAGGCCTGGCCAACTGGAGCTGGGTCATCTGTTAGGGCAAGAGGCTCTGCAACCTCCCTTTAAGACTTAATGGTTGGAACATTAACAATCTCAGGAACCCAGACAAAGCCAAAGTGGAGAGTTAGGAGTCATGTGACATGCCTCCCACTAATTGGTGGAACCTCTAATATTGCCTTGTGGAGCTGCAAAGGTCAGTCTGCTATCAGTCCATTTACCAAGCAGCAGCACAGAAAAGGGGCCCTGTCCAGCTTTGAATGGCTGGCCCTATCTACACTGTTTCTACTGGAACTTCTGTACCATCACTTACAAGACTGATTCATCCCCACATGCCTATCTCATCGTGAAAGTCATCTCTACTTGAAAAGTGAATTCTGGACTCTGGATGCATGTGAAACAATAATTCTTTTCACTGTGGTCTTTCCCCTGTAAACCTTTCTTTCTCTATCCCTCTTTACAGTATGAAGGCACAGGGTGCTAACTAGTGACCCACCCCTCCCGCATTTTGAGTGTGTGCAAATAAACCAGCTCTTGGAGTTCACCCCATCTCAAGTTTGCTGTGGTTTATTAATAAAAATTGGATCACACCAAACCGGGGGGGTTGGGAAATACGCCACCGCTTATAAAGGAAAAAATCAAAATCAAAACCCCCTTCTGTTTATGGATGGGTGGTGAGAGGAGAAATCAGGGCTGTTTAAATTAAAGCCCCTCCTGTCAATAATATTGGGTTCTATGGTAAGGCAACCTGAGACAACCCTTTACATTAATTGGAAAGTAAAGCAATGAGTTTATCCTTTAGCTTTCTAGCAAAAGTCCTTGTAAACGTGTCAATTAATGGAACAGCACCATTGTTAAAGCAAATTCACAGAGCAAGTTCCTATGGGAGGTAAGGAGCAGTGATTAGTTGCAATAGGAAATAAATGAATTTGGGATTGATTTTGTGACGTGAGGAAGGAGAAAGGTGAAGAAAGGTAGGCCGGTACAGCTCCTGCTTGAAGAAGGTGCTTAATTATTTCTGGGCAGAAAACTGGACTTGGGGGAATATTGACATGGACCTGAATTTTTGTAAAGATGAAGAAGGTCTACATTTTATCCAAAATGACACCAGAGGTCCTATTCCAGAAGCCTTACTGCCAAACTGGCACCTGCCATTTTTGCAGGGATGGGGTGAGGGGTGGTGGTATGGGAGCAGGTTGTAGTTTGCACATCCATAGTTCACAGAGGCTGCTGCACATCCCATCAAGAGAAAGTCTAAACTTAGCGGGGTTCTTTAGAGATGTAGGGCACCCTTTTGAAGAGGTTGGGTACCCTTTTGGATAGGTCCAGGGACATCTTTGAGAGGGATAAAGTGCCCTTTGGGAGAGGTAAAGTGCCCTTTTGAAAAGGTCATTCAAGGAGCAGAAGAAGATGGAGCCCAACAGTAATGGCACACTGGAGGAACGCTATGGCATGCTGAGTGGATTCCCATGCACATGGCTCTGCGGCGAAGCAGCCAGAAGTTGGAAAGTCACCGTTGATGTTTGCAATGGATAATCATTGAGGGAATGGGACGGAAGGTCTAGGATCAACTGGAAGAGGAAGACTTGTCAGGGGGTTGAGGTTGGGAGGAGGGGAATGAAGGTGTCGGAGGGTGAGGTTGGGAGGGGGGAGTGAAAGTGTCGGGGGTGAGGTTGAGAAGGGGGAATTAAGGTGTTGGGGGGGTGAGTTTGGGAGGGGGGAATGAAGGTGTTGGGGGTGAGGTTGGAAGGAGGGGAATGAAGGTGTTGGAGGGGACAAGGTTGGGAGGAGAGGAATAAAGGTGTTGGCAGCTGAGATTGTGGGGAGGAATGAAGGTGCCTGGGGGGTGAGGTTGGGAGGGGGAGGGAGCATTGGGGAGGAGGGGCTAAAGGGCGAGAAAATGACAACTGGGGAGGTAGGTGTAAGGCAGGGTGGAAGGTGTAGGGGAAGGAGGTCAGAGGGGGGAAGGAATGCGGAGTGGGGAGGGAGTCCGGGGAGGAAGGCGTGTGGGGGGGGTGGGGGGGGGTGGTGGGGGGAGTGGGTGGAGTAAGGGTGGAGGAAGGAGTGTGGGGCAGGGGTTGGGGAGAGTCTGGGTGGAGCAAGGAGTGCAAGAGGGGAGAGAGTCCTTGGGGAGGAAAGAGCGTGGAGAGGGGAGGGAGTTAGGGTGGAGGAAGAAGTAAGGGTGGAGGAAGGAGTTGGGAATAAGGAAGGAGTAAAACTGGAGGAAGAAATGAAGGTGTCTGAGGGAGTCAGGAAGGGGGAAAGAGTAGGTCTGGAGGAAGATGTGAGGCTGGAGGAAGATGTAAGGCTGGAGCAAGGAGTCAGGAGGGGGTAAGGACTAAGGATGGTGAATGAAATAAGGTGTCTGAGGGTGTCAGGAAGCGGGAGGGGCTAATTGGGGGGCAGTCTGGTGGGGGTGGCAGGACTGATGGGGGGAAGGGGTTCTGACGGGAAAGGGGTTCCAGGGTAAAGGGGTTCGGGGGGTTTCTGGGGGGAAGAGGTCCAGAGGAGGAAGGGGTACCGGGGCGAATGGGGTCTGGAAGGGGAGGGTGGGAGGAAGACTTTCTCAGGGTTGGGGGGGTGGCGATGTCCAAGTGAATGAGCAAGGGAGGGGATTGATGGGTCCATGACTGCTTGGGGAGTGAACTAAGGGTGGGCGTGGTATGAGGGAATGGTGAGAATGACTGAGGGCAGAGTGACGCGGTAGGGTAGAAGGCTGAGGGTTCGACAGTAGCATAGAAGGGATGGTGAGGTTGGCTGGTGGGGCTCCAGAGGCAGACACGGCCCCTGGGGGTGGGAAGCAGGAGGTCGGGGAGGTGAACGTCGAAGGGTGGGTAAGATTTTCAGGAAGGAAGGAAACGCATACATTCACCTGGATATCCCTGAAGAAAAAAGGTTGTGGCTGGTAGGTCACGGGTGGGGGGCCGGTGAGGGTGGAAGGTGATGCCTGGGGCATCAACTGCAATGGGGGAAAGGGAATGGGTGACTGAGGGAGGGGAAAAGACAGAGAAGCTGATGACAAAGCGATTCCAGACTATGCTGTTCAAACTGAAAGTGAAACGAGTCGTGCTGGGTGAGATCAGGTGCTGCATGGGAGTAAGATCATTGGGTAGATGGAGATGCAGCTCAGCTCAGATGGAGAACTGAAAGTGAAAACCAGCAGGCAGCATTCAAAAGTTCAGGATATTGAGATGATTCTGATACGGGCAGGATCTGCGTGTGTGGGAGAGTGCTTGCACAAGAATCTGGAAGGCTCTGCCACACACAACTTCTCCCTCCAGAATCACTCATGGACTGGCTGCTCCCTCTGCGGTGACAGAGGACGAGGTTGAGGGGGTCACAGACAAATGGGACTCGGAGGGAGAGGACAGCCTCTGGGATTCCTGAGTGGATAACCCAGGGGTGTCTAGCTGTCGCTCCTCCTCCCTTTGGGTGCCCGGGGGTCCCGGCCTAACTCCTTGAGGGGAAGGAGCACCTGCAGAAATGCCGAGGTGCCCTATTTCCCTCTCGTGTCGCCACTGCAGGAACTCACCCATGGCTACTGCGATGGAGTGCAGGTCTGAACGCATCTCTGTGTTCTGCTGGACCAGGTTCTCCATGCTGTCTGCCATCGTCCCCATGAAGACCTCCATACACACACATGTGGGCACCACTTCACCAGAGAGCAGGTGGATGCATCCCTCCGATTCACATGCCACTCTGTTGAGGGCTTCCACACCGTCTACTGACTCTCCAGGATGAGTTGGAAGACCAAATCCAGAGGTTCGTCATCTGACTCGGACCTCACAGATGCCTGATCTCCAGCAGTTTTCCAGCTGCTGGTCAGCCTGAATAAACTGTCTCCTCCTGCTGCGGATACGTGTCTGTGTGGTGACCACGAGATTGTGAACCCGCATCTGCTCTAGGTCCAGGTCCCACTGAGGCGTGTGTCTCTGCGCTGGTGGAGGGTGTGGGTAAGCACTGTGATGGGTCTTTCAGGCTGCTTATTTCCAGCTTTTCAATGGAGGAGGTGTCCTCTTGGCTGGAGGTGAGGACCTGGGTGGAGCTGAGGGACTGGCTGGCTAAGGGTGTCAATCACTTGACAGAGCTCCCTGTGAACCAAAATAGAGATGCTTAGTGCATGGCAGCAGAGTCAAAAGCAGGAGAGAGAGCACTCACAGTTGCATTGAGAGAGGGGTGATGGGGTGCAGGATCCTCACATGGGTGTTCACCACTGACCTCACCATTGCCACAGGCAAGGTCCATGTCCTCAGCAGTCAGCATGATGGCAATCTTCTCAAAGTGAGGGGCCTAATGTGGGCCACTCCACCCCCAGTTTTGGAAATCTCCCTGCTGCTGTGAGCCAGCTTCTCCTGCATGAAAACAGATGGATAGTGTGTGAGCAGGACACATGGTACTGTGCGGAATGTTTGTGTGATGAGTGGAGCCATGGACGGGATGAGGACGCTAGCTCGAGAGGATATGAGCCTGATGGAGATGTGAGGGTGTGTGTGAGAGTTAGTGGTGTTGTCCCTTGAGGTGTGAGATCCCTGTGGATATGTGATGGGTTTGTGAGTGTGTGAGTTGAGAATGATCAGAAGAATGAGTTACCTTGGCAAAATGGATGAGACCATTCATCCTGTAGCGGCATTGGGTGACTGTCCTCTTTTGCAGGGCATTCGCGCTGACCACGGCTGCCACCGCCTCCCATGCTGGATTGGTGATGCCGCTGCCCATCCTGTGGCCAGAGCGGGGATAGAGGACATTATGGTGGGCCTCCACGGTGTTCAAAAGGCACTCGAGGGATGCCTTTCTAAGCCTGGGGGCAGCAGTCCTTTTTTGCCATCCTGTCTTCCTGCAGCATTCGTGGGCTGGAAGCCCTGAGAGGCCTGTGTGCAGCTGGACTTTAAATATGGCGCCCGGCGTGATGAAGCGGCGAGGTGATGATATGGCGAGGACGAATGAGAGCTTGCCTGCCATGGAAATGACGTGTTTCCTGGATTTACGTGAAACAATAATTCTAATTTTTTCTGTGTTCTTTGCCCTATACCTCTTTTTTTCCATCCTCCCACTTTTATTGTGTGAATGTATCGGGAACTATGTGTGAACCCCCTTCCTGCATTTTTTTGAGTGTGTCTAATATCAACTAACCCTCTGATTTTACCCTATCTCAACTTTGCATTGCGTTTATTAATAGAGGATTGGGTCACTCCAAAAACTGAAGTGTTGAGGAAAATACGCCACCACTTACAAAGGGGGAAATCAAAAACACTTTTCTGTTGACGGACAGGTGGTGGGAGGAGAAGTCAGGGCTGTTTTAAATTAAATGTCTTCCTGCCTGTAACAGAAATTGGGGGCTCGTCCAGGAAAACCCCAGTTTGAATTTGACCAGAGTCCAAGTTGAGAGACAAGCCAAATTTGATGTAAACGTGCCAATCAGAAGCTAAGAGGAAAACTTGGTTACTGGAACAAACTTTGAAACACAAGAAACTTACTATGGAAAATTCCTTTTCCCCTAACACTAAGAAAGTGGCAGTGTTTGATGCCCAGATGTTTGTTCAGCAAGGGAAGTTAAATGGTAAAATTTTGGCGGCCCTTAGGGCAGAACAATTGAAAGCTGTAGCTAGGGAGGTACAGTTAAAATTGCCCAGCAAAATCAGAAGGAATGAGCTGATCCAGTTGTTGGTAGAATGTTTGGATCACACGTTACCAGCACAGCAGTTAGATGAAGAGTTGAAGAGCTCAATCATGGCTCCGAATCCCAGGCCCTAGCCAATTTTGAGCTGGAAAAACTTAAATTGCTGCTAGAATTTCAGGGGAGGGAAAGAGCGAGAAAAAGAGAGAGAGAGAGAGAGCAAAGGAACAGGAAAGGCAAAGTGAATTCCACCTCTGAAAATTGGAAATGGAGCTAGCAGCTCCAAAGGAGAGAAAGGCCAGACCACTGGAAGCAGCAAGGGAAAATCTCTCTCTACCCAGTAGCCCCTTATCCCCCTAACCGGGAACCACTCTCTGAGGCCCTCAAGTATGCAAGATTCCTTCCCAAATTTGAAGAGAGTGATGTGGAGTCATTTTTACCACCTTCGAGAAAATACCGGGACAGCTAAAATGGCTGTCAGAAATCTGGACATTTTTGATTCAAGAGTAGCTGTCAGGGAGACCCCAAGAAGTCTGCTCCATGCTGTCTCCCAATGTGTCCCTGAATTATGATCAAACCAAGGCGGCCATCCTAAGTGCCTACAAGTTAGTACCGGAGGCATATCGCCAACAATCCTGGAATGCTCATAAGAAGCCCAAGCAAACCTTTGTCGAGTTTGGACGGCTGAAGCAAATAGCATTCAACAGATGGGTAAGATCCCTAAAAATCCCACGCACCTACCTATGATGGGTTGCTAGAGCCAGTACTGTTGGAGGAATTTAAAAATTTCCCACCTTCCAAACTGCGAATATGCCTAGGGGAGCAGAGAATCCTCACAGCCAGGGGTGCAGCAGACAGCTATGACCTTGTCCATAGGCCTGTAAACTCAGACCCTTTCCAAACTGCACTCATGAGTATTGGAAAGAGAAACAGGGTGACATAGATAGGAAAGGGCCCCACCCAGAAAAGGGAACACAAAAGAGGATGCGAGAAGTCCCAGTACAGCCCGAAAGAACTCCCCCAGGCCGGTGCATTCTCATTGCAACAAAATAAGCTGGATTGTGTGGGAAGCCAGTTGGCCTAGTAGGGCTTCACATGGGTAGTCCCCTGAAGAATACCCCAATGGGTAGTGCTGCAGAGCAGGAAGGGCCGCTCACTACAGAAACCTACCCTTTAGAGGGCATGGCGCTATGTGTGTCTGAGCCAGGCAAACTCCCAGAGAGCTTCTGGAGTTTTTTCCTTTCAGGGACAGTAGCCCCCTACCTGTCCCAAAATGTGTGCAAGTCCATGGTACTACTCTGGGACGCAGGGGCCACCCAGTCCTTAATGTTGGAGGAAACCATAAACCTACCCACAACCACGCCCATCCCCTGCGCCCCCACCCCCACCCACCCCCCCACCCCACCCCGAGTCCTCCCTGAAAGCCAATGATCAGTGGAGTGGGAAGGGGATCTGTGTTTACACCCCTCCACAAGGTCCACCTAGAGTGTAGCCTTGTTTCAGGTCTTGTTGCAGCAGGAATTGCGCCTAAACTACAAGTACCAGGAATAGATTTTCCTCTTGGGAACGATTAGGCTGGCAACAAGACACTAGCCAGCTAAGGAAAAGAGGCTAATATCAAGCAGCAGAAAACGGCAGAAGGGCAGAAAGCCAGGGAAGGTCCCGGGGCCCAGAAGCATGGAATGGCACCCAGAGACCTCAAGTAAGAGCGGCTCAAAGGTAGCAAAGCCGAAGCCAGGACAGTAAAATTAAAAGAGGTCCAGAGAAGGCCCCTAGAATCTGAAATAAATTCCCCGAGTATCCCAGAGTTAAATAGGGACCAGAGAAATCCTAGAGCAGGGAAAAAGATATTGAGGGAGATGCCCCATGCAGCCAGAGAGCCTAAAAGAAGGCAGATTATTAAGCCAGAAAAAGAAAAGGGTAAGGACTTGCCTGAAGTATGGCTAACAGAAACGCTTATTTCCAACATTAAATAGGGACAAAGGGAGCTCCCAAACCAATGAGCAGATAGGAAGTGAGATGCCACCCAGTCGATAAGGCAGAAGAGTTCCAAGGGACATGGAACAAGTTAGGAGAGTGCCCTTCCAAAGCCAAAGGCCCCAGCTAGGAAGTCATTGATTGGTCTGGCTGGTTACTTTTATGGCAAATTTAAATATGGACCAGAATAAGTTCCCAAATGTGCTCAGAAAGAGTGAGGATGATGGCTCGCTTAGTTGAAAAGCTACCAGGAGGTACAGCAAGAGCTGACCATCCACCAGAGGGCAGTAGTGTCCCAAAAGACATGATACCTGCTGCCCAACTGACCACCAGAGGGACCCCAACCAGATTGAACCCCAGGCTCACCTGCCACAATGCAGAAACGGAAGTTAACCACCCTTTTTAAAATGATCCATGATACCCCGCCAGGCTATTGCACTGTAGCCATATTCAGTATGGATGCAGGAGAGGACCCTGCCAGAAGGCTATCTTCCTCTCATCCAGACTCAAAAAGGCTGGCCCAAGTTCAGTGGCCAACTGCTCACCTGTTGCTGTGCCAAACTAAAGCATCTAGCGCCAGAAACTAGAACTCTCCAGTTGCGCCATCACCCAAGCTGGGCCCTGAACCAGAATCCCCTAAAGAGGCCAAGGTTCCTTTAAAACACCCCGCTCTCCTGACCTACAGCATAACCCTAGTCTCTGAGTCCAAACGCCTGAACTAGGCTAGACAAGAGCAGCTCAGCCCTATGATCTCAGGGCCAGCAGCCAATGAGAGGGATGTCCAGCATTCCCCTATGGAATTCCCAGAGCACATCACTCACCCCCTGAGTGCTAACCACCCTGTAAAACTCCTAGACCCTTTTCAGGATACTTAATCATGAGGTTGGAATGCCTGACACCCAACAAAGTGAAGGCAGAATTCTAGCACCGAATAGACATCCCTATTTTCTATTTCTAATTCTCCCTAGTCACCTAACCTTCCCAAATCCCAGGACTGGATAATGTCCTTGTGGATGCCCTGTCCCAGGATTAAACTACAAAATGAAAATGCAGCAGGGAACTGCCATTTCCCCTGCTGGCTGTGTGGCTCATGTGCCACCATGAATGAGAGAATGCCTGTATATTTTTTCACTCCCTATTTTTCCTTTCCTGAGACCACATAATGTAAAGAACCTTTTTTTTTTATTTTCCTTGGATTGTGGCTTTAGAATTGAACTGTGGCTTTAAAAACACTACCATGGCTGCAGTTGAAAGACATATTCACTGGAACAGGATGAGAAATGTCTACAATGTTGTTATCCTGGAACATCGGGTGCCAGAAGGGAACAGGATGGTGCCAGAAAGGAGTTCTGGACTAGGGGGAACTGCCTGATGATAGCATTTAATTGGCTCCTGACCAGGTGACTAGGGTTTTGTGTCATAATAGTACAGGGAGAACAGCTCCTAGCCTGCAAAGAGGGAAGACCTGAAAACTCTCTCTCCTGTGTTTGTAAGATTCCAGCAATTCTGCCATAATAGCTAGCTGGAAATCCCTCACATCTCTGTAACCTGCTTTCTCTGAAAACCCCTGTCAAGTAGAAAAGTGGAAAAATCATTAGTAGAGACATTGAAAAGCCAGTTTTTCAACCAGTGAACCACGGATTGAAAGTACTGGGAGACCATTTTGTGTCATTAACAACAAATTGCAAGGAATTTGGGAAGACATCAATCAAAATCAATCCATCTAATCCTGTATTCCAGATTGGAGCTATTGAACTGTTTTATCTCACCCTTAAAATCCATGTTTTGTATGTGTGTGTGTGTGTATAGAGGTTTAAAAAGATATAGAGTTTAAGTTATTAAGTTAGAAGTTAACAGTTCATATTTCTTTCTTTTGCCACTAGTTAAAGCCGGCTTGTTCAATAAACAATTATTTATTTATTAAGTTTACAAACCTGGTGCTCATATTCTGTTAACCTAAATTAAACAATTAGGCAGAATTGGGGCAATCTGGTGGTTTGGTCAAACTTTTCACATTTGTCACAGCTCAGGGAACAGTGAGGCTCGATATTACAGCGCACTATCTCCAGTGAGTCATGACAATTTAAAAAATGAAATAAAACTCCTTTTTTTCCCAAAGGCTTTATACTGATTGAAGCCTGACTAGCTATGGTTCACACAAAAGGAATTTCTTCAGGAACAGCAAGGATCTTGTTATCTCTAGAGAAGCGCTAATGCCACCAGTGAGTGCAGAAATCAAACTCCAGGGAATCACAGAATTTTACCAGCACAGAAGGAGGCAACTTGGCCCATTGTTTCTGTACCGGCTCTCCAAATGAGCATTATGATCCAGTGCCATTGCCCTGCCTTTTCCCTGTACCTTGCACATTGTTTTTATTCAAATAATCATCTAATGCCCTCTTGAATGCCTCGATTGAACCTCCCTCCACCACACTTCCAGGCAGTGCATTCCAGACCCGAAACACTCATTGTGTGAAAAAGTTTTTTCTCACATCACATTTGCTTCTTTTGCAAATCACTTTAAATCTGTGCCCTCTCGTTCTTTGTTCTTTTATGAGCAGGAACAGCTTCTCCCTATCTACTCTATCCAGCCCCCTCATGATTTTGAACATCTCTTTCAAATCTCCTCTTACCCTTCTTCTCTCCAAGGAGAATAGTCCCAACCTCTCCAATCTATCCTCATAGCTGAAGTTTCTACTTCCTGGAAACCATTCTTGTAAGCCTCTTCTGCACTCTCTCCAATGTGTTCACATCCTTCCTATAATGTGGCACCCAGAACTGTACACACTACTCCAGCTAAGGTCTAACTAGTGTCTTATATAACTCAGCATAACCTCTTTGCTCTTGTATTCTATGCCCCTATTAATAAAGTTTGGGACACTATATGCTTTATTAACTGCTCTCTCCACCTCTCCTGCAACGTTCAATGATCTCTGCATATATACACCCGGGTCTTTCTGCTCCTGCACCCCCTTCAAAATTTCAGCCCTTTTTTATATTGTTGGTCCATGTTCTTTCTACCAAAATGCATCACCTCACACTTCTCTGCATTGAACTTCATCTTCCACCTGTCTGCCCACTCCAACAACTTGTCTATGTCCTCTTGAAGTTCCACACTGTCCTCCTCACAGTTCACAACACCCCCAAGTTTCGTATCATCCCTTCAGTTCTTGGAGTGATCCAATCCTCATGCACAAAGACCCTTTACAATTCTAAGGCAAAGCTCTGGCCAATAGGTGTGATATGTGAGTGAGGACAAAGGGGCCCTGAAACTGCTGAAACTTTATTAACGGATCAACATTAACCATCTCAGGAGTCCAGACCAGGAATGTACATCCTTTGTTCAAACTAAGGAGAAGTAGTGGGAGTTATGTCATGTGAATTATTAATAGAGGATTGGATCACTCCAAGAACTGAAATGTTGGGGAAAATACGCCACCACTTATAGAGGGGGAAATCAAAAGTCAAAGACACCTTTCTGTTTACGAACAGGTGGCGAGAGGAGAAATCAGTGCTGTTTTAAATTAAATGCCTTACTGCCTGTAACACTCTCAACACTACTCTGCTTTCAGGATAGGGCAGTGCAAGACAGTAGGGAAGAAAGGAGAAAGCTTGAATGAAAAGGAAGCCAACTGTTACAGATCAGTGAATCAATTTGAATTGGCCATTCTCAACATCCTGAAGCAAAGTTGGATGCCACCCTGAAGCTTAGGGCTAATCCTGTCATTTTTCTCTTTCTGGACTCACTTGCATATTTTCCAGCACACCACCATGACACACTATTAAATATGTAAGCTCTGTTTGAAGATGTGTCTTGCAGCCAGCATTCCAACATACATTCATTCACATTTTCTGTGGAAAAACTCCAAGAATCAGTAGTGCCCATGAATCCAAAATCACACAGTATCATTAACTCCTTATGTAGTGGGTACAAATGCAGGTATATTCACACAAGTATAGTTGGTTTTGGAAGGGTCACCAGATAATATATGAAGGAAGAGTGAACAACTGATAGTGGCAGAGGAAGAGAAGGAACCCAATAAGTTGAGCTTCAGTTTGTACCCTTCCTCAGCTATAGCATATGCGGAATTATATCACTGACCCTGCATCTGAAAGCAGGATGATGCTTCCAAAGCAACATATTATTGCCATCTTGACAGAGTATACTTGACATCCTGCTGGTATAATGACAATGGTGGGAAAGTCAACAAGCTCCATGTGTACAGTCGTGCATGGCTGCTTAACAGAACTGCACTCCACCATGGAACATATGGAACCGAGAGGCATCTGGAAACCTACATCAGAGTTTAAGCCCCTGGGTTATAGGGAACCATGCCTTGTATCCTACAGGTAGACTCCCAAGGTGAAGGTGATGAAGCTGTTTGCCTTGGTGAAGAATGTTTCACTAAGTTACTGGATGTATCTGTGCACTGTGAATTGACAGATGATGTTCATCTTTCCTATGCTCCCTTGGAATTAGCCTGAGGCACAAAGATTCAAGACTCTGCATGGTAACCTAATGCCACTGATAATGTTGTCCCTGTATGCCCCGGTGATTTTGTGTGCAGGTCAAATTTAAGCAGATGGCATGGACCTATGCCTTCCTCCTGAAATAAAGCCCATGAGCACAGCTTCTCTCAGGTCCATAGAGATTCCTTCTTTAAGGGCAGGTAAGCGTAACCCTCCTTTCTTGCAATCAAAAAATAAATTCTGCCTGAAGATTCAACTGTCACAAACCCAAGTTAAAAAAACATTTTTATATATGCTGCAAACAAGTTTCTGTCCTTTTAAATACTGACATCATGCCAATCCACAACCATACACTGCATTTCAACAATGACTACAATTCAAACCTACTCCATTAGGCATGAATGGTTTGGAGTTGTCTCGAGGTTGTGAAAGGACATTATATAAATGATTTCCTGACCTTGGTCGACCTGCCCACATGACTTCACCAGCCATTGGCATCCTAAATATGCTGCTGTATTTTCTAAAAATGAAACAGATGTTATCCAATCGTCTCTCAGTGTGAGTGGGTCCTACATTAAAAGATGGAGTAAGATTGTTTCATACTAACTGGTTAAGACCACTGAACCCTTTAGTTCAAAGCTATTGGCCAGGGTTTTTAGGATTTCCTTTCCCATCACCCGAGGAGGCGGAAGTGAACACATCTCGCTGATGCTAGCTTTTTTTTTGCATTCATTTACAGAATGTGAGCATCACTGGCTGGGCCAGCATTTAGTGCCCATCCCCAAATGTCCTTGGAAAGGTGGTAGTGAACTTCCTTCTTCAACAACTGCAGTCCCTGTGGTGTAGGTAGATCCACAGTGCTGTTAGGAAGGGAATTCCAGGGTTTTGATCCAGGGGCAGTGAAGGATCGGCGATATATTTCCTAGTCAGGATGGTGAGTGGCTTGGAGGAGAACTTCCCGGTGGTGGTGCTTCCATGTGACTGCTGCCCTTGTCCATGGTAGCAGTTGTGGGTTTGGAAGATGCTGCCGAAGGAGCCTTGGTGAGTTTCTGCAGTGCATCTTATGGACAGTACACACTGCTGCCACTGTGTGTCAATGGTGGAGGGAGTGAATATTTGTAGAAGCGGTGCCAATCAAGAGGGCTGCTTTGTCCTGGATGGTGGCCAGTTTCTTGTGTTGTTAGAGCTGCACTCATTCAGGCCAGTGGAGAGTATTCCATCACACTCCTGACTTGTGTCTTGTAGATGGTGGATAGGTTTGGGGAGTCAGGAGGTGAGTTACTCACCACAGGATTCCTAGCCTCTGACCTGCTCTTGTAGCCACAGCATTTATATGGCTAGTCCAGTTCAATTTCTGGTCAATGGTAACCCCCAGGATGTTGATATTGGGGGATTCAGCGATGGTAATGCCATTGAATATCAAGGGGCGATGGTTAGATTCTCTCTTGTTGGAGATGGTCATTTCCTGGCACTTGCATGGCACAAATGTTACTTGTCACTTGTCAGCTCAAGCCTAGGTATTGTCCAGGTCTTGCTGCATTTGGACATGGGCTGCTTCAGTTTCTGAGGCGTCATGAATGGTGCTGAACATTGTGCAATCATCAGGAACATCCCCACTTCTGACATTATGATGGAATTTAGTGCCCAGGAACAGCACCAGGTGTTTCAATCTGGTGAAGCTACAACACAGGACTACTTGCATGCCAAACATGATGAAGCAGCTGAAGATGGTTGGGCCAAGGAACTCCTGAGGAACTCCTGCAGTGATGTCCTGGAACTGAGAAGATTGACCTCCAACAACCACAACCATCTCCCTTTGTGCTATGACTCCAACCAGCGAAGAGTTTTCCTCATGATTCCCATTGACTCCGGTTTTGTTAGGGCTCTTTGATGCCACATTTACTCAAATATTGCCTTGATGTTAAGGACGGTCACTCTCACCTCATTTCTCAAGTTCAGCTTTTTGTCCATTATTGAACCAGAGGTCAGAAGCTGAGTGACCCTGGCAGAACCCAAACTGAGTGTCAGTGAGCAGGTTATTGCAAGTGCCGCTTGATAGCACTGTTGTTGATCCCTTCCATCATTTTACTGATGATTTAGAGTAGACTGCTGGGGTAGTAATTGGCCAGGTTGGACTTGTGCTGCTTTTTGTGTACAGGGCATACCTGGGCAATTTTCCACGTAGTAGATGCCCGGCAAATTCTGGACCATAAGTCTTCAGTACTGTTGCCAGAATATTGTCGCGGCCCACAGCCTTTGCAATATCCAGCTGTTCCTTGATATCATGAGGAGTGAATCGAATTGGTTGGAGACCAGCATCGGTGATGCTGGGGACCTCCAGAGGAGGCCAAGATGGATCATCCACTCGGCACTACTGGCTGACGATTGTTATGAATGCTTAAGCCTTATCTTTTGCACTGATGAGCTGGGCTCCTCCATCATTGAGAATGGGGATATTTGTGGAGCCTCCTCCTCCAGTGAGTTGTTTAATTGTCCACCACCATTCACGACTGGATGTGGCAGGACTGCAGAGCTTAGATCTGATCTGTTGTTGTGGACTTGCTTAGCTCTTTCACTTGTAGCTTATGCTGTTTGGCATGCAAGTAGTCCTGTGTTGTAGCTTCACCAGATTGAAACACCTGGTGCTGTTCCTGGCATGCCCTCCTGCACTCTTCATTGAAGCAGGATTGATCTCCTGGCTTGGTGGTAATGGTAGAGTGGGGGATATGCCGGGCCATGAGGTTACAGATTGTGGGTGAGCACAGTTCTGCTGCTGCTGATGGCCCACAGCACCTCATGGATGCCTAGTCTTGAGTTGCTAGATCTGTTCGAAATCTATCCCATTTAGGACAGTGATAGTGCCACACAACACGATGGAGTGCATTCTCAATATGAACATAAGAATTAGGAGCAGGGGTCGGCCACTTAGTCTCTTGAGCCTGCTCTGCCATTCAATAAGATCATGGATGACCTGAATGTAACCTCAACCTCACAAGCCTGCCTACACCCGATAACCTTTCACCCCCTTGTTAATCAAGAATATATCTAGCTCTGCCTTAAAAATATTCAATGACCCTGCTTCCACCGCCTTTTGAGGAAGAGAGTTTCAAAGATTCATTAGCCTCCGAGAGAAAAAAATTCTCCTCATCTCTCTTCAATGAGTGACCTAATTTTTAAACAGTGGCCCCTAGTTCTAGATTCTCCCACAAGAGGAAACATCCTCTCCAGATCCACCCTGTCAAGACCCCTCAGGATCTTACAGGTTTCAATCAAGTTGCCTCTTACTCTTCTAAATTCCAGTGGATACAAGCCTAACCCGTCCAACCTTACCTCATAAGACAACCCGCCCATTCCTGGTATTAGTCTAGTAAACCCTCTGAACTGCTTCTAACGCACTTACATCTTTCTTTAAATAAGGAGACCAGTACTGTACACAATATTCCAGATGTGCTTTCACCGATGCCCTGAATTCACCAATACAACTGAAGCATAACCTCTCTACATTTGTGATCAATTCCCCTCACAATAAATGATGACATTCTGTTAGCTTTCCTAATTACTTGCTGTACAGCAAACTAATCTTTTGTGTTTCATTCACTAGGACACCCAGATCCTTCTGCTTCTCAGAGCTCTACAATCTCTCACCATTTAGATAATATGCTTCTTTTTTATTCTTTCTGCTAAAATGAACAATTCACATTTACCCACATTATGGTTCATTTGCAAGATATTTGCCCACTCAGTTAACCTGTTTATGTCACTTTGTAACATCTCTACATCCTCTTCACAATTTACTTTCCTATCTATCTTTATGTCATCAGCAAATTTAGCAACCATTCTTTCAGTTCTTTCATCCAAGTCATTTATTTTAATTGTAAACAGTTGAGGCCCCAGCACTGACCTCTATGGCACACCATTCTTCACAAACTGCCAACCAGAAAAAGACCCATTTATGCCAACTCTCTGCTTCCTGTTAACTAGCCAATCTTCTATCCATGCCAATATGTTACCTCCTACACCATGAGCATTTATTTTCTGCAATAATCTTTGATGTGGCACTTTATCAAATGCCTTCTGGAAATCTAAGTACAGTGCATCCACTGGTTCCCCTTTATCCAAGGCACATGTGGCTCCTTCAAAGAACTCAAATAAATTGGTTAAACATGATTTCCCTTTTACAAAGCTATGTTGACTCTGCCTAGTTACCTTGAATTTATCCAAGTCCCCTGCTATAATATCTTTAACAATAGTTTCCAACATTTTCCCTGTAATATATGTTAAGCTATCTTGCCTATAGTTTCCTGCTTTCTGTCTCCCTCCCTTTTTCAATAAAGGAGTTACATTTACTAATTTCCAATCTAATGAAACCTTCCCCGAATCTTGGGAATTTTGGAAAATTAAAACCAGTGCATCAACTACCTCACTAGCCATTTCTTTCAAGGCCGTACGGTGAAGTCCATACGGACCTGGGGATTTGTCAGCTCCACTACCAGGTCTAGTATAGCCTGCTCTCTGGTTAGCTTCAGAACATGCTGTTCTGAGAAACTATCCTGAAAACATCATATGAACTCTTCATCTACGCTACCTATGCCTATCTGACTTTTCCAGATTGTTGCTGTACCTTTCTGGAAAGCTCCCACTGTCTCTTCTTTAATATTCTGTCCTGCTGTGTAATTACAATTAGGGGTTCTGTACACCACTCCCACAAATAACTTCTTGCCTTTATCATTCCTCATCTCAACACAAACCACTTCTACATCCTGGTTTCCTGAACTTAAGTCATCTCTCTCTAATGTGCTAATATCATCATTAATTAACAGAGCCACCCCTCCACCTTTTCCTAACTACCTGTCCTTCCTAAGTGTCATGTACCCTTCAATATTCAGGTCCCAATCTATGTCATCCTGATAGCCATGTCTCTGTAATGGCTATCAAATTGTTCTTATTTATTTCTATTTGCGATATCAATTCATCTGTTTTGTTTCAAATGCTACATGCATTTAGATACAGAGCCTTTAGGTTTTGTCCTTTTATTATTTTTGTAGCATCTAGTCTTATCTGCTGATTTACTCTTAGAATTGTACTCTCTGTCCCTTCCTGTCACGGTCTGTTTATCATTTCCCATATTAATACCTTTCTCTCTTGCCTTGTCTTTACTCTTTGGTTTACCACATCTTCTCAAATTTGATCCCTTATGCTCACTATTCAGTTTTAAACTCTCCCCACTTCCCTAGTTATGCAGCTTGCGAGGACACCAGCCCCAGCATGGTTCAGGTGCAGACCGTCCCAATGGTATAGATCCCACTTTCCCCAGTACTGGTGCCAGTACCCCATGAACCAGAACCCACTTCTCCCACACCAGTCTTTGAGCATTCATTTCTTTAATCTTATTTGTCCTATGCCAATTTGCATGTGGAATTTAGAGAATAGCTCAAATATTGAAAAACACAAGAGCTGGTGCAAATATCTTGAAAATAAAGTCTTTAGCATGCAAAATGTTACTGACAGCTCCAGGACAACAGGTGCACCTGACTTAAGTTGTTGCATTGAGATTGTTTCCAATAAATTCAATCATCATGTTGTAAATTCCTGACAGGCAGCTTGAGCTATAAAGTGACTACAGTGCTTGTTTCTCTGCATAACTCTTGCACAAAATGCCCTCGGTAAATTCTAACTAAGACATATATGCCTCAAGATGTAATGATTTCAGCATGAGTAATTCAAAGAGCAGAATTTTCCCAGGTTTGCATTAAGTGCGGGATCGGACATTTTAACCGCCGGCCGTGATGGTGGGTTTTCAAGCCGTATCGCCCCAAACCTGCCACATTATTTATCCACTCCCGGGAAACACGCCGTTTCCATGATGGGCTGGTTCTCATTCGCCCTCCCGCCCATCAGCCTGCCACCACATCACGCTGGGCGCCTATTTAAAGTCCAGCTGCAAGCACACGTCTCAGTGCTTCCTCCTCACCACTACTGCACAGAAGATATGGCCTTGAAACTGAGGAAGTCTGCAGCCCCCAGGTTCAACGACATGTCCCTCGAGCACCTTTTGGATGCCGTGGAGGCTCACCGTGATGTTCTCCACCCCTGCTCTGGCTGCAGGATGGGCAGCAACAGCACTAACCCAGCTTGGGAGGCACTGGCAGGGGTGGTGAGCGCTAATGCCCTTCAAAAGAGGACAGCCACCCAGTGATGCAAGAGGATGAATGATCTCCTCTGTTCCACCAAGGTAAGTCACGCTTCTCATCACTCTCAACTCACATATTCACAAACCCATCACTCAGCCACAGGGCCCTCACTCACTCAAGGGACATCCCCATTCACTCTCTCACACACATCATTGTCCTCATCCTGTCCATGGAACCACTCACCACCCACAGAGGCCAGGCACACTTATCATCTGGCCTAGCAGGCGTCCTGCTTACACTTTCTCCAGTTCTATTCATGTAGGACAAGCTGGCACACAACAAGGGGGGTGGTCGTGGACAGGTGGCGGAATGCCCGTGATAAAGGTCCACTGTTTGAAAACAGAGCCATCCAGCTTGCCGGCGAGGATCTGGACTGTTCCTGTGCTAAAGGTGAGGTCGGCGCTGCTCTACCAAGTGAGGAGCCAGCAGTGCAACATCCATCAGACAACCATGCTGTGAGTGATGTGTCCTGTTTTACAGGCCACTTTTATGCACTAATTATCTCTCCTTGCTTTTGCAGGCACATCTGCCAAACAGCCCACAGAGTCCATGACCCAGGGCCTCCAATCAAGCCTTGAAGAACCCTCCAAAGAGTCTGGCAGCACCTCCCTGAAGTCCCATCACAGCACTCACTCACACCCTCCACCAGCGCAGAGACACACATCTCGATGGGACCTAGCTTTAGAGTAGCCCTGGGATCATAATCTGGTGAGCACATTGCACTGTCTGATCCACAGCAGGCTGAGACAGGGACTTTCCAGGTTCCCAGCACTCGGAGGGCTGCTGGAGGCCAGAACTTTGCTAAGTCTGAGTCAGGTGATGAGCCTCTGGACTTGGTCATGTCACAGTTGCTGGAGCTGCAAAGGCAAGCTCGGGAACAACAACAAGGGATGTCTGCTGCACTCCTCAGATTGCAAGGCATGATGAAGGAGTCCATCTGCCTTCAGGCTGAAGTTATAGTGCTGGCATGCCAATTCACTGAGGTCAACAATGGTAGCAAGGCAGCCGCCATGGAGACCTTGGTCCAGGGTTTTGCTCCTGCACTGCTGCGCGGGCTTAACTCTGTTGCTGATGCCATAATTGGCCTCCAACAATGAGTATGCAAGAGGGGTGCGGGGCAGCTTGGTCTCACTCCAGCTACCCCTGTGCCTCAAGGAGTCAGCCTGGAGCCCTGGGGCGCCTATAGGGAGGAGGATCAGCAGGTGCACACTTCAGGCCCATCCATCCAGGTGACTCAGAGAGCATGGAGCCCGTCCAACTCCCCTCTTCCTGTGACCTCATCAGCTCCAGCTCCACAGGCCCAGGAGGGTGCCACTGCCACTGTCAAGACCCCAAAAGCAGGCCGGGGCCCTCCAAGTCGCGGCCCTCCAGAGGATGACCACCAAAGTCATTACAGATAGGGCATTGCAGTCAGCAGGCTGCCACCACCTCTGCTGTGGGTGTCCAGGGAGCACCAAGACATAGTGGCAGGGTTAGGAAAATTAAGGAGAATTTGTTGCACAGCCTGAGACAGGTGTTAATCACTTGTACATTCTGTTCACTGTAGTCAATAAACTCCCAAGAATGTCTCCCTGCCTATGGCTCCTTGATCTGATGAGCAGTGTTCTTGTCATTCAGATGTGAAACCTTTCTGCACAAAATAAAGGCAGGTGTCTCATTTCAAGGCCCCTTTCCCCTGCTTTGCACAGCCTTCAGACCAAAGTGATGCTCCAGCCTTACAGTCACAGGACATATTATTGATGCCTGCGCCTCGGCAATGCTGATCATTGCTGCCAGAATGTAGTGGGCAGGCATCACAGAGTTCCGTCATTCTCTCTGTGTGCTCTCAGTGGCTGGCCCCCTTCTCTTCAGCATCTGTGACCAGTGACGCTGTGCTCCAGCTCCTGAAGGGCTCAGAAGTGTTCTCACTGCATGTTGTCATCATCCTCCTGCAATCAAGAGACTATTAGGGCTTCCACAGTGAATCCATGACTGGAGCATTATTACAGCGGGTATGTGCACTGCCATAAGCCAGACTGGAGTCAAACATTCATGGATGCAATGTGAGGAACTATGGGATCACCTCACTGCATGTCATCATCATCCTCCACAAATCTAGCAGCCAAGAGGGCCTCCTATCCGTGCCTGCCTTGTCTGACCAGTGTGAGACCCTCATCCCCATCATCATTGCCTCCAGGAACCTTCTCACCCTCATACCCTTCGGGTCCTCCTCATCGGTAGAGACCTCCAGCTCCTCCATCTCCTCCTCAGCCAGCTCCTCTCCCCTTTGCAGCACCAGGTTGTAAAGGGTGCAACAGAAGATAACGATGTGTGACACCCTCTGTGGACTGTATTGCAGGGCTCCACCAGACCAGTCTGGGCATTGGAACTGTATCTTCAACATCCCGATGGTTTGCTCCACCAGGTTGCAAGCTGCAGCATGAGCCTCATTATACCATCTCTCTGCTGCAGTCTGAGGCTGTCACTGGGGTGTCACCAGCCGAGTCCTCTGTGGGTAGCCCTTGTCCCCAAGGAGCCAACCCTGCAGCTTCTTTGGACCCTGGATGACTTCAGGGATCTGTAACCGACTGAGAATGTAGGAGTTGTGGACACTCCCTGGAAACTGTGTGCAGACCTGCAGGATGCATTTCTGGTGCTCGCGCACCAGCTGCACATTCAGCGAATGGAATCCCTTGTGGTTGATGTCGTTCACCGAGTGTTGCGATGGTGATCTGAATGCCATGTGAGTGCAGTCAATCACCCCCTGCACCTGTGGGAAACCTGAGACCTGGACAAATCCAATCGCTCTTGCATCCTGGCTCTCCTGGTCCAGGACGAAATGCTCCAAGCCCTTGCAAAGATGGCATCCGTGACCTCATGGGTGCATATGTGGGTGGAGACTTCTGAGATCCCACAGAGGGCACCTGTGGAGCCCTGAAAGGAGCCACTGGCGTAAAAATTGAGCACCATGGTCACTTTCACAGCCACTAGCAGTGGATGCCCTCCATGCCCCCATGGCAAAAATCCTGCAGCAGGTGGCAGATGTGACCGACCAGCTCCCAGACATGCGCAGTCTTCAGTGACACTGGTTCTCGGTCATCTGCATGAATGAAAGGCAATGTCTATAGACCCTGGGTTTCGCGAGGCACCAGCATCCAACAGCGCATTTTGGTTCTTGGGCAGTGTGTGTGGGAGCCTCTTATTCCTGAGGTTGCTGCTCCTCCCTCTGCACAGCCAGGAGCCTCAGTCACTCTCTCCTCCATCGTCTTCGCTCTCTGTAGGCCTTCAGGCTTACAGCTAGTTCACCAGGCTCCATGATCCTGATGTGCTCCTCCTGCAGGATGAGAGAGAGAGAGACATCTGGTTAACATGGGTGTACTAAGAACCTGTCCTGGAGAAGTGTGACGGCCCCTTAAAGCTTCTCGGAGAGTGCTGGCCACCACTTGGATGGCCAGAAATTAGTGCACTGCATGGCTGTCCTGTTAGCTTGAACCGTGGGGGTGACTGGTCCAAACCAGGCTGATGACATTGCAGGGGGCTGTGAGCACCTCCACCAGTGACTGCTCCATGGCCAACTTTAGCAAGGAGATTGTACAGTGTGTGCAATTGTCCAGTTGTTCTGCAGTCCACTAAAACGCTCATGAATTTACAGTCTGTGCCAGGGGTTGGCAGGGGGGTGGTGGTGGTGGTAGTGGGGTGGTGCTGAGGGGAAGCTCTGGAGCACTTGGTGACTCTTTGATGCCTCTGTGTTGCTTGAGTGGGCAGATAAGCTAGAGGACCAATCATAACTGTTCATATCAGTTCTGTGGAAGGGTCATGAGGACTCGAAACGTCAACTCTTTTCTTCTCCGCCGATGCTGCCAGATCTGCTGAGTTTTTCCAGGTAATTCTATTTTTGTTTTGGATTTCCAGCATCTGCAGTTTTTTGTTTTTACCAATCATAACAATGTGGCTGCACCTGAACTCTTTCAGCTGCAGAGGAATGGCCACTTTATATAAGTTTCCCTAATGTGTGACCACTTCCCTCACCCACTCTACCCCCCATTTCAAATGTTTGTGTGTTATATTCAACAGCAGGGCTGCCCTTGCATCCCCCCCCCCACTGCGAGTCGTCTCAATAGCAGGGCTGCCCTTAACCCTGACCCTCCTGAAGCTTGAAGTCCAACAGACGTCCCTGGCAAGCACTGCATAACGTTACTGTGCACTCACCTCCGAGCTCCCCTCAAAGTGCAGGCTACCAAGTGCACACCATTTATGTGCTGGTGTGAAACACGTTGCTTTCCCACCGACATGGGCGGATGATCCAGCGGGCGGGGAACGATTCCAGTGGGCTGGCCTGATACCGATAAGCTGATGTATTACAATGAGCTTCCCAATGTTCAATGGTGGGAAATGTGGCCCGCTGGGCTGGGCGGACAATTACGAACTGGTTTCCTGCCGTCGTAAAACCGATTGTGCCATATTGTCCACTCACGCCACCGATCACACCGACGTCAGTGGGCATGGAAAATTCCACCCCAAGATTTCAGACAAGCAATATTGTAATGGGATATAACTAATAAAAACAAATCTGGGATATATTATAGACATGTAACAGGGCTTAGCTATGCTCAGAATGTAATTTTGTTCAGGTTTTTTTAATGTAGACTACTGCAATTTTTCCTTCAATCATTTGAAATTAAACATACCTCCTGACTCCCTGAGACCTGCCCACCATCTACAAGAAACAAGACAGGAGTGTGATAGAATACTCTCCACTTACCTGGATGAGTGCAGCTCCAACAACACTCAAGAAGCTCAACACCATCCAGGACAAAGCAGACTGCTTGCTTGGCACCCCATCCACCACCTTAAGCATTCACTCCTGCCACCACTGGCGCACAATGACAGTAGTGTGTACTAAGTACAATATGCACATGGCAACTCACCAAGGATCCCTCGGCAGCATCTTCCAAACCCGTGACCTCTACCACCTAGAAGTACACAAGGGCAGCAGATGCATGGGAAAACCACCACCTCCAAGTTCCCCTCCAAGCTACCCACTATGCTAATTTGGAATTATATCAGCATTCCTTCACTGTCGCTGGGTCAAAATCCTGGAACTCCCTAACAGCACTGTGGGTGTACCGACACCACATGGACTGCAGCGGTTCAAGAAGGCAGCTCACCACCACCTTCTCAAGGGCAATTAGGGATGGGCAATAAATGTTGGCCTAGCCAGCGAAGCCCTCATCACATGAAAGAATAAATTAAGAGAGCACAAAATGTAATGCTTCTGTTATAGTGGTAGATAAGCTAATTATATATTAAAGCATGGTGTTTGTGGTAATATTTCCACAATTTTTATTTTCAAACTCTTAGTTTGCAGTATAAGGCCCTGGTATTTTCAGGAATGTGGGATGAAGTATGGTCAGCGGCCAGGAAACCCAGAAGTGCTGTGAAGTCAGAAGAACTGCCATATTTAATGGCAGGGCCAAGCTAGAATGTCTTTATTCAGCTTCCTGCCCAGCTGCCAGCCAGATTGGAAAGCCTGTGGCACAAGGGCAACAGCAGCTGACAATTGAAAAGATCAGGCATCACGAGGCAAGGACCTTTGAGCATGGCAGAGAGAAGGAAGGGAATGGGAGGGGGATGAGAGATCACATGAGTGGGTTGGAGATCATGGTGTGGCATTGGTTGAGCTGTTGAGCTTGTTAATGACCCAAATGTCAGCAATGTTTTGTTGCCCACTGCATTTTTCGGGCATCAGACGTGACAAGGTTTGGGCATGTTTCACAGCTGCTATGACGAGGAGGGACAAGGACAGAAGAAAAGGCCTGCCTTCGGGACCAGGGCTCAATGTGGCAGGAGAGCCAGCTAGTGAAGGTGGCAGCATCTGCGTGTTTTTTTTAGTTCCTTTTTTAAACTTTTTGCAGCCTGCCATAAGGAGCAAAGAAGGATTGAGAAAGCAGGGCACTTTTAAATTTGGAGCCATGCCTGACTTACTGTTAATGGCACAGCCCCTCTGTCACATGATGTCCCAGCCTCACCACCCATTGGGTATGCAGCCTCCCTTTGGACTGCTTTCCCACCAGACGGCCACTATGCTCCACAGCTTCTTCCCCCTGCCAACTCTGATTGTGAGGGATTGCGGGGGAGGTGTGGGGGCTAGGGGTGCATCACGGTTTCATAGGGCAGGGCTCCTGGGGCAGCAGGGGTCCAGATTATTTTTAGGGACCTATAAGAGCGCTTCTGCCTCATAGAGGTCCCAAAAAATAAATCAAACACCACCCTTGGAACAGATCTAAGCCTACAAGACACAGGTCTTAACAGGTTAAAAATCATAGGACCGTGATTTTCATTTTGAAAGGGACCAATCACCTGAAACAGGCAGGCACTTTGTGCACTCTGAATTAGGCCCCTTGTAAAATAGAGCAAGTCGCATTCAAAACAACAACAACAAACAGAAAGCACTTTTAACATAACAAAATGTACCAGGGTGCTTCACCAGAGCATTATAACCAGGAGTGTGAAACCTGAAGTGTGCAAATTAGACCAAGTAAGAGTAGGGCTGAACTTTGTAGATTTGTTTGGATAGCCAGGGTACGCCTAAAGTATCCCTTTGGATGTAGTTCCAGGATTCCTTTGAGGGGGGTGCTTTTAAGGTGCCTTTTGGAAGTGTTAAAAGTAGACGTAAATGTGAGTAAAAAGTGCCTAAACTCATTACTGTCAAATTCATTGGAACTGTCAACAGACTTGTCAAAAACAACTGTCAAAACTATCAGAAGCACCTGTCAAAGGGCCTGTCAAGCTGTCAAGGCATTTAAAAGTCGAAAACTTTAAAGCTTCGAAAAAAAATGTCTGGAATGTTAAAAAACATGATTGTTTGCAATTTCACACTGTCTCTTGACATAAGCCGGAGGCTTTCCATCACAAGATTAATGCTGGATGAATGAGTTCACAACTATCCAGCATCACAGTAGGGTGCCCATCATTTCATAGTGTGATGAAACCTATACTTACCGTGCTGAATTTGAGGTCGGGAACTCCAAGTCTCAACAATCCTCAAACCTTTCATGCATGCACAGAACCGGAATGGTGTTCTGCTTGGCATGGCAGAAGATCTGAAATTGTGCTTGGAAGGTGACCCTTGAGCGCACTCTGAAATTCAGGGGAAAAGGAATCTCGGAAGGCAAGTTTGAAACCTTGTGAGGTGGGCTATTGTTGAAGCTGCCCGAGTGGGAGCAACTTTTGGAGAGAATTCCAAAGGGAGATCTTCAAATGTAGAGATTGGAAACTCTCATGAGAAAGATGAAGTCAGTGAGATTGGTTGGCTGACGGTGTGACAAACGTCTGGGTGAGTTGTTGACAAATCCATGGAATTGGGATTGGGCACACGTGGCATTTATTATTGTAGTGTGTTGTGTTCGACCAGAATTTGCCTGTTAATTCACATGGACCTCATACTTACGGTGAATGTTAGGGTATAATTTAGATTTTGTAAATTGTTTTATCTTTCTGAACTTGTATAGCAAAGTTTATTTTTGCTTGTTTGTTTGTGGAATCTTGTGGCTTTACTTACTTAGTAAGCATCTTGAATCTCACACTTTGTCTACTTTAAACAAAATGTCATTGGTCACTAACAGGATCTCCCCCAACAACTGGCCAAGGATCATAACAATAGTTTGAACAATAGCTACAAATGGTTACATACTCTTTGATTTGGGACTATGAATTTCAATGCTGCTTGCTTTAAGGGATTGTGTACTTGAATGAGATGTTTGTTGTTATAAGGCTTTATTTATATGAAGGAATGCAAACATGGTAAATGGTTTTTATGGATAGAATATTCTGTTCGTCGAGCAGGCGTGCGCCTGACACACACAAGCGTAAAATGCTGTGCAATAAGGTTGGGCGAGCATCCTGACATCATCGCGCACTCACGCAATATTTCGGTTGGCAGGCACGCAAGGGAGTCGGCAGCGTGCCCGCCAACAATTAACAGGCCATGAAAGATCTAATTGAATTAAATTTTTCGCTACCCATCCAACCTTACAGCCTTTGGATTTTTTTGCGAAACCTCACCCATGGGTGGGATGACGTTTCGATCCTTCATTAAAAAAAAACTTTCAAACTAATTTCTAACATGTCCCTGCTCATGTGACAGAGTCATATGAGGGAACATGTTGTGAACATTTTTTAAATTTTTCTTTTTTATTTTTCATAATCTTCATCTCCCTGATGCAGATTTGTGCCTCAACGAGCTTTTCCTGTATGCAGCTGTGTGTATGCAGGAACTTGCACACTCACCCTCCTCCACCCCCCCACCCCACCCACACACACACACAGGCAGCGCTAAGCGCTGCAATGCACATTTCATGCTAAGCAGGCCTTACTTGGCCCACCAGAGTGAAATCGCAGTTGGGCCCTGACCGCTCCTGCTCACCCCTGCCCAGCACTCCCGACGAGGGCAAAATCCTGGCCTATGAGTTTGTTTTTTCCAATATTGTGAAGTCTGCAGTAGACACTTAGAACTTTATTTTAAAGAACTTTATTTTACCTCAACTCAGCATGTGTCCTGAGGTCTGCCTCTGGTGGATACTAGGTGAGTTGGCATGGTAGGTGTAAGAGCAAAGGGTGGTGGGTGGGAAGCATGCATTGACATGAGCTGGCATTAAGTTGACATGGGGCTATAAAGGGCCATGAGGGAGGGTATAAGGCATAGTTTAACTTAAGGGCTATAAAGGATCATGGGAGTGGGTACAGGGGCATAGGTTGACATGGAGGGTATGAGGGGCCATGGGGGTGAGTACAGAGCATGAGGTGGCATTGATTGGCATGGATGGGATATGGGGAGTGTGTGGATTTTGAGGGAATGTGAGGTGTGAGGGCTGGAGGGGTATTTTAGGTTATAATCTTGTTTCATTTTTGGACACCATGGCAGAACCCCAGGGTAGGCTTTCCACTCAGCCCACCTCAGTACTTGGCAGCCTCCTCACTTCTTTTAGTGTAGACCCACCCCAACTCTTATTCTAGACCGCAAACCACTCCCCCCCCCCTCTGACTCCCAAGCTGAAAATCCAAACTCCAGGTAGCCAATTTTTAAGGGTTAGGTTTGTGGAGCCGGGAATTCTCCTGAATCTGTGCATCCGAACCATGAGTGAAAATCTGGGCCCAAGATTGTGAACAGTCTATTTGAGCCTCAGATGTTTGCCAGGGAGAAGGATGGAGTAAGTAGCTAGGGAACTGAGCTTGAATGAGGATCAAAAACAATTACTTCAACTTTCCCAATATTTAGTTGGAGGAAATTTCTGCTCCAGTGCCCTCTGTGCCCTTTCGTTCTCGATCCTTTTACAAGTGGGAACAATTTCTCCCTATCTACTCTATCCAGCCTTTTCATGATTTTGAATACCTCTATCAAACCTACCCACAAACCCAGCTACCCACCCTACCCACTGCCCACCTACTGATTCACTCATTCATCCACTCACCCATTCACTTGTCTGTTCACTAACATTGAAAGGTTGGACATTTAAACTTACCATATGGTAGCTAGTGCTGTAAAAAGGGGATGTGTCCTGTCTTCTGCCTGACTCAACTTCACCTCAATGGCACTGCACTGCGCACTTCTGAGAAAGCCAGGCTCGGAAGGTGCCAGAAGAAATGTGCAGCAGTGTCGGTTCGGGGGAATTTACGAGCACAGCATCAATCTGACAATCATTGCCGCTGCTCAGGAAATCCGGGCCAATATCAAACAGCCCTGAGCTCTGCTGTGATTGCTGGTTTTCTCAAAGGCCTTACATCATATATTGCACATAGATTTCCAATGCAGCCGTGCCCAAACTACTGCAGTCTTCATGGTTTATAAGGTTTGTACCCTATCAATGTATGACTATGTTGCTAACCTCTCTATAAAATCATAAAGGTTGGTGCCCACTTTCCTAGAAACTGCCCACGTCTTGGGGAATTCTTTTCTTTTCCCCTTTGTCGTTTGCATTTTTCTCCCAAAAGAATAGAAGGGGCTAAGTAATGAACATTGGCAAGTGAGCAATTCAGCCCTCAGTGTCAATTTACCTTGCACCCATGGTGTGTATGATGATAGTAGCACTAATTGTGCTGTCACACCAGACAGAAGGAGTTGTTGAGGGACAAATACAGGGAGGTACAACAAACTCTTCCCTACTACCTAATGAGCAACCATGAAAGTTTCCAAGGAATTGACAGATTGGGGTAGAGGCAAGGGTACAGGTCATGCTGTTCACAGTTGAAGTATTGAGTGTTATGAGTGAGGTTTTCTTCGTTGGTATATCTGGTGAGATCACTGATTTTATTTCTGTCACTGCAGCCTGACACTACTTGTAATAAAAACAAAAAACTGCAAATGCTGGAAATGCAAAACAAAAACAGAATTACCTGGAAAAACTCAGCAGGTTTGGCAGCATCGGCGGAGAAGAAAAGAGTTGACGTTTCAAGTCCTCACGACTCTTCAGTAGAACTGAGTGAATATTAGGAGAGGGGTGAAATATAAGCTGGTTTAAGGTCGGGGGGGCGGGGGAGAGATGTTGGGGTGGTGGTGTGTTTGTAGGGACAAGCAAGCAGTGATAGGAGCAGATAATCAAAAGATGTCACAGACAAAAGAACAAAGAGGTGCTGAAGGTGGTGATGTTATCTAAAGGAATGTGCAAATTAAGAATGGATGGCAGGACACACAATGTACAGCTCTAGTGGTGGTGGGGTGGAAAGACTAGCAGGGCATAAAAGATTTAAAAATAATGGAAATAGGTGGGAAAAGAAAAATCTATATAAATTATTGGAAAAAACAAAAGGAAGGGGGAAGAAACAGAAAGGGGGTGGGGTTGGAGGAGGGAGTTCAAGATCTAAAGTTGTTGAATTCAATATTCAGTCTGGAAGGCTGTAAAGTGCCTAGTCGGAAGATGAGGTGCTGTTCCTCCATTTTGCGTTGGGCTTAGCTTCTTCCTCGAACAGAGGCCCGAACAATCGCCATCCACCACTACTCTCCTCCGTCTGGCTGAACTTGTTCTCACACTGAACAATTTCTCCTTTAACTCCTCTCACTTCCTCCAAATAAAAGGTGTGGCTGTGGGTACCCGCATGGGCCCCAGCTATGCCTGTCTCTTTATGGGATATGTCCTACTCCGGCCCCCTCCCACAACTCTTTCTCCCGTACATCAATGATTACTTCGGTGCTGCTTCATGCTCTCATCGGTACTTGGAAAAATTTATTAATTTTGCTTCCAATCTCCACCCCTCCATCATTTTCACGTGGTCCATCTCTGACACTTCCCTTCCCTTCCTTGACCTCTCTGTCTCAATTTCTGGTGATAGACTGTCCACCAATATCCATTACAAGCCTACCAACTCCCACAGCTACCGCGACTACAGCTCCTCACACCCTGCTTCCTGTAAGGACTCCATCCCATTCTCTCAGTTCCTTTGCCTCCGTCGCATCTGTTCCGATGTTGCTACCTTCAAAAACAGTTCCTCTGACATGTCCTCCTTCTTCCTTAACCCATGGTCGTTGACAGGACCCTCAACCGTGTCCGGCCCATCTCCCGCACATCCGCCCTCACGCCTTCTCCTCCCTCCCAGAAACATGATAGGGTCCCCCTTGTCCTCACTTATCATCCCACCAGCCTCCGCATTCAAAGGATCATCCTCCACCATTTCCGCCAAATGTAGCATGATGCCACCACCAAACACATCTTCCCTTCACCCCCCCTGTCGGCATTCCGTAGGGATCATTCCCTCCGGGACACCCTGGTCTACTCCTCCATCACCCCTACTCCTCAACCCCCACCTATGGCACCTCCCCATGCCCACGCAAAAGATGTAACACCTGCCTCTTCACTTCCTCTCTCCTCACCGTCCAAGTGCCCAAATACTCCTTTCAAGTGAAGCAACATTTCACTTGCATTTCCCCCAACTTAGTCTACTGCATTCATTGCTCCTAATGCGGTCTCCTCTACATTGGAGAGACCAAACGTAAACTGGGTGACCACTTTGCAGAACACCTGCGGTCTGTCCGCAAGAAAGACCCAAACCTCCCTGTCGCTTGCCATTTTAACACTCCACCCTGCTCTCTTGCCCACATGTCTGTCCTTGGCTTGCTGCATTGTTCCAGTGAAGCCCAACGCAAACTGGAGGAACAACACCTCATCTTCCGACTAGGTACGTTACAGCCTTCCAGACTGAATATTGAACTCAACAACTTTAGATCTTGAACTCCCTCTTCCATCCCCTTTCCATTTCTTCCCCCTTCCTTTTGTTTTTTCCAATAATTTATATAGATTTTTCTTTTCTCACCTATTTCCATTATTTTTAGATCTTTTATGCCCTGCTAGTCTTTCCACCCCAACCCCACTAGAGCTGTACATTGAGTGCCCTGCCATCCATTAATTAGCACATTCGTTTAGATAATATCACCACCTTTAACACCTCATTGTTCTTTTGTCTGTGACATCTTTTGATTATCTGCTCCTATCACTGCTTGCTTGACCCTACAACCACACCACCCCCCCACTTCTCTCCCCTCACCCCCCACCCCCAACTTAAACCAGCTTATATTTCATCCCTCTCCTAATATTCACTCAGTTCTGTTGAAGGGTCATGAGGACTCAAAACGTCAACTCTTTTCTTCACTACTTGTAATGACATGGCTTTCAACCTCCTGCCAAGTTTTTCCCTAACTCACTATGTGACATGGCACCCGTTCATGAGAGAGCAATGTCCCTCCTGTCCTGAGCTTGCTAAAGGAGTGGGTGATGTACTGCAAGAGTGAAAACAGGACATTTTGGACAGGACACTTCTGATTTATTTGCATAACTTAAACGGTCAGAATGAACTAAATAAATGTTCCAGCAGAAGACTGTGCTCAGTGCAATTCTGAAGCAGATCATGTGATAGGGGCTTCCACTCCCAGTTTAGCAGACCACATTCACAAGTTTTATTGCAGCAGGATCCAGCCTATTGGTTATTTACTACTTTTAATGGACCTATTTAAATCATCAACAATACAAATGATACAGTAAATTAAAGAAAACCTGATCAATATTATTCTGAAACATCCCTCACAATTTCTCTAGCAGACAACGGCAGGAATATTTGGTCAAATGAGATCTGTTCAATCTGTGACTGGATTAGTTCTAATGGGCAGTATTTAATGGAGAGCTGCCAGCCAATTCCAATTCCCCTCTTCTCAATGCTGGATCCCTTGATCAGCACTGAGTGCCTTTGAATGAGTGACACCATCCCACCAACAGAAGCCCCCAAGCCTAACATGACAAGGTTTGCTTTTCTGGCTTCCTGCATGGTGACTGCCCCAGCTGCCAGTGGTAATACCAATGGTAAAGGGATGAGGTCATTAACTGGGCATTAACTGTGCACTTATGGGCCTCCATTGGCAGCAGAGTGGGAAGCCTGTGCAGGAGATTGCCACTTCGGGGCAAAGGCAGGAAGGAGGCCTGCCATCTTCCCACCTGATTAAATTCCCCTCTAACCCTCTCACCACCAAATTCGCCTCAGGGAAGGGCACTAAATTCTGCCCAGTGTCTGGGGATTCAAATGATTTTTGTATAATTGCCAATTATCTTTCACCGCTTTAATTGTAGTTAACAATTCACAGAGCTGGACTCCTGATTCTGAATGTTATTTTAACTGATTCCAGTTCCTTAATTTTCTTTGATTTCTGTTTGATGCTCCGAGCCATCTCACTTGACTTTTCCCTTTGCTAGGTGAGATTATATATACATTCTTATATCGTGCTGGCAAATAGTACACACGGTATTCTATATGTGGCCCACCATTGCTTTAATTGTGCAAGTTTCTTATTAACTCTTATGTACTCTCTTCCCCTATTTATAAAATCTATAATTGAAGCTCATTGCTCAGCCATGATGCAACAGGCCCTAAGCTGCCGGCCAGCTAAATGATAGGATTGACTTCAATGGAGAGGAATCTAGGGCTGAGTGTAAAGCCCACTCCAGGTCCATTGGCTTCATTTTCCAACCGGGGTCAAGACCCCAAAGTCAGGCCCGTCTGGGGTCCGGAGCCTGCCCATGTCCTCAGTGCACCTGCTGGCGCAATCTTCTAGTAGGTCTCTTAATTGGCCGCTTCTGTACGGGCCATCTTTTAAAGATGGAGGGCAGGCTCCTGATGCTGGAGGCCTCAGGGTCCCTGCAGCAGTTCCAGCCTGGCAGCCTCACTGGGAGAGCTAGGCACTGCCAAAGGAGGCAGATGAGCCCAAGGTAGCCTTGGTGACCTGCTGAGAAATGAAAAGTTAAACAGGATCAATTTGGGCCATCTGTTTAGAGGGTAATTCCCTACAAGACCATTCCTGCAGGGCGTTATGACCTTTCATTCTGATGGCCCTGCCAGTGGAGCATGGAAGCTCTGATTCTAATGGCCACCCAATGGGGTGGGGCGCAGGAGAGGGGGCTGAGGTGCTCCAATGTCACCAAAATGCTGGCACCAGCACAAAATGGCCTTTAATGGGGCTTAATTGCACTAATTGGCTGCTTGCCTCTGAGGAGTATGTACCTGATCCAGATCTCAGTCCACTCCCAGTCCCCTGAGAAAGTATCAAGGAAGCAGGAATGTGTCAGGGAGGCGTCCCAATGTGCCTCTTCCAATTTTCCAGCCCCCCCCCCCCCCCACACCCGCCCCCCACAGCCACTCCACCTCCAACATTATCTCCAGAGGGCCAGGAAAATGCAGCCCAACATGTCAGATTCCCACTGGGTGCGAGAGGTTAAATTGCCTGCATTGTTCGAAAGCTCCTCTTTGTCTCACATTCCAGAAGAAAATAATGGTTCCAAACTAGAGGTTAGTAAACAAGATTAGGGTACATGGGATTAGGGGATATATTGGCATGGAGTGAGAACTGGTTAGTGGACAGAAAACAGAGAGTAGGAATAAATGGGTCATTTTCAGGTTGGCAGGCTGTGACAAGTGGATCCGTACTTGGGCCACAGCTTTTCACAACCTGTATCAATGATTTAGATGTGAGAATTAAATATGGCAGGCTCTTAAATGCCCTCTGAAATGGCCTAGCAAGCCGCTCAGATGTATCAAACCACTACAAGGTCACAAAAAAGTAATGAAACTGGATGGACCACCTGGCATCAGCCTAGGCAAGGGATAAGACAATGGCAATCTCAGCCCTGTCAACCCTGCAAAGTCCTCCTTACTAACATCTGGGAGCTAGTGCCAAAATTGGGAGAGCTGTCTCACAGACTAGTCAAGCAACAGCCTGACACAATCATCCTCACAGAATCATATCTTACAGATGATGTCCCAGTCACCACCATCACCATCCCTGGGTATGTCCTGTCCCACCGGCAGCACAGACCCAGCAGAGACAGCGGCACAGTGGTATAGTCAGGAGGGAGTTGCCCTGGGAGTCCTCAACATCGACTCCAGACCCCATGAAGTCTCATGGATTCAGGTCAAATATGGGCAAGGAAACTTGCTGCTGATTACCATGTACCAACCACTTTCAGCTGAGGAATCAGTGCTCCTTCATGTTGAACATCACTTGGAGGAAGTACTGAGGGTGACAAGGGTGCAGAATGTACTCTGGTTTGGGGACTTCAATGTCCATCACCAAGAGTGGCTCGGTAGCACCACTACTGACCAAACTGGCCAAGTCCTAAATGACATAGCTGCTAGACTGGGTCTGCGGCATGTGGTGAGGGAACTAAGAAGAGGGAAAAACATATTTGACCTCATCCCCACCAACCTGCCAGCCACAGATGCATCTGTCCCTATCAGTATTGGTAGGAGAGACCACCGCTCAGTCATTGTGGAGATGAAGTCCCCCCATCGTGTTGTGTGGCACAATCACCGTGCTAAATGGATTAGATTTCAAACAGATATAGCAACTCTAGACTGGGCATCCATGCGGCACTGAAAGCCATCAGCAGCAACAGAATTGTACTCAACCACAATCTGTAACCTCATGGCCTGGCATATCCCCCACTCTACCATTACCATCAAGCTAGGGGATCAACCCTGGTTCAATGAAGAGTGCAGGAGGGCATGCTAGGAGCAGCACCAGGCATAGGTAAAAATGAGGTGTCAACCTGGTGAAGCTATAACACAGGACTACTTGCGTGCCAAACATCATAAGCAGCACGTGATAGACAGAGTTAAGTGATCCCACAGTCCTGCCACATCCATTCATGAATGGTGGTGGACAATTAAACAACTCACTGGAGGAGGAGTCTCCACAAATATCCCCATCCTGAATGATGGTGGAGCCCAATACATCAGTGCAAAAGTTAAGGCTGAAGCATTCACTACAATCTTCAGCCAGAAGTGCCGAGTGGATGATCCATCTCGGCCTCCTCTGGAGGTGCCCGGCATCAGAAATGCCAGTTTTCAGCCAATTCAATTCACTCCACGTGATGTCAAAAAATAGCTGAAGGCACTGGATACAGCAAAGGCTATGGGTCTTGACAATATTCCGGCAATAGTACTGAAGACTTGTGAACCAAGACTTGCCGTGCGCCTAGCCAAGCTGTTCCAGGACAACTACAACACTGGCATTTATCCGGCTATGTGAAAAATTGCCCAGGTATGTCCTGTACACAAAAAGCAGGACAAATCCAACCTGGCCAATTACTGCTCCATCAATCTACTCTCGATCATCAGTAAAGTAATAGAGGGGTCATCAACAGTGCCATCAAGCAGCAATCGCTTAGCAATAACCTGCTCCCTGGTGCCCAGTTTTGGTTTCGCTAGTGCAACTCAGCTCCTGACTTCATTACAGCCTTGGTTCAAACAGGGACAAAAGAGCTGAACTCCCGAGGTGAGGTAAGAGTGACTGTGCCCTTAACATCAAGGCTGCATTTGACTGAGTGTGGCATCAAGGAGCACTAGCAAAACTGGAGTCAATGGGAATTAGGGGGAAAATTCTCCACTGGTTGGAGTCATACCTAGCAAAAAGGAAGATGGTTGTAGTTGTTGGAGATCAGTCATCTCAGCTCCATAATATCACTGCAGGAGTTCCTCAGGGTAGTGTCCTAGGCCTAGCCATCTTCAGCTGCTTCATCAATGACCATCCGTCCATCATAAGATCAGAAGTGGAGATGTTCGCTAATGATTGCACAATGTTCAGCACCATTCGCGACTCCTCAGATACTGAAGCAGTCCATGTCCAAATGCAGCAAGACCTGGACAATATCCAGGCTTGGGCTGACAAGTGGCAAGTAGCATTTGTGCCACACAAGTGCTAGGCAATAACCATCTCCAACAAGAGAAAATCCAACCATTGCCCTTGATGTTCAATGGCGTTACCATCACTGAATCCCCCGCTGTCAACATCCTGGGGGTTACCATTGACCAGAAACTGAACTGGACTAGCCATATAAATACTGTGGCTACAAGAGCAGGTCAGAGGCTAGGAATAGTGTGACGAGTAACCCACCTCCTGACTCCCCAAAGCCTGTCCACCATCTACAAGGCACAAGTCAGGAATGTGATAGAATACTCCTTACTTGCCTGGATGAGTGCAGCTCCCACAACACTCAAGGAACTTGACAACGTCCAGGACAAAGTAGCCTGCTTGATTGGCACCACATCCACAAACATTCATTCCCTCCACCACCGACACACAATAGCAGCAGTGTGTACCACCTACAAGATGCACTACAGGAATTCACCAAGGCTCCTTCGACAGTACCTTCCAAACCCACGACCACTACCATCTAGAAGGACAAGGGCAGCAGATCGATGGGAACATCACCACCTGGAAGTTCCCCTCCAAGGAACTCAGCACCCTGACTTAGAAATATATCACCGTTCCTTCACTGTCACTAGGTCAAAATCCTGGAACTACCTTCCTAACTGCACTGTGGGTGTAGCTACACCACATGGACTGCAGTGGTTTAAGAAGGCAGCTCACCACCACCTTCTCAAAGGCAACTAGGGATGGGCAATAGATGTTGGCCCAGCAGTAATGCCCACATCCTATGATTGAATTTTTAAAAAAGTGATATTTCCAAGTTTACGAATGGTACAGAATTGGTGGAAGTTAAGAGAGGATTGCAAAGATGCCTCAAAGGGATTTGGAAATCGAGGCTAAATGAGTGGACAAAAATTTGGCAAATGGGATACAATGTGGAGAAATATGAGATTATTTACTTTGGTAGGAAAAACAGAAATACAGGGCAGGATTTTCCCTCCTGTGGGGTGGGGGGGGATGTTGAAGTGCGGATGCACAAGAGGTGCTCCCCCAATCAGCGCCCCAATCGTGGACACAGCGCCATTTTATGTGGGCAGGCCAATTAAGGCCTGCCCAGTGTGACGTCCACACTGAAGCGCTATGTGCTCCCTGTGAGGGCGGGGGGCGGGGGGGGTGGGGGGGTGCGGAAATCCCCAAATCTGAGAGTGTGCTTTTTCGTGCATGCGCATGAAAGAACACACTCATCTCCCTGAGGCTAAGTGCTGCCTCAGGGAGATCGGTTCTACAGTAAAAAATATTAAAAATAGAAAAAAAAAATCCCTAACATGTCCCCTCATGTGATACAGTCACATGAGTTGGGACACGTGCATAACTTCTTAAAACTTTAATTAAATTTTTAAAACCTACATGAATCCTCATCCTATCAGTGGATGAGGTTTCATGCTTTTTCTAATTCCCCCCTGGGCTCCTGGCCTGCCCACTAACCTTAAGGTTGGACGGGCAGGTTCATTAATTAGCTAAATGGCTCTCTCAATGGTCTCAATTGGCCACTGACAGGTCGGCGGGCCCGCAGCTGATTTTGCCGAGCCCCCCACCTACCTGAAAATTTAAATGGGGCGCGGTGACGTCGGGAATTCCACCCAACGTCACCGCGCATCTATTTACGCGGCAGCAAGCAGGCTCCCACACCACCACCCCCCGCCCGCCAATGGGAAAATCCTGCCCACACAGTATTTCTTAAATGGTGAGGGGCTGGAAAATGTTGAACTTCAAAGGACTTGTGTGTTCTTGTTCATGAATCACTGAAAACTAATACAAAAAGCATTTAGTAAGGCAAATGGTATGTTGATCTTTATTAACAAGAGGATTTGAGCACAGGAGTAAAGATCTCTTGCTGCAATTACATAGAGCATTCGTGAGACCACACCTGGAGTATTGGATGCAATTTTGGTCTCCTTACCTTAGGAAAGATATACGTGTCATAGAGGAGTGCAACAAAGGTTCACTGTGTTAATTCCTGGAATGGAGGTATTATCCAATGAGAAAAGATTAAATAGACTGGGCTACTATTTTCTGGAGTTAGAAGAATGGTAGGTGATCTCATTCAAAGGTAAAAAATTCCAACAGGGTAGATGCAGGAAGGATGTTTCCCATGACTGGGCATGTCTAGAACCAGGGGACACAGTCTTAGAATAAGGGGCAGATCATTTAGGACTGAGGAGGAATTTCTTCACTGAGAAAGTAGTGCATCATTGGAATTCTCTGCCCCAGATAGCTGTGGAGGCTCAGTAATTGAGTATATTCAAGACTGAGATCGGTAAGTTTCTACATATTAAAAACATCAAGGGATGTTGATGTAGAAGATCAGCCATGATCTCAGTGAATTGTAGAGTGAGCTTGAGGGGTTGACTGGTCTACTGCTGCTCCCATTTCTTATGCTATATTCTTATGTTAAAACTGAGCTTTCAAACTGATTGCTGAACTTTCATTTTTAGGTACTTAACTTGTAGCAGCTCCAAGAAATTTCAACATCTCACTCTTTCCTTCAGTTACTGATGTTCATGTGCATTGATGATTCCTGACCCTGACTCTAGACTCCACGGGTTGGATTTAATGTTCCTGACATTGGTCCCACCCATCAGTTGGAGAACCGCAAGTAACCCACAACACTTTACTGGGAGAGACCCAACCAAATTAAGTCCTGTTGGGCACTTAACCAGCGGGATTTAGGACTATGGGAGCAGAAATCCTGCCTGCCCAGAGTTGCTGGCCATTCAGAGGCCGGCAACTCTCTATTACAGACAGTACCACCAGGAAAGGAGGTTGCTGCTGGTAATACAGTGAGGCCTTCACCAGAGATCACCGTGGGATCATTGGAGAGAGGTGAGTGGGACAGGTTGTGGGTCATGAAATGGGGGCCGCTGGTGAGGGGGAAGGGGTTTGGATTCAAGGGCATGGGTGTGGCTTTGAATGGGCACCCCCCCTCCTGATGCTGGGTCCCTCAATCGGGCACAAAGTGCATTTGAAAGAGGGACCCACCTGGGAGGCTGCTGGCAAACCTGATAGTGTTGGATGGGCAGCCTTTAGAAAGCACAGTAGAATCCCTGAGTTTTCATTAAAACCCAGTGGGCCTTTAAATGGTTCAGTAATGAGTGTTATTAGACAGCAGGCAGGTTTCCCATGTTGGCCTATTTGCACCACTGACTAAAAGGAGGTCAGGTTTCCTGCTGGCGGGAATGGGCCACCCTAAAATTATGCAGGCCCGTATGCCAACCAGCCCACTCTGACGGGCTCCAATAAATCCATCCCATGTTCAGAATTCATTCAAAGCCCAAAGCACCAGTAAGATCAACAGTCATTAGAACCAATGTAACTTTGGTGCAAATGAATCTTGAACCAGTTGACTTGTAGAATTCCCTTTTCACAGTTCAAAATGGCTCCCGAATCCCTGTATATTAGATTATATTGATAGCTCTCCTTAATTTACAGAAATTAAATTTCGGATGCAATAGTTAAGAGCTGATGGTCCTGCCAATTTCAGCATTGAAATTTTGCAATTTAAATATGAAAAATTGTAACAACGAAGTGCACACATCAAGGAAACGTAAAAGAATGGACAGTCAGAAATGGAGCAAGAGAGAAGGAAAGGTTGATGTTGAACTGAATCCTCGCCATTAGGACAGCACTCGTGGTCATCAGTGCCAGGCTTCACAGGCAGCACAACATCACTTTTGGGGGGGCTCACAAGCAGTTCTCTACCTACCAGACCAGTCGTAAGGTGGGGATAGCTTTTCAACGGCTGCAGGACGAGGGCTTGGGGAAGGGGGAGAAGTGGTCTCAGGCAAAAGAAGAGGCTGCAAGGTGAGGGTTGTTCTGGGGAAGGATGGTATCCCAGAGTGTGTGGGGGGGCACATGTTGATCTGTGCAAGTGGCCTCAAGAGGGTGACAGCTCAGGAGGCAGTCTCCAGAGGAGATGAGGCCAGATGGAGATGTGAGGGTGTGTGAGAGAGTGAGTGGTGATATCCCTTGATTTGGCAGTGAGGGAGATGCCAGTGAATGTGTGATGAGCTTGCGTGAGTGTGCGAATTTAGAGTTATGAGATGGTTGTCTCACCCTGGTAGCACAGATGAGATAATTCATCTGCTTTCTGCACTGGATGGCCGGCCTCCTGTGTGCAGCAGTAGTACTGATCACCTCTGCCACTGCCTCCCAAGCTGGAGTGGTGAGACTAATGGGCCTCCAGGACATCGCAGCGGGCCTCTACTGTGTCTAGAGGGTATCCCAGGGATGAATCACTGCACTTTTCTTGGCTTTTGAAGCTATGTCTTCACTGGTGCCCTCCTGGACTGCAAGCATTGAGAAGTGTGCACGCAGCTGCAGTTTAAATATGGTGCCCTGCGTGTGAAAGCAGTGAGGTAACGGCATGGCGGGCAAATTGGAGGATGCCCGCCAGCGAGACGGCGTGTTTCCTGTGGCAGCATAATTAATCAGGTGGGACTGGGATGATACGGAGCAAAAAGCCGCTGTTGCAGCCGGCAGATAAAACATCCTTTCTCCTGCTCACTACTGCACTTAGTGCAAATATGAGGCGATTCTGCCACAAGGATGAGAATTTTAAAATAGAGGAATTGTCAGACCAGGAGCCAATATAGCTCAGCAAAGTGACTGGGATTTGGTGCGAGTTTGGATACAGGCAGCTGAGTTTTGTATTAGCTCAAGTTTATGTGCAGTGGAAAATTTGAAGCCGGCCAGGAATGCATTGGAATAATTAAGTCTCGAGAAATCAGAGGCATGGATGAGGGTTTAAGCAGTGGATGAACTGCGGTAGGGGCGGAGCCGGGTGATGTGACAGAGATGGAAATAGGCAGGTTAAGTAATGGCATGAAAAAGATGGGTAGAATCTCATCTTGAGGTCAAGTTCGACATCAAGTTTGAATAGTCTTGTTCAGCCTCAGTTGCTAGGGGAAGGGATGGATGTATGGCTACCCTGGCCTCTTCCAAGAGGTGCACTGGTCAAACTTTCATTTTGCTTGTTTCTTTCTGTCATCTCTGGCTGACACTTCATTTAAAAGGAATTTCACCTCTTCACCTGCGCCTTTTGTGCAGTACATTCTATTCACTGTTCATCATTAATGCCTGGTGTGATCTGCTCAGGGGCAGCTCTGTATTCTGACTGATTCCAGTACCCTACTCCAGTGTTTCCAGACACCTCAGTGGTCCTGTTGTCTTTCTCAATGCCGTTCCCCTGAACTCGGTCAGTCCTCCCCACACCCTGAGATCACACCAATATCTCCCACAACTCAGTTCTGTTCCACTTTAACTTTACCTTGTATTTGAGTACCATAGATCATCCCACTCCTCCCACGCCTCAACTGTCCCTGTTAGTTCAACATAGCAGCCAGTGCTTCTAGCTTCACATGTCCCATACTTCCATCCCAGCCCCAAACATTGCCTCCAACCCCTTCTGAGTGAGATTTAAAAGAGTAGACATCTAGAGAATAAAAAGTAATTTTATAAAATTAATTGGAACATAATTGTTCCTGAAGCTGCAATCACAATGAATTTTATTCACTTTAAAACAGATTCATGGGGACAGGGGTCAATGTGATTTGGCACAGATGGAGAATAATACTAGCAGTAAGCAGGTGAATTTCAAAACATGCCAGCAATCTAATGAGCAGCAGGTAAAATATAATTGTAAGAAAATGTGAGCAAAAAAAGGTACCGAGATTCAAAAACAATTACTGAATATGAAATTGCTGAGACTGCCTCAAACAATGCTAAATGTTTTGCAAATATGAACACTGTAGACAAAGTAGCACTTAAAAATGGTAGCTGGAATTTAAGGACAAAGAAATGGCAGCTTTATTAAATAGATGTTTTTCCACAGCTGTCTTTATTGAGGAAGATCAGAGGAAGTTATCCAAGTCAGAAATCAGATTGTCAGGAACAGCAAAAGAGACATCAGATCATATGCAAATAACAAAAGGTTTATATTGATCTAAAAGTTGTATCAAACTAATAGCAAGGCTAAGAGCACTCATCATAATTTATGTGCAAATGACGCAGTGACTTATGATGATGTTAAATGCTAAATTCAAAGCAGAAATCGAAAGCTTTCTTTCAAGGATTCCCCACTCTGCTATTAGCTATGTGAAAAGGTCATCTTGTTGTCTGGTTCCCCATTGAGCAGCATGAAGTTCCTGTGTACTTGATTGGTAAATACAAAGTCAAACCACCACAGAGAGTTAAGTCGCATTGCTTTAAGTCAATGTACTCCTTTATCAACATGATAAGTATCAATTACTACCTTCTCGAGCACTGCAAAGCAACTATTGAAAATACAGAGACTCAATCCTTCAACTTTTAACTGTTGTTAGAGATTTAATTTTTTTCATTATTTTTTCCCCCCTGCTTCTATTTTTTCCTCTCTCTGAATCCAATCTTTCGTTCCCTTGCTTTATTTCTGTTTCTGTAACTGATTTGACATTGAATTCACCATCTTAAATTACACATACTTGTCGATTCTTGCACTGCTAATTTCAGCATACGCAGTTCCTACCCCAGGTCACCCAGGTCCCTATAGAGGGCGCCACACCATTTCCATCTCCCATTTACAGTAACTTGAAAGGCAAAATATCATCAATGTTAAATAGGCAAGGTTAAGTCTAACTAAGAGCAGGTGTTGTTCGATGGCCTACCACAACTTTTGGGCATGATATATAGCTATACAAAGGTTAAATGTTGCTAAACAGACTAAGTACTTGGTGCAGAGAACATGCGTGCATGTGTACTGAAGGAACCAAAGCTTAAACTTCTATTTTTGTAAGTTTGTTAAATGCTAAATCTACTCCTGAAGATTGGAAAGAGGCCACTATAACTCATTATGTTAAAAAAAGATCCAATGATATTCCTGGATAATATAGAGAAGTAAGCTGAACATCAAATGGATGGAAAGCCTTGGAAATTATTTTGAGAAGCTTATTATGTTCCACAGTTGCTATTAATGACTGAAGTAAGGACTCTGGTTAAGAAATGGAGTTCATATTGATTTAAAAATAAAAAAATCAGGTTCAAAACAAGTTTATGAGCAGAATACACCAGGGTTGATATTGGACAAATTAAAAAAATGAAGCAAATAATAAAGAAAAATCCAACTGTGTTCAGAAAATGTAGATGTTTTTGGTAACTGAATGAATAGATGGGACATGCAATTCACTGCAGAGATAGATAAAGTAATTAGTGTGGAAACAATGACCAATGAGGAAGCATGTGTTGAATGGATCATCTGATAGCTTGCTCTTCAGGAAAATATCATTAGGTCATAATGGATAAATCTATGAAACCATCAACACAAAGTTCTGTCGAAGGGTCATGAGGACTCGAAACGTCAACTCTTTTCTTCTCCACCGATGCTGCCAGACCTGCTGAGTTTTTCCAGGTAATTCTGTTTTTGTTTTGGATTTCCAGCATCCGCAGTTTTTTTTGTTTTTATAACACATTGTTTAGCTACAGTATTTACAATAGCTAAGGGATAGAGTACAAAGCAGAAGTTGTACTATTGTTCTATAAGGCTTGGTTAGTCCTTATCTGAAGTCTTGCGCAGCTTAATCAGATGAAGATTATTATTGTATTTGAGGTTACAAAACTGAGCAATGCAGATGATTACAAGTATCAGGAATTGAAGTTATGAGAAGTTAAGAAATTGGTTTGTTAGCTTTGTTAAAGAAAGAAACTTTGAGGTGATTTCATTGAAATTTCTAGATTACAAGGAAAATTGACAGAATTGATCTGGGGAACTTGTTTACTATGGCTAAAAGTTCAAAAGCCATGAAATACGAAATAGTGTGAAGAGGCGAAGGTTTAGGGAACATTTTATCCAGAAGGAAATAGATATGTTGAATAGGTCACCAGGGGAGGACAATGAAGCAAACAATGTAAATGAATCCTAGAGGCAAGATACCATTTTCAGGGAAGAAAATATTGAAGGCTATTATAAGAACGTTGGTTGGTGAAGCTGATGTGTAATAAAATAACGTTACACCTCACCCCAACCCTCCTAATTTAGAAATATTTGATCACAAACATGGTACTCACTTCCCAATTTACAAATCATTTACATTAATTACACCCTACTGCACAGAAATAGGCCTTTCAATGCAGCTAGTCTATGCAGTGTTTATACTTCACACAGGTACCTTTTTACTAGTCACTTTTTTGGCTGAAATTTCCCTTCCAAGACTAAGTCCTGTGGTGGAGGGCAGGGATGGGGACTGTTTCCTGCTGCAGAAGCTGAGGAAATTTACACAGTACCATGCAACCCCCAGCCTCGTTAATTATGCAGTCAGGGGTTTCCCAACATTTTGCACGGCGGGGCGGGTTGGATAGCACGTGCCCCACCGTCATATCTGGGTGCCAAGTTTAAAAGACACCTGGGCAGCAACTTACCCACCACGATGATTGAGGAGATGGCCCGAAGAGAACAGGGAGCTCCAGCGACCAAGCTCAACGATGCCTCCCTAGGTATTCTGCTTGGCCAAGTGGAGGCCAGGAGGATCGTTGTCTTTGCAGTGGATGGGAGGAGGAGGCTGTGCAGGGAGACAAACCCTGCATGGGAGGATGTCTCCAAGGCAGTCAGTGCCCAAAGTATGCACTGGAGGACTGCCCTGCAATGCCACAAAAGGATAAATGATGTTAGTTACCCCGCCAGGGTAAGTGAACTCTTAGTTGCTCACACTCACCTCAATGAATGGTACAGTGGGTATGGGCCTCAGTGGCATTATGATAGGTTCATGCCTCATAGCCCTACTGCAGTTCATCCACTATGCAGGTAGCGAGCCCACTGTGGCTCCCTAATCCTTCCACATAGAGACCTCACATGCTGTCTGGGAGTTGGGGAAGAGTGGGTGGAGAAAGGGGGGAAGGTGGGGGAAGGGCTCCAGCATTGAGGGCACCAGCAAGTACTGCAAATGACATGCCTCTATGAGCCTTATCCTTCTATCTGCATGAGCTCACCACTCTGGAGGGTGCTGCCCAGAACCCTCTGGGAAACCTGCAGTGCATTAATCACATGCCACATAATCCAGTTGGTTATTTGTAAGACTAGAAGCATGGGAAAGATACATTAAATTGCCATATACAATTAAGTGCTAAGTACAATTGCTCTCAACCCCATCTTCTCTTTGCTCATGAGAAGTTAAGCCATAATTTTAGAGATAGGGAAAGGACAGGGGGAGATTGGCCACAATTTAAAGAACTGACTGACTTTGAGGAGTGGGCACCCAGCTGGCAGGGATGGAGTGGGACAGATCCATCGGAGATGGAGAGATTGGGTTGCTGCCTCCATCCAATAAGGTTCCATGCAAATCATAGAAACCTCAGGGGCAAGGGTGCCTCCATGTCAGAGGTGCTCATGCAGTCACTCACGCTCTCCTGTCTCACTTACAGTTGTCACCAGGAAGAGGTCAAGGCCTAAACGTGAGGAAGCCCTGTCCAGCATGCACACAAACCCGGAGAGGAGCGAGGGCATCGCTGGTAAAGAAAGTGCACCTGTAGAAGCATCACAGCAGACTTCTTTTCTTCACCCTCCGCCAGCGCAGGGACACACACCCTGATGGGTATTAGTTTTAGTTTAGGAAGGGTCTCACATTCTGGTGGTCACTGCATGGAAATGTGTCCGCGGCAGGGTTTAGTAGGGTCAGCCAAGCTCACCAGCACTCCTCCAAGTGCTGGAGAAGAGGCATCTGCCAGGTTTGAGTCTGATTACAGGCCTCTGGAATCAGCCTTCCAAGAGATGCTGGAGAGACAACAAAAGAAGGGGGAAAATCATGTAGGGATGTCAGAGGCCCTCAACAGGATGGCACGTGATGTGGAGGAGTCCATCCACTTGCTGGCTGGTGAATTGATACTGACCTGTGCACACATAAAGGTCTCCAAGGGGAGGGTTGTGGACTCCATGGTGAACCCGGGTCCAGCAGCTTCATGCTGGAGATATGCGCAGACCTGCATTCCATCGCTGTAGCCATAGCTGAGCTTCTGCAGTGGCTACGCAAGAGGGGGATGGGGCACCTCAACGTCCCTCCAGGTGCCCTTACCCCCCAAGGAGTCAGCAGGGGCCTTCAGGCACCCAAAGGAAGGAGGAGTGGCAGTTGGACACCCCGGAGACTTCCACTCAGGACTCTCTGAGGGTGTCCGGACCTTCGGAATCCCCTTTGCCTCTGACCCCTTCACCCTCGTCCTCCGTGACTGCAGAGGGAGCAGCTGCCCCACGGCAGACAGCCAAGGTAAGCCGGGACCCTCCAGGCCTCAGGTCTCTAGTAGATGGCCGCCAAGGTTATCCAAAGCAACAGGGCTAATGGGTCAGCAGGCTGCCTCCACCCCTGCTGCAGATATCAGGGAGCACTTAGAAGTGTTAGGGAAGGGAAAATTAGGAAGTACTGAATTCATGAGTGGTTGCACAGTTGCACTATGATTGTTACACATATTACACTTTTGTAAATATAGTTCACTTGCACTTTAATCATGCCTGATGTGGTTTATTTGGAATAGGTCTTAAGTCTTTGCGCACCCTGCACCCCCATCATCTTCCTTGGGACACCCATGTCTACTAGAATCATGCATGTGTAGGGAGGCAAAGTTCTTTGCCAGGGCCCAAAATGAGGCTCTGAACAGTTGCGACCAGCCATGGTGGTCGTAACCTTCGAGGTGCAGTCTAACACCATTTCCCCTCCCCTACACCCTCTCCCCCATATCCACTGACACCCCCCCCAAGAATCACTTTCAACTTACCCATCGTCACCTTTCAATCCTTCCCCATCACCTTCTTCCCCTTCCAAGTAAATGTAGAAGTCTCCTTCCTCCCCCCGATAATGACATGCCTGCCCTTATTCTTCCAAGCCCCAAAATCCAAGTCATTTTCCGCATTCCCACCAACAAACCTCAGCGCCCATCTACACGACATTTTCACCCTACTGGCTCCCATTGCCCCCTTCAACCATCACCATCCCGTCCTACCACCAGTTACCCTCAGTTTGACCCTCCCCCCAGGAATCTTCCATTGGTTCCACTGACCCCTCCCTCTGAATCCCCTTCCCCTCAGTAGCAAACCCCAACCCCATCCACGCCTTTGCACAAGCCCCCATGCTCCTTCACACCTGTAGAAGCAACCCTCCCCCACCACAACCTGCAACTCAAAACAGCCCTTTCCACACTCCCGCTCTGTATCAGCTAAGCCTTGCAAGGCCCTTGCTGAAGCTCTCTCTTTCTCTTGCCTCCCCTAACCCACCAAGTCCTCCTCTAAGCTTTCACACCATGTCACCTTTTCATTCCTCTCCTCCCATCCTTAGGCCTAACCCCATCCCCAACCCCCAGGAACAGACCCTCGCTTCCCAGCAGTACCTCCTGCAGCCTTCCCCCGTAGCTTGATGATCCAAACCCTGGGAGAAGTTGCTGTTGGAAGATCTGAACCCCGGGAGAAGTTGCTGTTGGAAGATCTGAATCCTGTGTGAAGTTGTGGTTGAAAGATCCAAGCCCCAGGAGAAGTTGCTGTGCCAAGAACAACCTGTGCAGAAAAGATCCAGGCAGTTGATGCTCCACTGAACCACTGCTGCATGTGGCTGTCGCTGGAGGCCTCCACCTTATCCTCATCTCTGCACGCTGCCCTAGGCCTTCTTCAGGTAAGTGCCGACATTGACACACCACATTGGTCCAGACGTTTTCTGGATCGGTGTGTTCTCCAGTCATGGGCGATCGGGCATTTTAGGGGCAGAGGGCGGTGATTCTGGTCAGGCTTCCATCTGCATCTCATTAGTTTCATGCCGGCCTCTGGCAGGAATTGGTGGCTGAGAGCGGAAGACTCCACCGTCATTTTATGCTGGTGGGAAATTGACTTTTGAGCTCCCACTGCATTGGACCCCACCCCCACCACCCCTGTCGGCCACTGAACCCTTCACAAGGGGAGTGACTGGAAAATTCCACCCTTAGTCTTTGGATCCATCTGCTTTCTTCTCTTTTTTAGTTCAACATGCAAGCTTCTGTTTGTGCCATTGTAATTTGTCACAAGCATTCGCATTGTGATGAAGGATTTCCATTTGAGTGAACTGCTCCCCTAAGCCATCATAGCCATCACATACTTAGAAGGACTCATGTGAGTCCAATAATATGGTGGATCAATAAGTTCAATTCCACATATTTGCTCTGTTGATTGGCAATTTAGTCCTTCACTGGAGAGAAAATATAACTCATCTGAGTAGGCAATAGATGAGAGAGAGGAACTGTCCAACTGATCATTTCTGAATCTCCTAGTAGGCAATGAGAGAGTAACATAGAGAATACCTTTAAAAATCTGCACAGGCAATAGCATCCTATTCTTCAGCTATGGTAGACAGGGCATTCCAGAGGTTTAGGGAGATAATGTAATTTGGATATGGGGAAGGAAAGGATCAAACCATCTTAAGCAGATGTTAGAATGATGAGATGTGGCAACTTTCTGCACACAGATCAGTACAGTCCTAGGTTTGATCATCAGTTTGCTCTGAGTTAGCAGATCTCAGCCTGGATCGGAAGAAGAACACTACAAGTAGCATCAGCACCCCTGGGCTAATGAGAGAAAATCAGTCAGGGTTCTTGTACAGTAATGGGTTAATGGATATGTTAATGAGACTGTGATGATATTAATGATGCAACTGTGACATTAGTGGTCAGATGACTGAGATGCTCCAAGAGAGCAAGGCACAGAACAGTCTAAGTCCTGAATACCATGTGCTTACCCTGAAGCCTTTGTTAATAGTTCATAATAATGTGTTTAAAGTTAAGCTATACCGACTGTCTCAAGTCTCTTTTGGAAATCATAGCCTCATCAAGGTTCAGTAAGACTAGAAAGCATGGTAGTAGTAAAACCACACTAACGCTTGGCAACAACATCAAAGTAGTAAGATAAAAGCAAAATAATGCAGATGCTGGAAATCTGAAACGACAACAGGAAATGCAGGAAAAACTCAGAAGGTCTAGCAGCATCTGTGGAGAGAGAAATGTTTCAAGTCCGTCAAGCTGTCTTTAGAGCATCAAAACAGTTCTTGCTTCTGACCGTTAGTTAGTGACAGGTGTACATATGTGGACTTTGGGGGCTGAGGGCCTATCTTGTTTTCATTGTCCTCAACCCACTGCTTAGGCTCACAATGAAAAATAAACACTTGGGCAAAGTAGCAGATGGGAGCCAACACCTATGAACCTGCAGCTCCATGGAATCGTCACCTCCACAGGGAGAAGAGAGACAATTTGGAAAGGGAAGCAAAGAGTGAAAACAAAGCAAAAAGAAAACTGCATTGACCCAGTGTCAATGATAGAAAATTGCTCACCTTTTCAGAATTTTGAATTAATGAACACAAATGGAAAAAAAATTAAATTGCAGGTATCGGAACATTTCTACCGAAAGAGGAATACTTCAGTTACAAATGATCCACTATATAAACCCTTTAACTGGAAGAAAGGAAATTTTGCTACTAATTTTGAGATCCATCTGGTGAATTTATATGTAATGTAAAGCTGGAGTAGGACCTATAAACCATTGCTACATCGTGGGTTATGACAAGGAAGGTTACATTTACTGAATGACGGCTTCAATTCTATTCTGCAATATATAATTATTAAATATCATACTTTTTAATTAGAGTGTCAAACAAAATCATCTTGTGACATCGTTTCCCGCTAATTAATCAGAATGAAAGCCATCATTTTTATTTATCCAATACAATACTATACCTAGTAATCGGAAAATGATTTTCCTGGTTTGTAATAAAAGCCTCAAGTAACATGGAAACATAATTAAACATATATGATATGAAGAAACAATTTGACAGGCAAGGAGATTTTAAAATGTTGAATGTTATTAAATTGCAAGGGTAGAAATGAGGTCTTTGGCTCTGATCCGTGCAATGTAGAGGGCACAAATGGAAAATGATTTGTCAAAGTCCGTCTGTTGTTATCAGTGTAATAGAAATGTACTGGTCTGCAGAGACCAACAGCAGACATACTGAGGATGATTCACACAGACCAACAGAGAAACTGATTCACCCAGAATAACAAAGAGACTGATCCACGCAGATCAACAGAAAGACTGATCCACACAATGGCAAGCAACAACACACCATCCTGCTGTCATGCCCACATGTCCATCCTTGGCCTGCTGCATTGTTCCAGTGAAGCTCAACGCAAACTGGAGGAACAGCACCTCATCTTCCGACTAGGCACTTTACAGCCTTCCGGACTTAACATTGAGTTCAACAATTTCAGATCATGAACTCTCTCCTTCATCCCCACCCCTTTCCAATCTCCCTTTTTCAAAAATTTATAATTTTTTTACAAATATATTTTTCTTTTCCCATCTATTTTTAAATTTATTTCGATCTATTGTTTTAACTCCACCTTTTAGGATATTTCGATCACATCCCCCAGCCCTACTAGGGCCATCTGCACTAGCTAGCTAGTACTGCTTGCTACCCTTAATGTCCCCATCAGCACATTCCTTAGATAATATCACCACCATCAACACTCCTTTGTCCTTTTGTCTATGAAATCTTTGGCAATCTCTTCTTTGCCTTCGCCTATCATTGGCTCCCTATCGAGCTCCACTTGTCCCACCACCCTCCACCAGCTTATATTTTACAACATTTCTCTATTTTCTTAGTTCTGAAGAAGGGTCATACGAACTCAAAACGTCAACTGTATCCCTCTCGGCAGATGCTGTCAGGCGTGCTGAGCTTTTCCAGGTGTTTTTGTTTTTGTTCTAGATTTCTAGCATCCGCAGTATTTTGCTTTTATAACAGAGAGACTGAGTCGCACAGACCAAGAGAGAGACTGATTCACCCAGAGTAACAGAGAGATCGATCCACACGAACCAACAGAGATACTGATTCACATAAATCAACAGAGAGGCTGATCACACAAACCAACAGAGAGACTGATCCACACAGACCAAAAGAGAGACTGATTAACAAAGACTGACAGAGGGACTGATTCACACAGATCGACAGAGAGACTGATTCACATAGACCAACAGAGAGACTGATTCATACAGACGACCAGAGACACTGATTCACACAGGCCAACATAGATATTGATTCACACAGACCAACAGAGAGACTGATTCACACAGAACAACAGAGAGACTGATTCACACAGACCAACAGAAAGACTGATCCACACAGACCAACAGAGAGACCGATTCACACAGACCAACAGAAAGACTGATCCACACAGACCAACAGAGAGACTGATTCACACAGACCAACAGAAAGACTGATCCACACAGACCGACAGAAAGACTGATCCACACAGACCAACAGAGAGACTGATTCGCATAGGCCGACAGAGAGACTGATTCACACAGACAAACAGAGGGACTGATTCATACAGACCAACCGAAAGACTGATCCACACAGACCAACAGAAAGACTGATTAACACAGACCAACAGAAAGACTGATCCACACAGAAAACAGAAAGACTGATTCGCGTAGGCCGACAGAGAACTGATTCACACAGACAGACAGAGGGACTGATTCATACAGACCAACAGAGAGACTGATTCATACAGATCAACAGAGAGACTGATTCACACAGACCAACAGAGAGACTGATTCCAACAGATCAACAGAGAGACTGATTCACACAGACCAATAGAGAGACTGATTCACACAGACCAACAGAGAGACTGATTCATACAGAACAACAGAAAGACTGATTCGCACAGACGAACAGAGAGACTGATTCGCATAGGCCGACAGAGAGATTGATTCACAAAGACTGACAGAGGGACTGATCCACACAGACCAACAGAGAGACTGATTCGCATAGGCCGACACAGAGATTGATTCACACAGACCCACAGAGAGACTGATTCACACAGACCAACAGAGAGACTGATTCATACAGATCAACAGAGAGACTCATTCATACAGACCAACAGAAAGACTGATTCACACAGACAAACAGAGAGACTGATTCACACAAACCAACAGAAAGACTGATCCACACAGACCAACAGAACGACTGATTCACACAGACCAACAGAAAGACTGATCCACACAGAAAACAGAAAGAATGAGCCACACAGACCAACAGAGAGATTGATTCACACAGACCAACAGAAAGACTGATCCACACAGACCAACAGAGAAACTGATTCACACAGACCAACAGAGGGACTGATTCACACAGACCAACAGAGAGAATGATTCATACAGATCAACAGAGAGACTGATTCACACAGACCAACAGAGAGACGGATTCCAACAGATCAACAGAGAGACTGATTCACACAGACCAATAGAGAGACTGATTCACACAGACCAACAGAGAGACTGATTCATACAGAACAACAGAAAGACTGATTTGCACAGACCAACAGAGAGACTGATTCGCACAGACCAACAGAAAGACTGATTCACACAGACAAACAGAGAGACGGATTCACACAGACCAACAGAGAGACTGATTCACACAGTACAACAGAAAGACTGATCCAAACAGACCAACAGAGAGACTGATTCACACAGACCAACAGAAAGACTGATCCACACAGACCAACAGAGAGACTGATTCGCATAGGCCGACAGAGAGATTGATTCACACAGAATGACAGATGGACTGATCCACACAGACCAACAGAGAGACTGATTTCAACAGATCAACAGGGAAACTGATTCCAACAGATCAACAGAGAGACTGATTCATACAGACCAATAGAGAGACTGATCCACACAGACCAACAGAGAGACTGATTCACACAGACCAACAGAAAGACTGATCCACACAGACCAACAGAAAGACTGATTCACACAGACCAACAGAAAGACTGATCCACACAGAACACAGAAAGGATGAGCCACACAGACCAACAGAGAGACTGATTCACACAGACCAACAGAAAGACTGATCCACACAGACCAACAGAGAGACTGATTCACACAGACCAACAGAGAGACTGATTCATACAGATCAACAGAGAGACTGATTCACACAGACCAACAGAGAGACTGATTCCAACAGATCAACAGAGAGACTGATTCACACAGACCAATAGAGAGACTGATTCACACAGACCAACAGAGAGACTGATTCATACAGAACAACAGAAAGACTGATTCGCACAGACCAACAGAGAGACTGATTCACACAGACCAACAGAGAGACTGATTCATACAGATCAACAGAGAGACTGATTCACACAGACCAACAGAGAGACTGATTCCAACAGATCAACAGAGAGACTGATTCACACAGACCAATAGAGAGACTGATTCACACAGACCAACAGAGAGACTGATTCATACAGAACAACAGAAAGACTGATTCGCACAGACCAACAGAGAGACTGATTCGCACAGACCAACAGAAAGACTGATTCACACAGACAAACAGAGAGACGGATTCACACAGACCAACAGAGAGACTGATTCACACAGTACAACAGAAAGACTGATCCAAACAGACCAACAGAGAGACTGATTCACACAGACCAATAGAGAGACTGATTCACACAGACCAACAGAGAGACTGATTCATACAGAACAACAGAAAGACTGATTCGCACAGACCAACAGAGAGACTGATTCGCACAGACCAACAGAAAGACTGATTCACACAGACAAACAGAGAGACGGATTCACACAGACCAACAGAGAGACTGATTCACACAGTACAACAGAAAGACTGATCCAAACAGACCAACAGAGAGACTGATTCACACAGACCAACAGAAAGACTGATCCACACAGACCAACAGAGAGACTGATTCGCATAGGCCGACAGAGAGATTGATTCACACAGAATGACAGATGGACTGATCCACACAGACCAACAGAGAGACTGATTTCAACAGATCAACAGAGAAACTGATTCCAACAGATCAACAGAGAGACTGATTCATACAGACCAATAGAGAGACTGATCCACACAGACCAACAGAGAGACTGATTCACACAGACCAACAGAGAGACTGATTCACACAGACCAACAGAGAGACTGATTCATACAGGCCAATAGAGAGACTGATTCACACTGACCAACAGAGAGACTGATTCATACAGACCAACAAAGAGACTGATTCATACAGACCAACAGAAAGACTGATTTACACAGACAGAGAGATGGTTTCACACAGACCAACAGAGAGACTGATTCACACAGAAAAACAGAAAGACTGATTCAAACAGACTAACAGAGAGACTGATTCACACAGACCAACAGAAAGACTGATCAACACAGACCAACAGACAGAATGATTCGCAAAGGCCGACAGAGAGATTCATTCACACACACTGACAGAGGGACTGATCCACACAGACCAACAGAGAGACTGATTCGCATAGGCCGACAGAGAGATTGATTCACACAGACCAACAGAGAGACTGATTCACACAGAGCAACAGAGAGACTGATTCACACAGACCAACAGAAAGACTGATCCACACAGACCAACAGAGGGAATGATTCGCGTAGTCCGACAGAGAAAATGATTCACACAGACTGACAGAGGGACTGATTCATACAGACCAACAGAAAGACTGATCGACACAGAACAACAGAAAGACTGATACACACAGACCAACAGAAAGACTGATACACAAGGAACAACAGAATGACTGATTCACACAGACCAACAGAGAGACAGATTCACACAGACCAACAGAGAAACTGATTCATACAGATCAACAGAGAGACTGATTCACACAGACCAACAGAGAGACTGATTCATACAGATCAACAGAGAGATTGATTCACACAGACCAACAGAGAGAGTGACTCACACAGACCAACAGAAAGACTGATCCACACAGACCCACCGAGAGACTGATTCATACAGACCAACAAAGAGACAGATACACACAGACCAACAGAGAGACTGATGCACAGTGACCAACAGAGACACTGATTCACACAGACCAACAGAGAGACTGATTCATACAGATCAACAGAAAGACTGATTCATTCAGACCAACAGAGAGACTGATTCATGCTGACCAACAGAAAGACTGATTCACACAGACCAACAGAGAGACTGATTCACACAGAACAACAGAGAGACTGATTCACACAGACCAACAGAAAGACTGATCCACACAGACCAACAGAGAGACTGATTCATACAGATCAACAGAGAGACTGATTCAAACAGACCAACAGAGAGACTGATTCACACAGACCAACAGAGAGACTGATTCATACAGACCAACAAAGACTGATTCACACAGACCAACAGAGAGATTGATTCACACAGATCAACAAAGAGACTGATCCATACAGACCAACAGAGAGACTGATTCACACAGACCAACAGATAGACTGATCCACACAGTCCAACAGAGAGACTGATTCGCATAGGCCGACAGAGAGACTGATTCACACAGACTGACAAAGAGACTAATTCACACAGACCAACAGAAAGTCTGATCCACACAGACCAATAGAAAGACTGATTCGCACAGACCAACAGAAAGACTGATTCACACAGACCAACAAAGACTGATTCACACTGACCAGCAGAGAGACTGATTCATACAGACCATCAAAGACTGATTCACACAGACTAACAGAAAGAATGATTCACACAGACCATCAGAGAGACTGATTCATACAGACCAACAAAGACTGATTCACACAGAACAACAGAGAGACTGATTCACACAGACCAACAGAGAGACTGATTCAAACACATCAACAGAGAGACTGATTCATAAAGACCAACAAAGACTGATTCACACAGACAAACAGAGAGTCTGATTCACACAAACCAACAGAGAGACTGATTCACACAGATCAACAGAGAGACGGATTCATAAAGACCAACAAAGACTGATTCACACAGATCAACAGAGAGACGGATTCATAAAGACCAACAAAGACTGATTCCCACAGACCAACAGAGAGACTGATTCACACTGACCAACAGAAAGACTGATTCACACAGACCAACAAAGACTGATTCACACTGACCAGCAGAGAGACTGATTCATACAGACCAACAAAGACTGATTCACAAAGACTAACAGAGACACTGTTTCACACAGACCAACAGAGAGACTGATTCATACAGACCAACAAAGATTGATTCACACAGACCAACAGAGAGACTGATTCACACAGCCCAACAGAGAGACTGATTCATACAGACCAACTAAGACTGATTCACACAGACCAACAGAGGGACTGATTCACACAGACCTACAGAGAGCCTGATTCACACAGATCAACAGAGGGACTGATTCATACAGAACAACAGAGAGACTGATTCACATAGACCAACAGAAAGACTGATCCACACAGACCAACAGAGAGACTGATTCATACAGATCAACAGAGAGACTGATTCAAACAGACCAACAGAGAGACTGATTCACACAGACAAACAGAGAGACTGATTCACACAGACCAACAGAAAGACGGATCCACGCAGAACAATACAGAGACTGATTCACACAGACCAACAGAAAGACTGATTCACACAGACCAACAAAGACTGATTCACACTGACCAGCAGAGAGACTGATTCATACAGACCAACAAAGACTGTTTCACACAGAATAACAGAGATACTGATTCACACAGACCAACAGAGAGACTGGTTCATACAGACCAACAATGACTGATTCACACAGACCAACAGAGAGAATCATTCACACAGACCAACAGAGAGACTGATTCTCACAGATCAACAGAGAGACTGATTCATACAGACCAACAAAGACCTATTCACACAGACCAACAGAGAGACTGATTCACACAGACCAACAGAGAGACTGATTCACACAGATCAACAGAGAGACTGATTCACACAGACCCATAAAGTGACTGATTCACACAGATCAATAGAGAGGCTGATTCACACAGACGGACAGAGAGACTGATTCGCATAGGCCGAGGGAGAGACTGATTCACACAGACTGACAGAGAGACTGAATCACACAGACCACCAAAGACTGATTCACACTGACCAACAGAGAGACTGTTTCACACAGACCAACAGAGATACTGATTCATACAGACTAACAGAGAGACTGATTCACACAGACCAACAGAGAGACGGATTCACGCCGACCAACAGATAGACTGATTCATACAGATCAACAGAGAGACTGATTCACACAGACCAACAGGGAGACTGATTCACACAGATCAACACAAAGACTGATCCACACAGACCCACAGAGAAACTGATTCGCATAGGCCGACAGAGAGACAGATTCACACAGACTGACAAAGAGAGAGATTCACACAGACCAACAGAAATACTGATCCACACAGACCAATAGAGAGACTGATTCACACAGACCAACAGAAAGACTGATTCACACAGACCAACAGAGAGACTGATTCATATAGACCAACAAAGTCTGATTCACACAGACCAACAGAGAGACTGTTTCACACAGACCAACAGAGAGACTGATTCATACAGACCAACAAAGTCTGATTCACACAGACCAACAGTGAGAGTGATTCACAAAGAACAACAGAGAGACTGATTCATAAAGACCAACAAAGACTGATTCACACAGACCAACAGAGAGACTGATTCACACAGATCAACAGAGAGACTGATTCATACAGACCAACAAAGACTGATTCACACAGACTAACAGTGAGACTGATTCACACAGACCAACAGAGAGACTGATTCATACAGACCAACAAAGACTGATTCACACAGACCAACAGATAGACTGATTCACACAGACCAACAGAGAGACTGATTCACACAGATCAACAGAGAGACTGATTCATACAGACCAAAAAAGACTGATTTAAACAGACCAACAGAGAGACTGATTCACACAGACCAACAGAAAGACTGATCCACACAGACAAATAGAAAGACAGATTCACACAGACCAACAGAAATACTGATCCACACAGACCAATAGAGAGACTGATTCACACAGACCAAAAGAAAGACTGATTCACACAGACCAACAGAGAGACTGATTCATATAGACCAACAAAGTCTGATTCACACAGACCAACAGAGAGACTGTTTCACACAGACCAACAGAGAGACTGATTCATACAGACCAACAAAGTCTGATTCACACAGACCAACAGTGAGAGTGATTCATACAGATCAACAGAGAGACTGATTCACACAGACCAACAGAGAGACTGATTCCAACAGATCAACAGAAAGACTGATCCACACAGACCAACAGAGAAACTGATTCACACAGACCAACAGAGGGACTGATTCACACAGACCAACAGAGAGAATGATTCATACAGATCAACAGAGAGACTGATTCACACAGACCAACAGAGAGACGGATTCCAACAGATCAACAGAGAGACTGATTCACACAGACCAATAGAGAGACTGATTCACACAGACCAACAGAGAGACTGATTCATACAGAACAACAGAAAGACTGATTTGCACAGACCAACAGAGAGACTGATTCGCACAGACCAACAGAAAGACTGATTCACACAGACAAACAGAGAGACGGATTCACACAGACCAACAGAGAGACTGATTCACACAGTACAACAGAAAGACTGATCCAAACAGACCAACAGAGAGACTGATTCACACAGACCAACAGAAAGACTGATCCACACAGACCAACAGAGAGACTGATTCGCATAGGCCGACAGAGAGATTGATTCACACAGAATGACAGATGGACTGATCCACACAGACCAACAGAGAGACTGATTTCAACAGATCAACAGGGAAACTGATTCCAACAGATCAACAGAGAGACTGATTCATACAGACCAATAGAGAGACTGATCCACACAGACCAACAGAGAGACTGATTCACACAGACCAACAGAAAGACTGATCCACACAGACCAACAGAAAGACTGATTCACACAGACCAACAGAAAGACTGATCCACACAGAACACAGAAAGGATGAGCCACACAGACCAACAGAGAGACTGATTCACACAGACCAACAGAAAGACTGATCCACACAGACCAACAGAGAGACTGATTCACACAGACCAACAGAGAGACTGATTCATACAGATCAACAGAGAGACTGATTCACACAGACCAACAGAGAGACTGATTCCAACAGATCAACAGAGAGACTGATTCACACAGACCAATAGAGAGACTGATTCACACAGACCAACAGAGAGACTGATTCATACAGAACAACAGAAAGACTGATTCGCACAGACCAACAGAGAGACTGATTCACACAGACCAACAGAGAGACTGATTCATACAGATCAACAGAGAGACTGATTCACACAGACCAACAGAGAGACTGATTCCAACAGATCAACAGAGAGACTGATTCACACAGACCAATAGAGAGACTGATTCACACAGACCAACAGAGAGACTGATTCATACAGAACAACAGAAAGACTGATTCGCACAGACCAACAGAGAGACTGATTCGCACAGACCAACAGAAAGACTGATTCACACAGACAAACAGAGAGACGGATTCACACAGACCAACAGAGAGACTGATTCACACAGTACAACAGAAAGACTGATCCAAACAGACCAACAGAGAGACTGATTCACACAGACCAATAGAGAGACTGATTCACACAGACCAACAGAGAGACTGATTCATACAGAACAACAGAAAGACTGATTCGCACAGACCAACAGAGAGACTGATTCGCACAGACCAACAGAAAGACTGATTCACACAGACAAACAGAGAGACGGATTCACACAGACCAACAGAGAGACTGATTCACACAGTACAACAGAAAGACTGATCCAAACAGACCAACAGAGAGACTGATTCACACAGACCAACAGAAAGACTGATCCACACAGACCAACAGAGAGACTGATTCGCATAGGCCGACAGAGAGATTGATTCACACAGAATGACAGATGGACTGATCCACACAGACCAACAGAGAGACTGATTTCAACAGATCAACAGAGAAACTGATTCCAACAGATCAACAGAGAGACTGATTCATACAGACCAATAGAGAGACTGATCCACACAGACCAACAGAGAGACTGATTCACACAGACCAACAGAGAGACTGATTCACACAGACCAACAGAGAGACTGATTCATACAGGCCAATAGAGAGACTGATTCACACTGACCAACAGAGAGACTGATTCATACAGACCAACAAAGAGACTGATTCATACAGACCAACAGAAAGACTGATTTACACAGACAGAGAGATGGTTTCACACAGACCAACAGAGAGACTGATTCACACAGAAAAACAGAAAGACTGATTCAAACAGACTAACAGAGAGACTGATTCACACAGACCAACAGAAAGACTGATCAACACAGACCAACAGACAGAATGATTCGCAAAGGCCGACAGAGAGATTCATTCACACACACTGACAGAGGGACTGATCCACACAGACCAACAGAGAGACTGATTCGCATAGGCCGACAGAGAGATTGATTCACACAGACCAACAGAGAGACTGATTCACACAGAGCAACAGAGAGACTGATTCACACAGACCAACAGAAAGACTGATCCACACAGACCAACAGAGGGAATGATTCGCGTAGTCCGACAGAGAAAATGATTCACACAGACTGACAGAGGGACTGATTCATACAGACCAACAGAAAGACTGATCGACACAGAACAACAGAAAGACTGATACACACAGACCAACAGAAAGACTGATACACAAGGAACAACAGAATGACTGATTCACACAGACCAACAGAGAGACAGATTCACACAGACCAACAGAGAAACTGATTCATACAGATCAACAGAGAGACTGATTCACACAGACCAACAGAGAGACTGATTCATACAGATCAACAGAGAGATTGATTCACACAGACCAACAGAGAGAGTGACTCACACAGACCAACAGAAAGACTGATCCACACAGACCCACCGAGAGACTGATTCATACAGACCAACAAAGAGACAGATACACACAGACCAACAGAGAGACTGATGCACAGTGACCAACAGAGACACTGATTCACACAGACCAACAGAGAGACTGATTCATACAGATCAACAGAAAGACTGATTCATTCAGACCAACAGAGAGACTGATTCATGCTGACCAACAGAAAGACTGATTCACACAGACCAACAGAGAGACTGATTCACACAGAACAACAGAGAGACTGATTCACACAGACCAACAGAAAGACTGATCCACACAGACCAACAGAGAGACTGATTCATACAGATCAACAGAGAGACTGATTCAAACAGACCAACAGAGAGACTGATTCACACAGACCAACAGAGAGACTGATTCATACAGACCAACAAAGACTGATTCACACAGACCAACAGAGAGATTGATTCACACAGATCAACAAAGAGACTGATCCATACAGACCAACAGAGAGACTGATTCACACAGACCAACAGATAGACTGATCCACACAGTCCAACAGAGAGACTGATTCGCATAGGCCGACAGAGAGACTGATTCACACAGACTGACAAAGAGACTAATTCACACAGACCAACAGAAAGTCTGATCCACACAGACCAATAGAAAGACTGATTCGCACAGACCAACAGAAAGACTGATTCACACAGACCAACAAAGACTGATTCACACTGACCAGCAGAGAGACTGATTCATACAGACCATCAAAGACTGATTCACACAGACTAACAGAAAGAATGATTCACACAGACCATCAGAGAGACTGATTCATACAGACCAACAAAGACTGATTCACACAGAACAACAGAGAGACTGATTCACACAGACCAACAGAGAGACTGATTCAAACACATCAACAGAGAGACTGATTCATAAAGACCAACAAAGACTGATTCACACAGACAAACAGAGAGTCTGATTCACACAAACCAACAGAGAGACTGATTCACACAGATCAACAGAGAGACGGATTCATAAAGACCAACAAAGACTGATTCACACAGATCAACAGAGAGACGGATTCATAAAGACCAACAAAGACTGATTCCCACAGACCAACAGAGAGACTGATTCACACTGACCAACAGAAAGACTGATTCACACAGACCAACAAAGACTGATTCACACTGACCAGCAGAGAGACTGATTCATACAGACCAACAAAGACTGATTCACAAAGACTAACAGAGACACTGTTTCACACAGACCAACAGAGAGACTGATTCATACAGACCAACAAAGATTGATTCACACAGACCAACAGAGAGACTGATTCACACAGCCCAACAGAGAGACTGATTCATACAGACCAACTAAGACTGATTCACACAGACCAACAGAGGGACTGATTCACACAGACCTACAGAGAGCCTGATTCACACAGATCAACAGAGGGACTGATTCATACAGAACAACAGAGAGACTGATTCACATAGACCAACAGAAAGACTGATCCACACAGACCAACAGAGAGACTGATTCATACAGATCAACAGAGAGACTGATTCAAACAGACCAACAGAGAGACTGATTCACACAGACAAACAGAGAGACTGATTCACACAGACCAACAGAAAGACGGATCCACGCAGAACAATACAGAGACTGATTCACACAGACCAACAGAAAGACTGATTCACACAGACCAACAAAGACTGATTCACACTGACCAGCAGAGAGACTGATTCATACAGACCAACAAAGACTGTTTCACACAGAATAACAGAGATACTGATTCACACAGACCAACAGAGAGACTGGTTCATACAGACCAACAATGACTGATTCACACAGACCAACAGAGAGAATCATTCACACAGACCAACAGAGAGACTGATTCTCACAGATCAACAGAGAGACTGATTCATACAGACCAACAAAGACCTATTCACACAGACCAACAGAGAGACTGATTCACACAGACCAACAGAGAGACTGATTCACACAGATCAACAGAGAGACTGATTCACACAGACCCATAAAGTGACTGATTCACACAGATCAATAGAGAGGCTGATTCACACAGACGGACAGAGAGACTGATTCGCATAGGCCGAGGGAGAGACTGATTCACACAGACTGACAGAGAGACTGAATCACACAGACCACCAAAGACTGATTCACACTGACCAACAGAGAGACTGTTTCACACAGACCAACAGAGATACTGATTCATACAGACTAACAGAGAGACTGATTCACACAGACCAACAGAGAGACGGATTCACGCCGACCAACAGATAGACTGATTCATACAGATCAACAGAGAGACTGATTCACACATACCAACAGAGAGACTGTTTCATACAGATCAACAGAGAGACTGATTCACACAGACCAACAGGGAGACTGATTCACACAGATCAACACAAAGACTGATCCACACAGACCCACAGAGAAACTGATTCGCATAGGCCGACAGAGAGACAGATTCACACAGACTGACAAAGAGAGAGATTCACACAGACCAACAGAAATACTGATCCACACAGACCAATAGAGAGACTGATTCACACAGACCAACAGAAAGACTGATTCACACAGACCAACAGAGAGACTGATTCATATAGACCAACAAAGTCTGATTCACACAGACCAACAGAGAGACTGTTTCACACAGACCAACAGAGAGACTGATTCATACAGACCAACAAAGTCTGATTCACACAGACCAACAGTGAGAGTGATTCACAAAGAACAACAGAGAGACTGATTCATAAAGACCAACAAAGACTGATTCACGCAGACCAGCAGAGAGACTGATTCACACAGATCAACAGAGAGACTGATTCATACAGACCAACAAAGACTGATTCACACAGACAAACAGTGAGACTGATTCACACAGACCAACAGAGAGACTGATTCATACAGACCAACAAAGACTGATTCACAAAGACCAACAGATAGAATGATTCACACAGACCAACAGAGAGACTGATTCACACAGATCAACAGAGAGACTGATTCATACAGACCAAAAAAGACTGATTTGAACAGACCAACAGAGAGACTGATTCACACAGACCAACAGAAAGACTGATCCACACAGACAAATAGAAAGACAGATTCACACAGACCAACAGAAATACTGATCCACACAGACCAATAGAGAGACTGATTCACACAGACCAAAAGAAAGACTGATTCACACAGACCAACAGAGAGACTGATTCATATAGACCAACAAAGTCTGATTCACACAGACCAACAGAGAGACTGTTTCACACAGACCAACAGAGAGACTGATTCATACAGACCAACAAAGTCTGATTCACACAGACCAACAGTGAGAGTGATTCACAAAGAACAACAGAGAGACTGATTCATAAAGACCAACAAAGACTGAATCACGCAGACCAGCAGAGAGACTGATTCACACAGATCAACAGAGAGACTAATTCATACAGACCAACAAAGACTGATTCACACAGACTAACAGTGAGACTGATTCACACAGACCAACAGAGAGACTGATTCATACAGACCAACAAAGACTGATTCACACAGACCAACAGAAAGAATGATTCACACAGACCAACAGAGAGACTGATTCACACAGACCAACAAAGACTGATTCGAACAGACCAATAGAAAGACTGATTCACACAGACCAACAGAAAGACTGATTCACACAGACCAACAAAGACTGATTCACACTGATCAGCAGAGAGTCTGATTCATACAGACCAACAGAGAGACTGATTCACACAGATCAACAGAGAGACTGATTCATACAGACCAAAAAAGACTGATTTGAACAGACCAACAGAGAGACTGATTCACACAGACCAACAGAAAGACTGATCCACACAGACAAATAGAAAGACTGATTCACACAGACCAACAGAAAGACTGATTCACACAGACCAACAAAGACTGATTCACACTGATCAGCAGAGAGACTGATTCATACAGACCAACAGAAAGACTGATCCACACAGACCAACAGAGAGACTGATTCGCATAGGCTGACAGAGAGATTGATTCACACAGAATGACAGATGGACTGATCCACACAGACCAACAGAGAGACAGATTTCAACAGATCAACAGAGAAACTGATTCACACAGACCAACAGAGAGACTGATTCATACAGGCCAATAGAGAGACTGATTCACACTGACCAACAGAAAGACTGATTCACACAGACCCACAGAGAGACTGATGCAAACAGATCAACAGAGAGACTGATTCATACAGACCAACAAAGAGACTGATTCATACAGACCAACAGAAAGACTGACTTACACAGACAGAGAGATGGATTCACACAGACCAACAGAGAGACTGATTCACACAGAAAAACAGAAAGACTGATTCACACAGACCAACAGAGAGACTGATTCACACAGAGCAACAGAGAGACTGATTCACACAGACCAACAGAAAGACAGATCCACACACACCAACAGAGGGAATGATTCGCGTAGGCCGACAGAGAAAATGATTCACACAGACTGACAAAGAGACTGATTCACACAGACCAACAAAAAGACTGATTCACACAGACCAACAAAGTCTGATTCACACTGACCAGCTGAGAGACTGATGCATACAGACCAACAAAGACTGTTTCACACAGACTAACAGAGAGACTGATTCACACAGACCAACAGAGAGACTGATTCATACAGACCAACTATGACTGATTCACACAGACCAACAGAGGGACTGATTCACACAGACCAACAGAGAGACTGATTCATACATACCAATAAAGACTGATTCACAGAGACCAACAGAGAGACTGATTCACACAAACCAACAGAGAGAGTGATTCACACAGATCAACAGAGAGATTGATTCATATGGACCAAAAAAGACTGATTCACTCAGACTAACAGAGAGACTGAAACACAGTCCAACAGAGAGACTGATTTAAACAGACCAACAAAGACTGATTCACACAGAGCAACAGAAAGACTGATCCACACAGACCAACAGAGAGACTGATTCGCATAGGCCGACAGAGAGACTGATTCACACAGACTGACAAAGAGACTGATTCACACAGACCAACAGAGAGACTGTTTCACACAGACCAACAGAGAGACTGATTCATACAGACCAACAAAGACTGATTCACACAGACCAACAGAGGGACTGATTCACACAGACCAACAGAGAGACTGATTCATACAGACCAACTAAGACTGATTCACACAGACCAACAGAGGGACTGATTCACACAGACCAACAGCGAGACTGATTCATACAGATCAACTAAGACTAATTCACACAAACCAACAGAGAGACTGATTCATACAGACCAACAAAGACTGATTCACACAGACCCTCAGAGAGACTGATTCACACAGATCAGCAGAGAGACTGATTCACACAGACCAACAGAGGGACTGATTCATACAGACCAACAGAGAGACTGATTCACACAGACCAACAGAGAGACTGATTCACACAGACCAACAGATAGACTGATTCATACATATCAACAGAGAGACTGATTCACATAGACCCACAGAGAGACTGATTCATACAGACCAACAGAGAGACTGTTTCATGCAGATCAACAGTGAGACTGATTCACACAGACCAACAGAGAGACTGATTCAAACAGCCCAACAGAAAGACTGATCCACACTGACCAACAGTGAGAGACTGATTCGCATAGGCCGACAGAGAGACAGATTCACACAGACTGACAAAGAGACGGAGTCACACAGTCCAACAGAAAGACTGATCCACACAGACCAATAGAGAGACTGATTCACACAGACCAACAGAAAGACTGATTCACACAGACCAACAAAGTCTGATTCACACTGACCAGCTGAGAGACTGATGCATGCAGACCAACAAAGACTGTTTCACACAGACTAACAGAGAGACTGATTCACACAGACCAACAGAGAGACTGACTCCTACAGATCAACTAAGACTGATTCACACAGACCAACAGAGGGATTGATTCTCACAGACCAACAGATAGACTGATTCATACAGATCAATTAAGACTGATTCACAGAGACCAACAGAGAGACTGATTCATACAGACCAACAGAGAGACTGATTCATACAGATCAACAGAGAGACTGATTCACACAGATCAGCGGAGAGACTGATTCACACAGAGCAACAGAGAGACTGATTCATACAGACCAACAGAGAGACTGATTCACACAGACCAACAGAGAGACGGATTCACACAGACCAACAGATAGACTGATTCATACAGATCAACAGAGAGACAGATTCACACATACTAACAGAGAGACTGTTTCATACAGATCAACAGAGAGACTGATTCACACAAACCAACAGAGAGACTGTTTCACACAGCCCAACAGAGAGACTCATTCACACAGACCAACAGAGACAATGATTCTCACAGATCCACAGAGAGACTGATTCATACAGACCAACAAAGACCGATTCACACAGACCAACAGAGAGATTGATTCACACAGACCAAAAGAGAGACTGATTCACACAGATCAACAGAGAGGCTAATTCACACTGACCGACAGAGAGACTGATTCGCATAGGCCGACAGAGAGACTGATTCACACAGACTGACAGAGAGACTGATTCACACAGACCAACAGAAAGACTGATTCACACAGTACAACAGAGAGACTGATTCGCATAGGCCGACAGAGAGATTGATTCACACAGAATGACAGATGGACTGATCCACACAGACCAACAGAGAGACTGATTTCAACAGATCAACAGGGAAACTGATTCCAACAGATCAACAGAGAGACTGATTCATACAGACCAATAGAGAGACTGATCCACACAGACCAACAGAGAGACTGATTCACACAGACCAACAGAAAGACTGATCCACACAGACCAACAGAAAGACTGATTCACACAGACCAACAGAAAGACTGATCCACACAGAACACAGAAAGGATGAGCCACACAGACCAACAGAGAGACTGATTCACACAGACCAACAGAAAGACTGATCCACACAGACCAACAGAGAGACTGATTCACACAGACCAACAGAGAGACTGATTCATACAGATCAACAGAGAGACTGATTCACACAGACCAACAGAGAGACTGATTCCAACAGATCAACAGAGAGACTGATTCACACAGACCAATAGAGAGACTGATTCACACAGACCAACAGAGAGACTGATTCATACAGAACAACAGAAAGACTGATTCGCACAGACCAACAGAGAGACTGATTCACACAGACCAACAGAGAGACTGATTCATACAGATCAACAGAGAGAATGATTCACACAGACCAACAGAGAGACTGATTCCAACAGATCAACAGAGAGACTGATTCACACAGACCAATAGAGAGACTGATTCACACATACCAACAGAGAGACTGATTCATACAGAACAACAGAAAGACTGATTCGCACAGACCAACAGAGAGACTGATTTGCACAGACCAACAGAAAGACTGATTCACACAGACAAACAGAGAGACGGATTCACACAGACCAACAGAGAGACTGATTCACACAGTACAACAGAAAGACTGATCCAAACAGACCAACAGAGAGACTGATTCACACAGACCAACAGAAAGACTGATCCACACAGACCAACAGAGAGACTGATTCGCATAGGCCGACAGAGAGATTGATTCACACAGAATGACAGATGGACTGATCCACACAGACCAACAGAGAGACTGATTTCAACAGATCAACAGAGAAACTGATTCCAACAGATCAACAGAGAGACTGATTCATACAGACCAATAGAGAGACTGATCCACACAGACCAACAGAGAGACTGATTCACACAGACCAACAGAGAGACTGATTCACACAGACCAACAGAGAGACTGATTCATACAGGCCAATAGAGAGACTGATTCACACTGACCAACAGAGAGACTGATTCATACAGACCAACAAAGAGACTGATTCATACAGACCAACAGAAAGACTGATTTACACAGACAGAGAGATGGTTTCACACAGACCAACAGAGAGACTGATTCACACAGAAAAACAGAAAGACTGATTCAAACAGACTAACAGAGAGACTGATTCACACAGACCAACAGAAAGACTGATCAACACAGACCAACAGACAGAATGATTCGCAAAGGCCGACAGAGAGATTCATTCACACACACTGACAGAGGGACTGATCCACACAGACCAACAGAGAGACTGATTCGCATAGGCCGACAGAGAGATTGATTCAGACAGAACAACAGAGAGACTGATTCACACAGAGCAACAGAAAGACTGATCCACACAGACCAACAGAGGGAATGATTCGCGTAGTCCGACAGAGAAAATGATTCACACAGACTGACAGAGGGACTGATTCATACAGACCAACAGAAAGACTGATCGACACAGAACAACAGAAAGACTGATACACACAGACCAACAGAAAGACTGATACACAAGGAACAACAGAAAGACTGATTTACACAGACCAACAGAGAGACAGATTCACACAGACCAACAGAGAAACTGATTCATACAGATCAACAGAGAGACTGATTCACACAGACCAACAGAGAGACTGATTCATACAGATCAACAGAGAGATTGATTCACACAGACCAACAGAGAGAGTGACTCACACAGACCAACAGAAAGACTGATCCACACAGACCCACCGAGAGACTGATTCATACAGACCAACAGAGACAGATACACACAGACCAACAGAGAGACTGATGCACAGTGACCAACAGAGACACTGATTCACACAGACCAACAGAGAGACTGATTCATACAGATCAACAGAAAGACTGATTCATACAGACCAACAGAGAGACTGATTCATAAAGACGAACAGAAAGACTGATTCACACAGACCAACAGAGAGACTGATTCACACAGATCAACAGAGAGACTGATTCACACAGACCAACAGAAAGACTGATCCACACAGACCAACAGAGAGACTGATTCATACAGATCAACAGAGAGACTGATTCAAACAGACCAACAGAGAGACTGATTCACACAGACCAACAGAGAGACTGATTCATACAGACCAACAAAGACTGATTCACACAGACCAACAGAGAGATTGATTCACACAGATCAACAAAGAGACTGATCCATACAGACCAACAGAGAGACTGATTCACACAGACCAACAGATAGACTGATCCACACAGTCCAACAGAGAGACTGATTCGCATAGGCCGACAGAGAGACTGATTCACACAGACTGACAAAGAGACTAATTCACACAGACCAACAGAAAGTCTGATCCACACAGACCAACAGAAAGACTGATTCACACAGACCAACAAAGACTGATTCACACTGACCAGCAGAGAGACTGATTCATACAGACCATCAAAGACTGATTCACACAGACTAACAGAAAGAATGATTCACACAGACCATCAGAGAGACTGATTCACACAGACCAACAGAGAGACTGATTCAAACACATCAACAGAGAGACTGATTCATAAAGACCAACAAAGACTGATTCACACAGACAAACAGAGAGTCTGATTCACACAAACCAACAGAGAGACTGATTCACACAGATCAACAGAGAGACGGATTCATAAAGACCAACAAAGACTGATTCACACAGATCAACAGAGAGACGGATTCATAAAGACCAACAAAGACTGATTCCCACAGACCAACAGAGAGACTGATTCACACTGACCAACAGAAAGACTGATTCACACAGACCAACAAAGACTGATTCACACTGACCAGCAGAGAGACTGATTCATACAGACCAACAAAGACTGATTCACAAAGACTAACAGAGACACTGTTTCACACAGACCAACAGAGAGACTGATTCATACAGACCAACAAAGATTGATTCACACAGACCAACAGAGAGACTGATTCACACAGCCCAACAGAGAGACTGATTCATACAGACCAACTAAGACTGATTCACACAGACCAACAGAGGGACTGATTCACACAGACCTACAGAGAGCCTGATTCACACAGATCAACAGAGGGACTGATTCATACAGAACAACAGAGAGACTGATTCACATAGACCAACAGAAAGACTGATCCACACAGACCAACAGAGAGACTGATTCATACAGATCAACAGAGAGACTGATTCAAACAGACCAACAGAGAGACTGATTCACACAGACAAACAGAGAGACTGATTCACACAGACCAACAGAAAGACGGATCCACACAGAACAATACAGAGACTGATTCACACAGACCAACAGAAAGACTGATTCACACAGACCAACAAAGACTGATTCACACTGACCAGCAGAGAGACTGATTCATACAGACCAACAAAGACTGTTTCAAACAGAATAACAGAGATACTGATTCACACAGACCAACAGAGAGACTGGTTCATACAGACCAACAATGACTGATTCACACAGACCAACAGAGAGAATCATTCACACAGACCAACAGAGAGACTGATTCTCACAGATCAACAGAGAGACTGATTCATACAGACCAACAAAGACCTATTCACACAGACCAACAGAGAGACTGATTCACACAGACCAACAGAGAGACTGATTCACACAGATCAACAGAGAGACTGATTCACACAGACCCATAAAGTGACTGATTCACACAGATCAATAGAGAGGCTGATTCACACAGACGGACAGAGAGACTGATTCGCATAGGCCGAGGGAGAGACTGATTCACACAGACTGACAGAGAGACTGAATCACACAGACCACCAAAGACTGATTCACACTGACCAACAGAGAGACTGTTTCACACAGACCAACAGAGATACTGATTCATACAGACTAACAGAGAGACTGATTCACACAGACCAACAGAGAGACGGATTCACGCCGACCAACAGATAGACTGATTCATACAGATCAACAGAGAGACTGATTCACACATACCAACAGAGAGACTGTTTCATACAGATCAACAGAGAGACTGATTCACACAGACCAACAGGGAGACTGATTCACACAGATCAACACAAAGACTGATCCACACAGACCCACAGAGAAACTGATTCGCATAGGCCGACAGAGAGACAGATTCACACAGACTGACAAAGAGAGAGATTCACACAGACCAACAGAAATACTGATCCACACAGACCAATAGAGAGACTGATTCACACAGACCAACAGAAAGACTGATTCACACAGACCAACAGAGAGACTGATTCATATAGACCAACAAAGTCTGATTCACACAGACCAACAGAGAGACTGTTTCACACAGACCAACAGAGAGACTGATTCATACAGACCAACAAAGTCTGATTCACACAGACCAACAGTGAGAGTGATTCACAAAGAACAACAGAGAGACTGATTCATAAAGACTAACAAAGACTGATTCACGCAGACCAGCAGAGAGACTGATTCACACAGATCAACAGAGAGACTGATTCATACAGACCAACAAAGACTGATTCACACAGACTAACAGTGAGACTGATTCACACAGACCAACAGAGAGACTGATTCACACAGACCAACAAAGACTGATTCGAACAGACCAATAGAAAGACTGATTCACACAGACCAACAGAAAGACTGATTCACACAGACCAACAAAGACTGATTCACACTGATCAGCAGAGAGTCTGATTCATACAGACCAACAGAGAGACTGATTCACACAGATCAACAGAGAGACTGATTCATACAGACCAAAAAAGACTGATTTGAACAGACCAACAGAGAGACTGATTCACACAGACCAACAGAAAGACTGATCCACACAGACAAATAGAAAGACTGATTCACACAGACCAACAGAAAGACTGATTCACACAGACCAACAAAGACTGATTCACACTGACCAGCAGAGAGACTGATTCATACAGACCAACAAAGACTGATTCACAAAGACTAACAGAGACACTGTTTCACACAGACCAACAGAGAGACTGATTCACACAGACCAACTATGACTGATTCACACAGACCAACAGAGGGACTGATTCACACAGACCAACAGAGAGACTGATTCATACATACCAATAAAGACTGATTCACAGAGACCAACAGAGAGACTGATTCACACAAACCAACAGAGAGAGTGATTCACACAGATCAACAGAGAGATTGATTCATATGGACCAAAAAAGACTGATTCACTCAGACTAACAGAGAGACTGAAACACAGTCCAACAGAGAGACTGATTTAAACAGACCAACAAAGACTGATTCACACAGAGCAACAGAAAGACTGATCCACACAGACCAACAGAGAGACTGATTCGCATAGGCCGACAGAGAGACTGATTCACACAGACTGACAAAGAGACTGATTCACACAGACCAACAGAGAGACTGTTTCACACAGACCAACAGAGAGACTGATTCATACAGACCAACAAAGACTGATTCACACAGACCAACAGAGGGACTGATTCACACAGACCAACAGAGAGACTGATTCATACAGACCAACTAAGACTGATTCACACAGACCAACAGAGGGACTGATTCACACAGACCAACAGAGAGACTGATTCATACAGATCAACTAAGACTAATTCACACAAACCAACAGAGAGACTGATTCATACAGACCAACAAAGACTGATTCACACAGACCCTCAGAGAGACTGATTCACACAGATCAGCAGAGAGACTGATTCACACAGACCAACAGAGGGACTGATTCATACAGACCAACAGAGAGACTGATTCACACAGACCAACAGAGAGACGGATTCACACAGACCAACAGATAGACTGATTCATACATATCAACAGAGAGACTGATTCACACATACCAACAGAGAGACTGATTCATACAGACCAACAGAGAGACTGTTTCATGCAGATCAACAGTGAGACTGATTCACACAGACCAACAGAGAGACTGATTCAAACAGCCCAACAGAAAGACTGATCCACACTGACCAACAGTGAGAGACTGATTCGCATAGGCCGACAGAGAGACAGATTCACACAGACTGACAAAGAGACGGAGTCACACAGTCCAACAGAAAGACTGATCCACACAGACCAATAGAGAGACTGATTCACACAGACCAACAGAAAGACTGATTCACACAGACCAACAAAGTCTGATTCACACTGACCAGCTGAGAGACTGATGCATGCAGACCAACAAAGACTGTTTCACACAGACTAACAGAGAGACTGATTCACACAGACCAACAGAGAGACTGACTCCTACAGATCAACTAAGACTGATTCACACAGACCAACAGAGGGATTGATTCTCACAGACCAACAGATAGACTGATTCATACAGATCAATTAAGACTGATTCACAGAGACCAACAGAGAGACTGATTCATACAGACCAACAGAGAGACTGATTCATACAGATCAACAGAGAGACTGATTCACACAGATCAGCGGAGAGACTGATTCACACAGAGCAACAGAGAGACTGATTCATACAGACCAACAGAGAGACTGATTCACACAGACCAACAGAGAGACGGATTCACACAGACCAACAGATAGACTGATTCATACAGATCAACAGAGAGACAGATTCACACATACTAACAGAGAGACTGTTTCATACAGATCAACAGAGAGACTGATTCACACAAACCAACAGAGAGACTGTTTCACACAGCCCAACAGAGAGACTCATTCACACAGACCAACAGAGACAATGATTCTCACAGATCCACAGAGAGACTGATTCATACAGACCAACAAAGACCGATTCACACAGACCAACAGAGAGATTGATTCACACAGACCAAAAGAGAGACTGATTCACACAGATCAACAGAGAGGCTAATTCACACTGACCGACAGAGAGACTGATTCGCATAGGCCGACAGAGAGACTGATTCACACAGACTGACAGAGAGACTGATTCACACAGACCAACAGAAAGACTGATTCACACAGTACAACAGAAAGACTGATCCAAACAGACCAACAGAGAGACTGATTCACACAGACCAACAGAAAGACTGATCCACACAGACCAACAGAGAGACTGATTCGCATAGGCCGACAGAGAGATTGATTCACACAGAATGACAGATGGACTGATCCACACAGACCAACAGAGAGACTGATTTCAACAGATCAACAGGGAAACTGATTCCAACAGATCAACAGAGAGACTGATTCATACAGACCAATAGAGAGACTGATCCACACAGACCAACAGAGAGACTGATTCACACAGACCAACAGAAAGACTGATCCACACAGACCAACAGAAAGACTGATTCACACAGACCAACAGAAAGACTGATCCACACAGAACACAGAAAGGATGAGCCACACAGACCAACAGAGAGACTGATTCACACAGACCAACAGAAAGACTGATCCACACAGACCAACAGAGAGACTGATTCACACAGACCAACAGAGAGACTGATTCATACAGATCAACAGAGAGACTGATTCACACAGACCAACAGAGAGACTGATTCCAACAGATCAACAGAGAGACTGATTCACACAGACCAATAGAGAGACTGATTCACACAGACCAACAGAGAGACTGATTCATACAGAACAACAGAAAGACTGATTCGCACAGACCAACAGAGAGACTGATTCACACAGACCAACAGAGAGACTGATTCATACAGATCAACAGAGAGACTGATTCATACAGACCAACAGAGAGACTGATTCCAACAGATCAACAGAGAGACTGATTCACACAGACCAATAGAGAGACTGATTCACACAGACCAACAGAGAGACTGATTCATACAGAACAACAGAAAGACTGATTCGCACAGACCAACAGAGAGACTGATTCGCACAGACCAACAGAAAGACTGATTCACACAGACAAACAGAGAGACGGATTCACACAGACCAACAGAGAGACTGATTCACACAGTACAACAGAAAGACTGATCCAAACAGACCAACAGAGAGACTGATTCACACAGACCAACAGAAAGACTGATCCACACAGACCAACAGAGAGACTGATTCGCATAGGCCGACAGAGAGATTGATTCACACAGAATGACAGATGGACTGATCCACACAGACCAACAGAGAGACTGATTTCAACAGATCAACAGAGAAACTGATTCCAACAGATCAACAGAGAGACTGATTCATACAGACCAATAGAGAGACTGATCCACACAGACCAACAGAGAGACTGATTCACACAGACCAACAGAGAGACTGATTCACACAGACCAACAGAGAGACTGATTCATACAGGCCAATAGAGAGACTGATTCACACTGACCAACAGAGAGACTGATTCATACAGACCAACAAAGAGACTGATTCATACAGACCAACAGAAAGACTGATTTACACAGACAGAGAGATGGTTTCACACAGACCAACAGAGAGACTGATTCACACAGAAAAACAGAAAGACTCTATTCAAACAGACTAACAGAGAGACTGATTCACACAGACCAACAGAAAGACTGATCAACACAGACCAACAGACAGAATGATTCGCAAAGGCCGACAGAGAGATTCATTCACACACACTGACAGAGGGACTGATCCACACAGACCAACAGAGAGACTGATTCGCATAGGCCGACAGAGAGATTGATTCAGACAGACCAACAGAGAGACTGATTCACACAGAGCAACAGAGAGACTGATTCACACAGACCAACAGAAAGACTGATCCACACAGACCAACAGAGGGAATGATTCGCGTAGTCCGACAGAGAAAATGATTCACACAGACTGACAGAGGGACTGATTCATACAGACCAACAGAAAGACTGATCGACACAGAACAACAGAAAGACTGATACACACAGACCAACAGAAAGACTGATACACAAGGAACAACAGAAAGACTGATTCACACAGACCAACAGAGAGACAGATTCACACAGACCAACAGAGAAACTGATTCATACAGATCAACAGAGAGACTGATTCACACAGACCAACAGAGAGACTGATTCATACAGATCAACAGAGAGATTGATTCACACAGACCAACAGAGAGAGTGACTCACACAGACCAACAGAAAGACTGATCCACACAGACCCACCGAGAGACTGATTCATACAGACCAACAAAGAGACAGATACACACAGACCAACAGAGAGACTGATGCACAGTGACCAACAGAGACACTGATTCACACAGACCAACAGAGAGACTGATTCATACAGATCAACAGAAAGACTGATTCATTCAGACCAACAGAGAGACTGATTCAAACAGACCAACAGAGAGACTGATTCACACAGACCAACAGAGAGACTGATTCATACAGACCAACAAAGACTGATTCACACAGACCAACAGAGAGATTGATTCACACAGATCAACAAAGGGACTGATCCATACAGACCAACAGAGGGACTGATTCACACAGACCAACAGATAGACTGATCCACACAGTCCAACAGAGAGAGTGATTCGCATAGGCCGACAGAGAGACTGATTCACACAGACTGACAAAGAGACTAATTCACACAGACCAACAGAAAGTCTGATCCACACAGACCAATAGAAAGACTGATTCGCACAGACCAACAGAAAGACTGATTCACACAGACCAACAAAGACTGATTCACACTGACCAGCAGAGAGACTGATTCATACAGACCATCAAAGACTGATTCACACAGACTAACAGAAAGAATGATTCACACAGACCATCAGAGAGACTGATTCACACAGACCAACAGAGAGACTGATTCAAACACATCAACAGAGAGACTGATTCATAAAGACCAACAAAGACTGATTCACACAGACAAACAGAGAGTCTGATTCACACAAACCAACAGAGAGACTGATTCACACAGATCAACAGAGAGACGGATTCATAAAGACCAACAAAGACTGATTCACACAGATCAACAGAGAGACGGATTCATAAAGACCAACAAAGACTGATTCCCACAGACCAACAGAGAGACTGATTCACACTGACCAACAGAAAGACTGATTCACACAGACCAACAAAGACTGATTCACACTGACCAGCAGAGAGACTGATTCATACAGACCAACAAAGACTGATTCACAAAGACTAACAGAGACACTGTTTCACACAGACCAACAGAGAGACTGATTCATACAGACCAACAAAGATTGATTCACACAGACCAACAGAGAGACTGATTCACACAGCCCAACAGAGAGACTGATTCATACAGACCAACTAAGACTGATTCACACAGACCAACAGAGGGACTGATTCACACAGACCTACAGAGAGCCTGATTCACACAGATCAACAGAGGGACTGATTCATACAGAACAGAGACTGATTCATATAAACCAACAAAAAGACTGATCCACACAGACGAACAGAGAGACTGATTCATAGAGATCAACAGAGAGACTGATTCCTACAGACCAACAGAGAGACTGATTCACACAGACCAACAGAGAGACTGATTCACACAGACCAACAGAGAGACGGATCCACACAGAACAATACAGAGACTGATTCACACAGACCAACAGAAAGACTGATTCACACAGACCAACAAAGACTGATTCACACTGACCAGCAGAGAGACTGATTCATACAGACCAACAAAGACTGTTTCAAACAGAATAACAGAGATACTGATTCACACAGACCAACAGAGAGACTGGTTCATACAGACCAACAATGACTGATTCACACAGACCAACAGAGAGAATCATTCACACAGACCAACAGAGAGACTGATTCTCACAGATCAACAGAGAGACTGATTCACACAGACCAACAAAGACCTATTCACACAGACCAACAGAGAGACTGATGCACAGTGACCAACAGAGACACTGATTCACACAGACCAACAGAGAGACTGATTCATACAGATCAACAGAAAGACTGATTCATTCAGACCAACAGAGAGACTGATTCAAACAGACCAACAGAGAGACTGATTCACACAGACCAACAGAGAGACTGATTCATACAGACCAACAAAGACTGATTCACACAGACCAACAGAGAGATTGATTCACACAGATCAACAAAGGGACTGATCCATACAGACCAACAGAGGGACTGATTCACACAGACCAACAGATAGACTGATCCACACAGTCCAACAGAGAGAGTGATTCGCATAGGCCGACAGAGAGACTGATTCACACAGACTGACAAAGAGACTAATTCACACAGACCAACAGAAAGTCTGATCCACACAGACCAATAGAAAGACTGATTCGCACAGACCAACAGAAAGACTGATTCACACAGACCAACAAAGACTGATTCACACTGACCAGCAGAGAGACTGATTCATACAGACCATCAAAGACTGATTCACACAGACTAACAGAAAGAATGATTCACACAGACCATCAGAGAGACTGATTCACACAGACCAACAGAGAGACTGATTCAAACACATCAACAGAGAGACTGATTCATAAAGACCAACAAAGACTGATTCACACAGACAAACAGAGAGTCTGATTCACACAAACCAACAGAGAGACTGATTCACACAGATCAACAGAGAGACGGATTCATAAAGACCAACAAAGACTGATTCACACAGATCAACAGAGAGACGGATTCATAAAGACCAACAAAGACTGATTCCCACAGACCAACAGAGAGACTGATTCACACTGACCAACAGAAAGACTGATTCACACAGACCAACAAAGACTGATTCACACTGACCAGCAGAGAGACTGATTCATACAGACCAACAAAGACTGATTCACAAAGACTAACAGAGACACTGTTTCACACAGACCAACAGAGAGACTGATTCATACAGACCAACAAAGATTGATTCACACAGACCAACAGAGAGACTGATTCACACAGCCCAACAGAGAGACTGATTCATACAGACCAACTAAGACTGATTCACACAGACCAACAGAGGGACTGATTCACACAGACCTACAGAGAGCCTGATTCACACAGATCAACAGAGGGACTGATTCATACAGAACAGAGAGACTGATTCACATAGACCAACAGAAAGACTGATCCACACAGACCAACAGAGAGACTGATTCATACAGATCAACAGAGAGACTGATTCAAACAGACCAACAGAGAGACTGATTCACACAGACAAACAGAGAGACTGATTCACACAGACCAACAGAAAGACGGATCCACACAGAACAATACAGAGACTGATTCACACAGACCAACAGAAAGACTGATTCACACAGACCAACAAAGACTGATTCACACTGACCAGCAGAGAGACTGATTCATACAGACCAACAAAGACTGTTTCAAACAGAATAACAGAGATACTGATTCACACAGACCAACAGAGAGACTGGTTCATACAGACCAACAATGACTGATTCACACAGACCAACAGAGAGAATCATTCACACAGACCAACAGAGAGACTGATTCTCACAGATCAACAGAGAGACTGATTCATACAGACCAACAAAGACCTATTCACACAGACCAACAGAGAGACTGATTCACACAGACCAACAGAGAGACTGATTCACACAGATCAACAGAGAGACTGATTCACACAGACCCATAAAGTGACTGATTCACACAGATCAATAGAGAGGCTGATTCACACAGACGGACAGAGAGACTGATTCGCATAGGCCGAGGGAGAGACTGATTCACACAGACTGACAGAGAGACTGAATCACACAGACCACCAAAGACTGATTCACACTGACCAACAGAGAGACTGTTTCACACAGACCAACAGAGATACTGATTCATACAGACTAACAGAGAGACTGATTCACACAGACCAACAGAGAGACGGATTCACGCCGACCAACAGATAGACTGATTCATACAGATCAACAGAGAGACTGATTCACACATACCAACAGAGAGACTGTTTCATACAGATCAACAGAGAGACTGATTCACACAGACCAACAGGGAGACTGATTCGCATAGGCCGACAGAGAGACAGATTCACACAGACTGACAAAGAGAGAGATTCACACAGACCAACAGAAATACTGATCCACACAGACCAATAGAGAGACTGATTCACACAGACCAACAGAAAGACTGATTCACACAGACCAACAGAGAGACTGATTCATATAGACCAACAAAGTCTGATTCACACAGACCAACAGAGAGACTGTTTCACACAGACCAACAGAGAGACTGATTCATACAGACCAACAAAGTCTGATTCACACAGACCAACAGTGAGAGTGATTCACAAAGAACAACAGAGAGACTGATTCATAAAGACCAACAAAGACTGATTCACGCAGACCAGCAGAGAGACTGATTCACACAGATCAACAGAGAGACTGATTCATACAGACCAACAAAGACTGATTCACACAGACTAACAGTGAGACTGATTCACACAGACCAACAGAGAGACTGATTCATACAGACCAACAAAGACTGATTCACAAAGACCAACAGATAGAATGATTCACACAGACCAACAGAGAGACTGATTCACACAGATCAACAGAGAGACTGATTCATACAGACCAAAAAAGACTGATTTGAACAGACCAACAGAGAGACTGATTCACACAGACCAACAGAAAGACTGATCCACACAGACAAATAGAAAGACAGATTCACACAGACCAACAGAAATACTGATCCACACAGACCAATAGAGAGACTGATTCACACAGACCAAAAGAAAGACTGATTCACACAGACCAACAGAGAGACTGATTCATATAGACCAACAAAGTCTGATTCACACAGACCAACAGAGAGACTGTTTCACACAGACCAACAGAGAGACTGATTCATACAGACCAACAAAGTCTGATTCACACAGACCAACAGTGAGAGTGATTCACAAAGAACAACAGAGAGACTGATTCATAAAGACCAACAAAGACTGATTCACGCAGACCAGCAGAGAGACTGATTCACACAGATCAACAGAGAGACTAATTCATACAGACCAACAAAGACTGATTCACACAGACTAACAGTGAGACTGATTCACACAGACCAACAGAGAGACTGATTCATACAGACCAACAAAGACTGATTCACACAGACCAACAGAAAGAATGATTCACACAGACCAACAGAGAGACTGATTCACACAGACCAACAAAGACTGATTCGAACAGACCAATAGAAAGACTGATTCACACAGACCAACAGAAAGACTGATTCACACAGACCAACAAAGACTGATTCACACTGATCAGCAGAGAGTCTGATTCATACAGACCAACAGAGAGACTGATTCACACAGATCAACAGAGAGACTGATTCATACAGACCAAAAAAGACTGATTTGAACAGACCAACAGAGAGACTGATTCACACAGACCAACAGAAAGACTGATCCACACAGACAAATAGAAAGACTGATTCACACAGACCAACAGAAAGACTGATTCACACAGACCAACAAAGACTGATTCACACTGACCAGCAGAGAGACTGATTCATACAGACCAACAAAGACTGATTCACAAAGACTAACAGAGACACTGTTTCACACAGACCAACAGAGAGACTGATTCATACAGACCAACTATGACTGATTCACACAGACCAACAGAGGGACTGATTCACACAGACCAACAGAGAGACTGATTCATACATACCAATAAAGACTGATTCACAGAGACCAACAGAGAGACTGATTCACACAAACCAACAGAGAGAGTGATTCACACAGATCAACAGAGAGATTGATTCATATGGACCAAAAAAGACTGATTCACTCAGACTAACAGAGAGACTGAAACACAGTCCAACAGAGAGACTGATTTAAACAGACCAACAAAGACTGATTCACACAGAGCAACAGAAAGACTGATCCACACAGACCAACAGAGAGACTGATTCGCATAGGCCGACAGAGAGACTGATTCACACAGACTGACAGAGAGACTGATTCACACAGACCAACAGAGAGACTGATTTACACAGACCAACAGAGAGACTGATTCATACAGACCAACAGAGAGCCTGATTCACACAGACCAACACAGAGACTGATTCACACAGACCAACAGAGAGACTGATTCATACAGACCAACAAAGAGACTGATTCACACAGACCAACAGAGGGACTGATTCACACAGACCAACAGAGACACTGATTCACACAGATCAACTAAGACTAATTCACACAAACCAACAGAGAGACTGATTCATACAGACCAACAAAGACTGATTCACACAGACCCTCAGAGAGACTGATTCACACAGATCAACAGAGAGACTGATTCACACAGACGAAC